>NC_032027.1:92052-133781 GCF_001865875.1 Lupinus angustifolius | reverse complement strand
TATATATATATAATGTGGTTAAATAATTAATTTGTTAAAGGGTTTAATTATAATGCAGTGCCCATACCATAAAATAGAGTTTTATTTTGTTAATCTCATTCGTGTATCACCATTAAATCATTTGTAAAGTTTGAATGCAATAATATTTAATATAATAATAGTTTAATTCTGACGTAACGTTGATGAAAATTATTTACAGCATCCATTGAACAAATACTATCATTTGGATGAATTTTAATTTTTAAGATAGTTATTATACAAAGTTAAATTATAAGGTTAAAAACTTTGTATTTCTTGATTGGTACTTTGGTTAGCAATACCTTTATTTATTAACTATCATTGATGGTATGATTGGCTTGTGAATACATATGCATTTTCATTAATCAAGATATCTCAATTGGAATTAGGACGTGTTTGAGTAAATTATGTGCTTATTATCTAGACACTAATCACATGAGAGCTTAACCTTTCTATAAGTTATTTTTTGCTTATTGAAAATAAGTTAAAATAGCTTATAAGAAGACAAGCTATTTTCATATGCTCTTGGGAAAACCTGCTTAGGTGCTTTATATGATATGATATGATAAACCAAATAAGCTCTACCAAACACCCCCTTGGATTGAACTCCCATATTAGCCTTGTCTCTCAAGATAGAAGATACTAGTCTTTGCCTTGTCTTTAATATATTGAGTTGTACTTGGGATTGGGAATCACTCTAACTTAGTACACTTCCTTACTCTGTTTATTTGTTATTATTTTAATGGCAAATGAAGAGCAATGTCTTCGAACATAATAATATGTAATTAAGTTATAACTTATAACAACCAAAATAGAACTGAAACATTACAAGTGTTCGGATGAACATGCAAAAAAATGTATATCCACCAAACCATGGCCTTATGAAGAGCCATTACTATGCTCAACTGGATTGCGCGTGAACAGGAACTGCAACCAAGACAAAAAGAAAGCTGTGTTAATAAATATGGAAACAAAATATGCAAATCTTCAGTAGCTAACTAACTATGGCTTATATACCTCAAATGACTTCCCTGACCGTTCAAATTCTAGCATGCTTAGGGCAACTTCACAGCTTTGTGAGACAAGAGGCTCTGGATCTGCTGTAAACTCCTCAAGAAGGGCTACACTTTGGTCATCTACAACGAAAGAGCCATGTAAACAACAGTGGTGATTTAAATGCTTTGCACAAGTACAATTAATGATAAGTTGTCAAGTAAGTAGCCCATTACTAATAAAAAAATCAGTAAGGTTTTGATGAGAAAGATTTTACATCTCAAACAGAAAGACAGTGATTCCATTCATGTACTAAATTCCATAGTTACAGGTGCCCATGCCATATCCAACAATACCTTTATATTTATTAATTTATTTTGCCAACTGGATGAGAGTGACGCTACTTTTGACCAGGACAAGTCACAACCACACACACATGAACAGAATCATTAGAAAAACTACAAGTTGCAATCTAAACTTACTTTGACAGCATATTACTCCACAAATTTACTTGGTGTTCTGCTAATGAATTTCTGCTTTTATGCAGAGATAGCACACTAATGCACAGCAATCCTTTAATACATTATATTAATTCAAAGTAAAAGACCATAACTTTCAATAGTATTTGGTTGTAAATTGTAATACCTGCAATCGAACCAAGAGCTTCAGCAGCTTCATGTCTAACCATTGGGTGCTCAGTCACATCTCTAAGTATATTGGACAGAGCAGCTGAAGCGACTTTGTCTTGCAATTGGCCCAAAACATATGCAACCTAAAAATTACAGAAAATATTGGTTTTCGTAATTAAGCAAATCAAAGTCCGGTGCTTGAAACATTCATACACTATTATTCTCATTTAAGTTTAAATAATTATGTATAACTATACTTAAGAAGAACTAGCTATTTTACCATGACAATTACATGTTTATTCTTTTCCAAAACAACAACAACCAAGTCTTTATCTCACTAATACATTTAAAAGTAAAAATGAAATTTCAAATACTTGAAAAAACTAGTTATCACTTATTGATTATTCATAAACACCATACTCGGATGCAGAAAAAGGTTTTACACAAATAAGAGTGTGGTTAGCAAACCTCATGGCGCAGGAGAGCACTTTTAGAACCTAAGGAATCAACAATAGCAGCAACAGCTTTATTTCCACCATCATTTCTAAGTGCGAAAAGAGCTGCATAACGGCCATACATCCCTTTTTCTTCATCCAGGAGCACTTCCCTGATGTTGATGATGACAAGTTAGATACGGAACGCTTACAGTTGAGTTAACACAAGATACTCTCTATTACTAACAAACAAGCAGACACACCTTAGTTGATCAACAGACAAAGAAGAGGTTGCGGGAGCAGCTGGATCAACAGACTTAAACGGCGATGCATCGGTTGCAGACAATTGGTCACTAATAGCAGCATGTTTTAAGTGGTGAATACGTTGAAGAGCCAATTCACATGTTTCACGGACCTCTTGAGCAGGATCTAAATCCAAACTATTGTTCAAGAGAGGAACGTTAATATCTGAGCCAATAGCACCAAGTGCTTCAGCTGCCTACACAAGCATAACCAAAAAGCAATGATCTTAAACTGGAAAGTGTGTAAAAACAGGAAAAAAGAGCAGAGCATAAAAAAGAGGAACCTCGTGGCGAACAATAGGATGCAAAGAAAGATCATTTAGAATTGAGGCCAAAGCAGGAATGGCTTGGATTTCCTGCATTTGACCAAGTGCAAAAGCAGCTTCATGTGCCAACAAATTAGATGAATCCCTTGTAGCTGCATAGGAAAAGCATCTTGTTATGATAACAATAATAACAATAATAATAAGAATAAGAAAAGGAGTATGAAGATAAGTGACCTCGAATAAGGGCATCGCGAGGGGCAGGACCTTTGAGGTTACGGAGAGAGAAGAGAGCTCTGAATCGCTCAGAAATAGGTTGGTTCGTATCCACCAACAATTCGCACAGAAAATTTTCCATATCAGCATGCACCATCTCAGGAGGAATACAAGGATTTGAAGAGCCAGATGAAAAAGAACCCAAATTGGGGCTAGGGTTAGGGTTATAATGAGGTGGGGTTGGAGGTGGGTCCCTGCGTTAACAAAAAGGAATAAGTAATATAGGATTGAGTTTACTACTTTACCCCTGCGTTGCGTCATACACAGCTTCTTCATCTTCATCTTCTCTGTTGCACGCGCTTCATCTCCACAGGTTCCTACACCATCTCTTTCTTCACATCTCATTTTCATTTTCACTTTCACGCTTTTCTTTTCTCAACTTCTCTTCGCTTCTTACATTTTTTTTCTTCCAAATAGAGTTTCGACGATACATCTAACACTCTTTGGCGGTTATAGAATCTGCAATCTCTTCAGCCATGAATTCTAGACGGTTAGTTAGTGTGGATCATTTGTTTGGATATTAATTTATATTATGATACGCAATATTTGTTTGAATTAATCCTGATCCATGGATATGGCATGTTTATAGGATTTATATTTCAATATTGTGTTTACTTTACTATTATTATTATTAGTATAATTGATAGTAAATCGCTCATCGATTTATTTCAAATTGTGTCCATTGAAGAACTAGCTGAACCAGTGATGTATAGAATCCATAGATTTGTCAATGAAAGTTGGTGAGAAATTGGATCATATCTGACAAGGTCGTGAGTTCAATCTCAAAGGATGATGTTGAAATTACACTAGTTCTCACCTATCCCACAGGGGATGTTGGTGTAACTTTTGAGATAAGAAGGGTGTTAAGTGTAATTAAATCAAATTTAAAGGAGGTTTGTGCAATTTCTCCTTGAATCGAACTCTAATGGTCAATTTTTATGGATTAAAAATTAGGATGAGTATGAGGTCGCAAAATTAGGACTCCCTTAACATAAAATTAACTGAACTATTTCTGTTCCACACGGAGTATGCTTTATATGCATAGTTTTCTACCATTGTTTTTTTTCACACTTTAATAATGTCTGTAATTAGCTTGTTATTAACTGTTTTGAATTTTGCGCACAACTTGTGCTAGAAATGAGTTCACTGTGTTGTGAATATAATGTAATATTATACATATAATACTATATGACACTCAATTACTGGCAAAGTTATGTAAATTTATCATCTCATTCATCTTTACACCAAATTCAGGAGTCATTTATATAAACTTCTATCTTGGTTATTATACGTCAGGGGGTTCTTTACTGTGGATCATATCAGGACTGTAGTTTACCCTTATGTTTTTCTTCTTGAGTTCACCTAGGTCTTTCTTGTCAATATATGCAGTATGACATACAGATTGTGATAAAAACTCACCCAGCCTTGTATTTTGGTTGAATGAAATATGTCCTACATTTACGCTTGCTTTTGTTTTGGCCACAACCATTTGATAATTGTAAGTGTATTCTGATTTACATAAATCTTAAATTGAGGTACTGTCAAACTCTAGTAGATGAATGATTGCTTATGTTCCATGCTTCATCACATTAGCATAGAACATAATGAAGCTGTAGCAGATCGTTTACTCTCTTTATACTAAAACGGTTCAAATGTCTACAAGGGAAATATGTATTGTCTGTGTTTGTCATGTGACTGACCATTTTGGTCTTTTACATTTTTTCTATTTCAGAGACAACCGTAACGGTAGAGCTGCTCTTTTTGATGGTATTGAGGAGGGTGGAATCAGAGCATCATCTCTTTATTCCTCTGCCCATGAGATTGATGAACACGATAATGAGCAAGCAATGGGTGGATTGCAAGATAGAGTCATTCTGCTGAAAAGAGTAAGTTTACTATTGCCAGCAACATGCCTCAGACTCTCATTTCCTCCTTCCCACGTATAAGTATAAATGGTTAATGTTCCTAATTAATAATTATATGTTTGTGATTGCAACAGTTATCAGGTGACATACATGAGGAGGTGGATAGTCATAACCGCATGCTAGATCATATGGTGTGTTTACTGACACTATTGAAATTATTTGGCATTTTTTCTGCTATTTCCTTGTTTTGTTTAAGTAATTCTGTGGTGGTATTAATTTAGGGGAATGATATGGATTCATCAAGAGGGGTCCTCTCAGGCACTATGGACAAATTTAAAATGGTATTTATTACAGTAGTAATTAGTCCCTTATGCTTTTTGAAGGAGTGCTTCTTTTTAGTCTCTGCCTTCCATTTATATTTGTTGTCTTCTGCTTTCTTTCATTATTATTGGAAATGGAATTGTGTCTTCCCTCATGTTTGTTTTGATGATCTGGTGTCATCTTTCAGGTATTCGAGACAAAATCCAGTCGGCGAATGTTTACACTTATAGCATCATTTGTTGTGATTTTTCTTATAATATACTACCTAACTAGGTAATTCAACTTTTAGTTGATGTTAGATGCGAGAGGCAGCTATTTTCTCTGTTACTGTAATTAATGTTACTTCTCCATAAGATAATCTATTTTGTAATATAAATTTTTTGACGTTTTAAACAGACATTGAATCAAAGTTGGAAAACAAGCTCATATGTTCTCTTTGGTTTTCTTTCTACACATAAGATGATAATAAGACCTCACTTACATTTGAGTAGGGGGGAAATAAAAGGAGTGTGAAAAACATTTCCCCTTTCAAATTTTTATTTACAAATTACATTAATTATCCTGCCTAGTCTCAGCGCAACATTAAAAATCCTAGAAACACTATTTTTGTTGGAGGTGATAAAGTTGTACACTTCTTACATTAAAATGGACTGCCTTTTTTTACATTAATTAATTATCACACACTAAAATACTTATTAATTATTCATCTCTTTCTTATTAACATACGTTAAAGTTACATGGGTTGATATTTTTTATTATAAAATGTGGAGTAAGCAACCTATTATGATGAATTAAAAAGGCAATAGCAAGTCCTGAAAGTGAGAAGGAAGAAGATGTGTAATTGGAAATCAGGAATGATAATCCCAGGTCTGTTAAACGAGATCTCATGTATGATCTTATCAATGGTACCATTCTCACACCACTCTCGAATCAAAGCTACTTGTAAATGTTGGAGATTTGTTCTATCTTCTCATGATTTCATATCCTCTTTACGACGTCGTAATCATCTCATCTCTATCTTCCCACATGATCCATCTATCACTAACCCTTTTCTATTCGATCCTCTGAATCTTGCGTGGACCCCACTCCCACTCTCCCCTTGTGATCCCAGTCTCTACGGTCTCTCTAACTTCTCTGTTCTCCACATGGGCCCACATCTATATCTCATTGGTGGTTCTCTCTTTGATACTAGATCCTTTCCTATTAACCGCCCTCTCAGTACTTCTAACGCTTTCCGATTCACTCTCATCCATTTCACGTGGCAACCCATCTCCCCTATGATCTCTCCACGTGGCAGCTTCGCATGTGCTTCCACCCCCCAAGGCAAACAAGGAGGGATCATTGTTGCTGGTGGCGGCTCTCGCCATACAATATTCGCGGCTGCCGGAACACGGATGACCTCTGTGGAGAGGTATGATGTGGAGATGGACAAGTGGGAGCCTCTCCAACCACTGCCTAGGTTTCGTGCAGGATGTGTTGGGTTTATGAATGGACAAAAAGGGAAAGAAAATGAGTTTTGGGTAGTAGGTGGGTATGGCGCTTCAAGGACAATTTCAGGGGTTTTCCCAGTGGATGAGTATTACAGGGATGGAGTTGTAATGGAATTCAACAATGGTAACAATGGTAACAATGGAGTGTGGAGGGAGGTTGGGGACATGTGGGGTCATGGACAAAGAGTCAGGAGTGGCAAGATTGTTGTGGCTCATGATCATGATCATCATAATCATAATCAACTTTTCATGCTTCACAAGGCTGACATTTTCAGGTACTTTTTCTCATTAATTACATACCTTAATTGAATTTTGAGTCACTTTTTGGTTTGCACTGTGCACAATACTGACCACTAATGGCATGTTCTGAATTTCAGTTTGCAAAACTGACTGTGGCTGAACAATTAACTAAATAAATTCTTGTTTTTTCTCTAACCGTGGTTTTGAGATCAAAACCCAGTTATAAATATCCCAAGTGTTATTTTACCTGACATATATGTGGTAAGGTAAAAGTTGGATTGCATCCAGAAAATTATTAAAAACGAAACGTGGCTGAGTCAGTCTAGTTAACCTTGAGATAATTCCACTAAGGATCCAGTTAAACACTGATTCTACCAATTGTGCCGGCATTTAAGATGTGTATATTTATAGGAGTGCAACTTTGCATAAACCACAATTTATTATAACAATATAATCATCACTACCCCACAAACCACTGGCTGCATTTTGAGTATCGCACCTGGACTGAGGTTTAGTGGCTGGACGTGTGGTGGTTAGGGTATCACAACTTAGCATCTATAATTAATGGTGGTTTTAAGTAAGGGTATTTATAGAAAAATAACTTTTATGTTGCAGTAGATGTGCCTCATGTCTATCAACCACATGATTTGTGTATTCATTTATTAAGTTCAAAATGAAAAATGTTTGCTCTTAAATGAATATTGTAGTGTAAAATGTGCATCAATAAATGTACACACGAAAATGTGGTGAGTAAAACATTCTGATGTTACTCAAACTAAAATTGAAATAGATCTCTACCAAAAAGAAGTTTGAAATAGATTGTTGCATTGAAGTTCGGAGTGGCTTGAACGTGGACTCTATATTATGGAAATCTTGTTCTGTTGTATAGAGATTTATGCCAAATGATTGAAATCACGCATAGTACATTAGTTATCATGGTTTATTATCTTGCTTATTACTCCATCTAGGACACTGTAAGTGGAATTCATGCTAACAGGTTTAAATTGCTTTAATTTGTTTCCTTCATTATAAACCCCTTTTGTCAGATGCATGAACATGTAATCCAGTACATACATAGTAGAAGATTATGCAGAAATCCTGAATCCTGATGGCCGTGTTTGTTTACTTTTGAACTTACATGGCAACTCTTTCGAGTTTTGAAGGTTACAAAAGTGTTACTAACTTTTTTATGATGAATTCACATTGCAGATATGACATGCCTTCAAATCGTTGGGTATACGAGTCTCGTGTGCCGAGAAAAGCTCCTGACAGTTCGCCATTTGGTTTTGTAGTAGTAGACAGAGAGCTGTATGTGCTGGCACATCATTGTGTTGATTTGACAGAAACAAGAAGGTCGAAACAGCATAAGAGAGCAGGAACAATGTACATTCAAATCTATAACCCAAAAAAGAAGACATGGAGGTCTCTAGTGACAAAGTCTCCTTTTAATTACCCTATAGATATTAGTAGTGCTGTATTGAGCTCAATTTGTTTGTGAACTATATAAATAGTCTATCTTATTTGTATGTTTGTGTATGTAATAGTAGTACATATGTAGTCTTTAGATGATATGATCTGAATTTGGATATAAATGACTTATTGTATCCGTACTAGAATGTGTTAACCGTGGAGTACATAATGTTTGTAATAATGAACTCTTTGTGTGCTTACCAAGAGATATAATTTTCCATTACTATAGGATAATGTAATGCAGACGTGTAAAAAAAAGTTTTGCATTTGCTTGCTGTTTATTTCTTCTGGTTGTCACTTTGTAGACTCTGATTTATGGGGCGGCATGTCCACTATGTTTCATGAGAAAAGAGTTGTGCTGTTAGGATGTTTTATATCAGTATATTATTCATCATTGATGTCTTAATCACCATTAACTTGTAAATAAAAGTCATATTCATAATGGATAATGTATTGACGGTGTAAATTATTTTCCACATGTTCACTAAACTGTAAGGACTGCTAGACTTGAGGCCTATGAAAATGGGAAACCTCTGTCTTTTGTGATGTAGAGGTATCGTTATTGTATGCTAAAGTATTTTAGAGTTTGTTTAAGTGTTAAAAACATTTTTATTTTGGTTAGAATTGAGTATGAAGAGAAATGATTTATGCCCGGTCAAACTATGTTTTTATCGCAAAATCAATTTTGCTATATAATTGCAAACATTGATTATGTGATTCAGTCATTGATTTGTTAGAATATTAAAAAGAGGAGAAGGGGTATATTAATCTTGTTAATTTGTTAGAATACTATTTGCACGGGATCATCTGTCTCAAACTCTGTCCTAATTTATGTCCCAAACTAATCAAAATGTAACTTTTATTATTTTTTGTTTTTAAAATTTTTCTTTTATTCATGTGGCAGAATATAATAGGTAGGGAATGTGACACAGTTTAAGACAGACGATATTTGTACATATTATTTCCCGTCCAATTTAAGTATTTGATTCATTCTAATCTATATATTCAATATTCAATTTCTTTACATTTTCAAACAACAGGAATTGTTGACGTCTGAAGTTGCATGGGTACGTAGGGCTATACAAAATATGAAAATACTTGTCCCAATATGGTATTCATTGAACTTTTCTTATTCTGCTTATTGACATTGAATGATAATACAAGAATATGTTGAACTGATACTTGAAATAATTTAGCATGTGATGAAAACATGCAATCAAAGATAAACTGATAAAAATGGAAATAACCACAAAAAATGTTAACAACACATTCTTACTAACAGAAGATTATATGTTAAACTATAGGGGAAAATGATAGTTATTAAGCAATAGTGTATATTAAAAAATGTATAAAAAATTACGTTCCCGGTTATTATAGGAAATCTACTTACATAATGAACTATTGTACAACAATAAATGAAGAATGAAGTTATTTTCTCCAATTGCATAGAAATCATATGAAGAACTTAAGGTAAGTATTTGTTGGCATCTTCGTCAGCCATTTGCATCCACCTTAGCTTGTTGGTCAGTAATGATATTTTCACAATAGTTTTGCCAGTACTATTTATTCATTCATATATATTTTATAACCATTAATAAAAATAAGATTTGGTTTTGTTTCCAAATCAAAAACTCATTGATTAATGGTTATAATGTAAGATGAAAAAAGTAGTGTTAGATAAAATGTTCATTTGAAGTTTAAGGATGATCCTTGGATCCCCCTGAACCTGGTGCATGGCCGTTTGGAAGTGCCTGCAAAAGACGAGCATATTCGTTTGACCATTGAAAATGCAACAATAATGGCCTGCAATCTACTGTAGATTGAGGAGAGGCAACAAAAATGGTGAAGATGATTGATACAAGCTGAAGAACTATGAAGAGGATCTTGTTGAAAGAGAGAGCCATTTATGTATATATGTATGATATTGTTTGCTAATAGTTACAAGTATAGAATAAAATATGAATGAAGTTGTGTAGTATGAAAGAAATGTTTTGGTGTGATGAGTAGGAGGAGTTATATATATATATATATATATATAGGGAGGGAATGGAAAGAGTTATAGTATATGTTGAATTGGCCTGGGGCTACTATAATATGAATTGACCCTTTCTTTGATATGTTACTTCCTATCTTTGATTAACTTGACTCTGAATATTTATATTATATTATATTATAGTTTGAAGGTTGAAAATTAGGAACATTGGACTCCAAAGACCCCTTAAATGCGCAACCGTGTTTGAAAATGTAGACAACGTACTATATACTTTTGTTACAATTTACAAAACAATATTAAATCAATTATTTTTCCTACACAATTGGAAGCTCATTATGAATATATATTCCTATACAATTTAAAAGTACCACTTTGTTTAGGTTGGCTTGAGTAGCTATTCATGGAAAATTAGAATCTAAAAACTAAGGAAAACTTGTTGAGTAACTTCTATTTTGCTCTTCAGAACCAATAAGAACTATAATGTATGCTTGCTAGTTGCTAACTATAATGTTTGTAAAACGCAACCATATACTGATATACTTATCACTACACAACACCACCACTAACTAAAACACCTACTTAATCAAATCGGCCGGACTTTGGTCCATTTCATGATATATATAATGTTGTTATTTACTTGTAATGTCAATTTACCTTTTTTATATGTACCAATTTTTTTTACCTTTTTTTATAATCTTGTTAAAATATATTTCATACTACGGTGGAAGAAGAGCAAACAAGGATGAGGATAATTGTTGGAGGAGAGAGGAAAAGATAACGTGGTAGCTAAGAAAGGTTTTGGGCTGTGTGTGAGGTAGGGGTGAGCATCCCGGCCTTAAATGGTAGTTGAGTCATTTTTTTAAAATCGAACCTAAATCTGAAGCTAATCTGATATCAAATATTGATTGGATCAGTTTTTGAATTCAAAATCAACCCTAGATTCGATTAAATATAAAATATACTTATTTTAGATAAAGTCTTCTCAATTTTACTTATTATTATCAATATATAATTTGACTTATGAAATAATATATATATTGCTAATAATGTATATATGATAAAAAAATTAAAGAATTAATGATATATTCCACCAAAGAGATTTCATTACACTGTATATAATTGAATAGACATACATGCAAACATAATGAATGAGTAACTATGAGAGAAGCCATGTCGAGTTATGCTTGTATCTTATCCGATCCTAAATATAGAATGAGTCTAATCTTTATACCTGAATATGGTCCTAGACCCAATGAAACTCGGCTATATTTAGATCCAATCACGATCGGGCCAAATCAAGTAAGTGGGTAGGGTCAGGTCATGCCCACCTATAGTGTGAGGGAATTTTATTTTGGTATTTTTTGTAGCTAAAATATAATTATTAAAGTACACTCCTCATTAAAACATATTTCAACAAAGTAAAAATGTTATTTTTTTCCAAAAATCTTTGTGTCCAATATTAACTCACTCCTTCTATTACCAACATTAGCAAATCCTTGTTGTTGAAATATTTTGTTATTTTGACCCGATATTGTATTAGATTTGTAACTAGTTTAAATTTATTTACTCTTTCCATAATTTTCATGATTAAAACATGTATTAGCCCATTATATTTTCTATGTAATATGTTAGTAATTTATTTGTAATTCAATACACAATTTTTTTCTTTACTTTTTAATACCTATATCTCTTGAAATGATAGGGTGGTAATGAGAGAGCCCTGGGGTTATTAGGTGTTGGATTAGGTCCCTCTATTGTCACGATTACACTCAACCACTTTGCAACTTGGAATTAAACTTTTCATATAATTCACATAAGTATTTCATCAATATCACAACAACTAACCCTATTTTTATCTATTTGTATTCTAACAGCTACGTGATCCATCTATTCTTGCATATGCCGAGTTATTAAGATAACATATGGCACACGAATTATTTTTTGTACAAATAATACAACTCTTCTTTCTTCTTATAAATTCTCTCTTAACAATAGACAAAAATGATATGTAATCAAATAAGAGAAGTTTATGTTAAAAGTTGTGTTATTATATACTATAGTATTATTCTACTTACATATTGAACTTTTAGATAAAAAATGAAATCAATTAATCCAATTGAATAAAAACTCATGCTAATAATTGGTTGGCAGCCTCGTGATTGTTTGCATGCACCTTGCTAGTCCTTTTGAAGCTAACTAATAATATTCTCACACTTCATTTTTCAATAATGTTATTCATACCTATTTTATAATCAATGGTATTTTGATAGATGATTATAACATAAGCATGAAAAATTGTATTGACAAAATTAGTATGAGTGTTTGAGGTTCAAGGGTGATCATTGGATCCTCCTGACCCTGGCGAATCGCCATTTGGAAGTGCATGCAAAAGAAGCTCGTATTCTTTGGACCACTGGAAATGTAACAATAAAGGCCTGCAATTTACTCCACCTTGAGGAGAAGCAACAAAAATGGTGAGGATGATGAGGACAAGTATGCAGAGGATATTGTTGTAACAGAAAGCCATTTTTTTATAAGTGTGATTTTGTTCTCCCCTTAGAAGTATAGGTAGGATATGATGAATGAAGTTTGTGATATGAAATGTTTTGTTGTGGGAAGAAGGGGACACATATTAAGTTTATTTATATGGAATAGAATTGACCCTTTCTATGTTCTCATACTTTAATTAATTTGCTTGACTACTCCAATAGTATGAAACTTGGAAACGGAATACCTTGCACTCCAAACATCCTTTGACGCACACAATTACTTACTAAATAATGACTTTGAGAAAATTCATTGTTTGGAGCTTGATGGTCAAACATGGTATGGTCTAAATGGGTATAAGTTTGGTGTGCAATGTTAAAACCCGCCACCTACTTGTATATAAATGAATGAGTTAAACCACATGCACATGCACATGCACATGCGAATGAATGAAGATGATTCATGTTGATGATAATTTGGATCCGACTCGTAACGGGTCGGTTCGAATGTTCATGTGTGGTGATGCATTAGAAACAGGCATTTCAGGTGGACAAAAGAAAAGGTTAACTATGGGTATATAAAAACATCAGTAAGAGAACCTTCCTAATTCCTATAGCAAGAAGGTAGAAGCTCAGGAAGTAATGTTTGTAATTGTATAATAACACAAATCACCTCAACCATGCCCACTTTCACAATGTTTCCTCTTTGTTCTTAAAAGGTTGTGAGATAGTGAGAAAAATATATGATATTAAATACAATGCTCAGAAAATCGTCATAGTGATAAACATTGAATCTTTAGAATATAGGGATCAATCAAGTGATCTTTGCATATACTCGGGACAAAAAAAGAAAGAAAGGATGTCCTAATTCTCAACATCTCAATATACTTTTTAATTGATGGTATATAAAAGTCCTTACTTTATGATATTTTAAGAACATAATTTTGATGCATCACATATGAAAAATTTACATCATCATCCAATCATGTATTATCACGTCATTGAAAAAATTGGCTTTCACAATAACTACCTCAAAAGTAACACATGATAATGCATGACTGGCTGATGTAAGAAACAGCATCAATATTATACTCATGAATGTTCAAATAAGACTACCTATCCTATATGATCCTAGTACACCATAAACTTAAAAATTATACCCTACAAGAACTAGTACTGAATCTGAAGCTTACATAACATAAGGCTGTGAAAAATTAATCTAAGCTTCTTATTGGCCAAAATCGGTAGAGGGTGGAGGAGGTGCGTAGGAACTGTCACCTTCGCTAACTGATCCCTCTATGTCTATATGATCCTGTGTCGCACTCACACTTGCCGCTCCAGCCATGTCATTCTGCATAAATGTATACCATGTCAAATATTATGTTCAAAATTTGGTCTTCAAATAATATAACTCTTAAGATACATAAACTAAAGCAACAAAAGCATGTATCCAGCAACTGCTGCTTCCCATCTCACATTCTGTACCTTTTTTCCTAATCCTAGGATATGCTTTCATTAGTTCTATGTTCTTTATCAGTATTTTTTTTTAAAACTAAAAAATAAAGGAAAGGGGAAAAAATAGCATGAATTGACATCACAATAGTAGTTACAGTCTCTCATAGCGAACCTGTGCTTGAAATTAATGAGTGGGATACACATACAGATATATAATAGATTGGAGCAATGAATGTGAATTTGAATATAGTAATCATTTGAATGCACATAATTTTTGAGGGGTTGCATAAAGTAATCATAATAGCATTTCAACCTTGGTTTTCACAAAACGGTATCTCATTTAAAGCCCTTTTTAATACTGTTACTACAAGTAAAAAAAGTGCCACAGGATGAAAATCTCGCAATCATTCAATTACACAATTTTAAACCAACAGCTCCTATCATAAAAAGTTTTTGGGTGTGGATAATAGACTTTGGCACTTTGCCAACAACAATAAAGATAACTAGCAGAATACAAGCATCGCCTTTAAGATCAAATACCTGAACCAGCTGTTGGGCTGCCAGTATTTCTGAAGAAGTCCTACTTATCTCAAAAGTCATCTTCCCTGGCACAACGTGGCTGATATTCGCGCCTGATGCTCCTATAACAGTGTCTGCATATGATATAGGAATTTGCATGTGTTGTGTGTCCTATGTGGTAGAAAAGAAAATTACATTAAATCATGGTAAAACAAAATGCTTTAGAAATTGAATGTTGCTCTCTACAAGCAGAATGAAACTTCCATAGCCACAACCAACCACAAGCTGATTAGTCATTAAATGAATCAAAAAGACAACAAAACCCTTCATACAATTATCTTCAGATTCTGATTGGTTATGCCTACATAAACATGTGCCAAAGGTTCCCTCCTACAAGCATTCTCAAATTTGGAGAAAGAAGACACCTACCTTAGTTTCAACAAATTGTTGTGGTTGCACACTTGATGGATGGATTCGCATGGAAGCATCAGTTGCATAGGCAGGTGGTGAACCCTGATAAAGATGGGTGTCCGCAGGAGGCAAGGTAGTATGTGGGTAATAATTAACGTAGTGATCGGGAAGATTCATATGTTGATAAATCGGTGCAAAATCAGGAGGAGCTGGAACCCCTTGAGGAGGAGGGGTCCAAGTTTGGGGTGGTGGCATATTGTTGTTAACTCGAACATCTAGCCTTTGCATCTGAATCATGGACGAGGAATAAATAGAAAACAATTAAATATAATTGTGCATATTAATTAAAATATAAAGAACATATAAACTATAAAAATTATCTGCAAAGAAAACAACATGGATAAGAAAGAGCCCGGAGACACGAAAGCAAACCTGAATCCCCTTCTTAATCAGGGCATATTAGATCCTTAAGGTTTTGAAGAAAGAATTTTTTTTAAAAAGTGGACTTGCCTGTGCTTCAAATACTCCGACTATGCTGTGGTGAACCAAGTATTTACGTAAATAAAGTGCAACAAGTTCAACGGCCTTGTGAACTCTAGCAGCTTCTCCTTGTATTTCAACAACACTATCATCTTGCAAAGCAAAAACTGGCAGGATTTCTGTTTTAAACAATACATTGTACTCAATAACAAAGATTGAATGCAAATTGTGAGAATATGCCAAAGAAGACCAAAATAGACGTATAGACAAATAATACTGTAAATAAAAATGTCGATTGCCAAACACAAGTGACATATCCTAATATAATTTACATTAGCTGTGAGAAAACCTGATCTAATAACCCGTATAGCGCAACCAGAGGCCTCTTGAATGGATTTTATTGTTTTCCCCTGCTTTCCGATTAAGCTTATTCCTTGACTATTCGCCACTAGAAGCCTAGTGATCATGGAGTGTCTAGCACTGGATGCGATGTCAGCTGAGTCATGCTCCACACTGAAAAGTTGTTTATGAACCCTCAATAAACCATCAACTGCGGGTGGTATGGTGCGATCTGGCTCTTCTTTTGCTGAAATCAATACCTTTTAAAAGCACCAAAGAAAGAGAATTCAGAAACACTGGTTACAAAATGGTGAAATCTCAAAAATACCAAAAATAAATACATTATCAAACTTGTTCAACAAAACAAAGACTTGCTCAGAAACATTGTGGTACAAGCAAAGAAAAAACATTGTGTTTTAATATTATTCCCAATTCTTTGAACACCGTGAATCGACCAAGTGTGGTGGCAAGACACCAAATCGATCAAGTTCTTGAAGTTACCAGGTGCAGGCAGTGAAAGCTTTTTGCCACCAATATCTGCACAAACTAATTCTGATTTCTTAACACAAAAACAGCATTTCAGCACTTGCATATGCTCATTGCTGTTTTGCTGCAACTTGAACTTTGGATCTTCAAGTTCGAAGTCACTTTAGTCATTCATATTTGCTGACAGACCTGCACATATCCATTTGGTTATCGTGGCAACAAAATTTCTTCATAATTTATCTTGTGATTTGTTTGGTTCTTGGCTATTTTATGGTTTTACTTCATAGGCAATGTTAGTTTTAATAAAATTCCTTCACAATTAAATTCATAAATCTTTTATGTTTTATGATGGATACATCATTAATTTTCAATATCAAGTAATAATATAAGAAGTTTGTTTGACCAACCGTAAGTTATCCACATCAAATCAACTGAGCAATTTCCCCAAAGATATAGCTCTAATCTCTAGGAGTTCCGTGGCAAGAGTTAAAATAAATGCATACCAAATAAGCATCACACGCATCAAACAGAGTTCATTATGCTAAAAAATCATCACATGCATCAAATAGACACTGATGTATGCAAGATCATTCAACCCTCAATGCATAAAACAACAAGAAGGAAGTTCAAAACTGGACTCACTGCTCTTTCTGGTATTCCATGTGGACCACTAAGAACTTTAACGCGTGCCTTAGTCTCTTCCATAATTTTCTTAATATACTCGCCCTTCGGGCCAATAACATTGCCAACCTTTCGCATTGGAACCAACAACCTGAAAACATTATGTCCAGGCCACCCCGGCCACCTACATGTTTCATTTCCTTTGGAATTACTCTTGGATCCCTCTTGTTGCGATTGAGCAAAGTCACCAGTCACATTTCGTTCAACATGATGCTTGGGCTCCTCAGTAATATGTTCTTGTGCGTAATATGTGTTTTTAGGAAAAACTTCCACATCAAGTTCAAGTCCATGAACGTGATTTTCATGAGTAATACGCTCTTGTGAGGGATAATATGTGTTTTCAGGAAAATCTCCAACATCGTGTCCATGAAAATGGTTTACAGAAGGATCGGCATCCTCAATTAAAGTGCCTGCAACATGTTCTTCAGGATGAGAATGAATTTGCAGGGGGGAAATGGGCTCCTCAGGCACATAAGCAACATCATGCACATGAAGATGGTTTTGATTAGGATTGGCATTCTCTAGCAAAGTACCTTGATCATGTTCATGAGGGTGTAGTAGTTGAGGAAATTCATTGTTGTTAAGCAGAGTTTGATGATCAGAATGCATATCTATGAAAAAGTCAGGGCTCTTAGGCAAATATCCATGATCATGTCCATGAAAATGGTTTTGATTAGGATTGGCTTCTCCAACCAAATTTGGTGCATCAGGATGTAGTAGGTTGGGAAATCCAAAGTCATCAAGATCATTTCCGTCATCAAAATCAAACCTTGGAAAAAAATGTGGATCCTCGGTTATATATCCAACATCATCATTATCTTCTCCCGCCATCCCTATATAATTCTCTGCAAAGTCAAACACCAACTAATCAGTGCCAATTTCAGCACAAAGTAACTTCAACATAAATTTAGGTCCCTTTACTTGGCTTAACAAGTTATTTAAAAAAGTGATTTTGAAAAAACACGAAGAGTGGTGGCATAGTTGGTGAAAGAGAGGAAGTAGAATTGTGCAGAAATGGTAGAGATAATTGAAAAGGAAGAAAGGGTAGCATAGCATGGAATTGAATGAACTTACATGGATGGTGTTAGAAAGAAGAGAAAGTGAAGAATCAAAAGGATATTGAAGCCAGTGCCACGGAGAAGTTTTAGGTTTTGTCAGAGAGAGAGAGAGAGATTGCAACGTTGTTGGTGTGAAGGAAGAAAGGGTTTTTATATTTGAAATTATAACACGTGTTTTTAAGTACGACCATGTGCCTCTCTTCACTTTACTTTTCTCTTCACTTGTCCCTAATCTTAAACAGTGTTATCATCTTAATCTTAAATATTATTATCATTGCCTTTATTACAGTTTTAAACTAGAGTTACCCTACACTCTTTTTAATGTTATAAATTCAGACTCTATTTATTGTTACCCTACAAATGTATGGATGTTTTTATTCTCATTATTCTTACATTATGGCATAGTCCAAATTGATTTCATAATGGTTTTTGCATGATAAACTCATTCTTCTTAACACATATTTCTCTCCTCTTCCTTCCTTATTTCTTTTCATATCACAACAACCTGCTATTGGACGAGTTAGATTAAATAAATAAAAAATCCACCTTTTTCAAGATAAGGATCATAACATGAAAATCTTCTGGATTAGGAAATAAAATCATGTTGTTCAAATATGTGACAGAATATTTCCATGTATGTCATGCTCTTAGATGTATAAGCATTTAGTCAAAATCTTGAAATCACCACCATTTCTAGATATTTCAATTTTCTTTAAGGACCCATTTAAGAGTTGAGGCTTTTTCAATGCCCATTTTGGATACACTTTTAGAGATTGTAAAAAACATAACAATTGAACCTCAATAGCAATTTGGGTTGCACATGTTTCTCTCAGAACCAAACAACTCAAACCAAAGAAGGCCCATGCTCACCTCTAAAATACATAATCAAATGCTTTGGATTGGAGAGTGAGAGAGAGGGAGAGAACAAACATCCGACTAGGTACGAGAATCCACTTACTCTGTTTCTTCTAATTTCAGTTCCACTTACTCTGTTTCTTCTAATTTCAATTCCACTTACTCTGTTTCTTCTACTTTTAACTCCACTTACTCTGTTTCTTCTAATTTCAACTCATTTGCTTTCTCATTCATTCAATATGGGTCACTTTCAAATTTTTCAAACAATCACTATCCCGTGATACCCACCTTCATTAATCAACTCTGAACAAATAAAAATGCAATCTTGGGTATCATTTACTTGCCTGCTTGCATTTATGTTTCTAGAATGATATGCTACACACTTCTCAGGGTTGTTGGGGAGCTCTTTGGAAGAGTTTATATAGACCATATTTGGACTTATCACTTATCAGAAAAGCTTATTTTCATCAGCTTGTGAAAATAAATTTTGATCTCCCTTTAAGCTCTTTTTAGCTTATGTCAATAAGCTTATGAGAGTAAGCTCTTTTAGTGGGTATGTGCGCAAAACAGAACTTATAGGAAGATGATAAGATATTTTCATGTCTTTCTATAAGTGGTTCTCAAAGCATGTCTTTTAGTGTGTAATTGAATGAGAAAGCATGTTTTTAATCACATTTCTCTGTGGGATCCAGTGATGTTTTCGTACTACCTGTTTCTTGAGCTGGCATGTCTTTTAGTGTCCTGCATGTATGAGTAAATGAGCTATTCCTATGACAATATTTATCTGTGTTCTACTTTTGTGGTTTCGTAATGTTACACAAACAAATTAGTAAGTCCATGTAACAAATTTGGTTAGGAGGTTCATTGGCAAAACGGATGCAACAAGAGAAAATAGGATACATTAATGCTGAAGGAGAAAATATGTTACCTCACTTTCTCTAGTCAAATTATGCCAGAAAATGTCATTAACCATTTCTTGATTAAAATTATAGGTGAGCTCAGTGGCATCACTGAGTGAATTTTGATACTAATGAAATCATAGAAACTTGTCCATTAATTCATATTTTGAATTTTTGTTTTTTGGATAAATTATGTATCCATCCAAATGGATATATAAATGAATATCCATTAGATTATGTATTTATTTACTATGATAACAACAACCAAATTTTACTCTTCTATATGGAATAGACTACATAAATAAATAAGATGTTATAATGTTTTATTATAAATCATGATCTTCAACAAAACAATGTCATCTAAATCTTTCTGAATTTTTTTTGCTTATAATTTATCTTGGTCTACCATTGATTATAGAAATTAGATTAATCTTCATTTAATACATTATCCTGGTATAGACATGCTCACCCACTACAGAGGAGTCACCAACCTTTATCATCATAACATATTCATTCTTAATTATATGTTGTCTATTATACATGCTTATTCAACACAATACCTTTATATATCAAACAATACAACACCAATATATCTTTTACATTAATACTTTAAGAAATGTATTTACATTAGTATTTTATATTGAATATTCTACCATATACAACAACAATATATCTTTTATCAAACTAAATGATCTCAGTTATATAGATCAAATAATAATACAAAACTTTATCATAAATTAAATAATGTCCGAAAATTCATATTAATTATAATGATATTTTATTATAATATTTTTTTGATGGGGGTGTAACTTCCTTTGTATATCACAAGTTCCAATATTCCTAAAAAATTAACAGATTGAATATTGCCAAATAATTATTGAGATTTCAATTTCCGATGGCAGAATATTAGCAACCTTCGATCTTCTGAACATGTTTTATATACAAAATCAGTGAAATAAACAGTTGGTACTTATAAAGCTGCCATTAATTGAAAGCACGGAACCAAATATAGTAGGTTCTATTTGGATTATATGGTTTATTAGAAACATAATCATATTTAAGAACTCGGTTTCATCTAGAAAAGGTAATGAGCCTAAATAAACCCATTTTATTGATAGAAGTGTTAGTTGATCTCCTAATTTTTGTTTATCTTTCAGAATGAATGTTATTGCTGATAAAAAATAGCAACATCCGCAGCTTGTGATGTTTTTGAACATTTTATGTTACATAACCAATCAGTTGCAGACTCGCAACCTAAAAAAATGGATAACTGTGTACTGATCAGGAACATGTCTTCAACATATTCTACATAAATCATGACCCTTAATGAATACATATATACATGAAGCCATGTAGATAAAAAATGTGTTTAGTAACATTAATAATAAGCTTACAAACAAATTAATTAACTTGTTAAAATATATGATAAGGCTACTAAGTTTATATTAAAGGAATAGTAACATTAGCCTATCAAAAAAATATTAACTTGGTAAAAAATAAGTTGCTCGTAAAAGAACTTATTTCAAAAAACCACTAAGTTTATATTCCAACATATGATAAGGACATCAGGTATTTGAGGCAGTTTTTAAAGTTGAGAATTTATGTCATTTTAACATATATCAAATAATTTTATGAGATAGTTCTAACTCAATCAATTAGATTATCAGATTTCTAATCCTTATTTATTAAGTTTCATCTTGCATATAAGATATTCGCGGTAAACAGTGTAAAATCATTATTCAAAAGTATCAGAGTGCAATTACATTGAAAAAATCGGAAGATAATTAAGAGATATAGGAAAAGAATATATTAAAAGTATTGAAATATTGGATATATATTGGATATGATAACCATTTTAAAAGTATGAATACTTTATAACACCAACAGCATATAAGTAACTTCAACATCGTAGTACAACCCTACAGGGTTCGAAAGAAGGGTTCCTGATTACCTGGTAAGTTGTCTTTAAGATTATTGACTAAGTAAAAATAATGAATATTAATTTACAAAGATATATAGTGATCTGTTACTATAAATGTGGACAGCAACTGAATATGAACAATACCTACAATTCCAAAAGTTGAAATTCTAACAACACTATTTGAGGAAGAACTTGAACAAGTAAGCTAGGTGGTCAAATCTTAGGATTAGTCTTACAAGTACACAACGAGAGGTGCAGAATGAAAGACCAACTTTGTACAACCATGCGCATAGTGGTATGAAACAACAAAAGAAAAGGGAGAAAGAATGAAAAAAGCAAAGTAATTGAAAAAGGTTAAAAGGTTAAAAATGCACGCCTGACAGAATAGAAACTCAGAAAAGGAATATACGATGCTATAGCTAAGAGATCTGTGATTTTCATATAACAACTCACCTTTTTTACCTTTCATGTTTCAGATCTTTGGGAATGTATTGTCATGGATGGGTCCCCAAATAGGAAGGAGTGAAGCTGTCACAGCATGACCTAGTTAGGGTTAAATAGCAACACACATCACTCACATGAATAATTCAACTCAGCTCTCTAACCAAAGCTAGATCACGCTGGCAGCTTCACTTTTTCCTTTGTGAACAATTAACATTGCTTGTACGGATATACATCAGGCTTCATTCTCTCTAGGTTTATATGAGTCATGGAAATTATATGTGTAAGTGTAACACTACTAAAAAAAGAACAATGCAACACTCAAAAGACTTCGGAACATGGCCGATATGAAACTTCTCCTAAGAGATACACTACCATTTCTTGGATAAAACACCCAGACACATGCAAAAACCGAAGATTTTATAGGATTTTTTAGAATAACTTCCAGATTTTTTCATAATAACTTTGTTATTTTAAGATATAATAAAGTATTATGAGATATCTTCGAAATATTCTAGAATGTATAATGATAAAAAAGTTAGATGTGGATCATTCGTTTCCATATTATATGAAGCTAACGAATAAAAATTAGAATGAAGACTTAGGGTGTAGATGAAAAAGATGGAGAGAAATCCACCACATTCGAAAAAGCTAATGCAATTATTTATCTATGTATAGTTATAAACCCAACTTGAATGAAGAAAAGAATGAAAGGATAAGATGCACGTCACTCAAATATGATTTATTTGACTCAACACACTTGGATCTAAAACTGAGAATGAGGAAGAACTAAGAACAAGTGCATCTACCTGATGGTATATTCACTTACTAGAAGGAATATATATATATATATAGAAGAATGGGAGATATGTTAAAGAGGTAGATAAAGAGGGGTATTAAAGACATAGGTAGATCACATTGTGTAACAGTGAAATAAAGGAAGGATCATTGATACATGCACAGTAGAGTCAAGGGGAAAATTCAAAGTTGGCACAGCTAAGAAAGCTAAAAAGGAATAGCAGAGCAGAAGCATGATGAGGAGTTTGTATATAGCTATGAGTATAGGTTAATAGAGTAGTAGCTACTACATAGCTAGGGTGCTGAATAGCAGTGGGGGATCCTTTCTTTCTGAATGGCACCTATTCTAGCCTCTCTGTATAATGCATACCTTATTAGGTTTGAGGTATAAAGAACACAAACATAAATCTAGGGTTTCCACATGGTGGTGTCCTATTTGCAATTTTTCAAATTCAAATTTAACTAGATAATTTTTGGTTTAAATATGTTTCTCTTTATTTAAATTTAGCTCATTTTATTTCTTTATGGTGTAAAAAAAAAAGCACTTTTAGTCCTTAATATCTGTTTAGTTTAGTGGAGAAGATGAGCTAATAGAAAATAGAAAAAAAGAATAAGAGTGAAATATACATGAGTTGAAAAATATACTAAATTTAAAAGTTGTTTGGTTTAACACACAGAAGTTATAAAGAAAATAAAAAGATGTTTGAGATTTTCTTGAATAGACAAATATACTCTATTAGATTATTTAATTCAATTAATAACAAAAATTATTTCTAAATTTAGTTTAAATAATAGATTATTTTAAAATTTAAGCAATTAGATTTATATTTATTTAAACTCTTTTCAAATTAAAATAATAACTGCATTTATAATAATGTTCAATTAACATGCATCTTCTCCATAATGTGTAAGAGAATAGTGTGAAAATAATAAGGGTAATTTACTCATTTTTACATGTGGTGTTTTTTTGCACTTTCTTTCTTCCTATTTTCTATCTTTTCGAGATTAAACTTTTTGTAGAATGATAATAAAAAATTAGGGATGGCAAAAATACCCATATCCGTAGGTACCCGTGGATAAAACTCATACAGGTATGGGTACGGGTCACAAACGGGTATTTGCGGGTATTGCAAACGGGTTTTTAAAAATACCCGTAGTACATACGGGCAGGTACGGGTATTATGGTACCCGTACCCACGAGTACCAATTATTTATATGATTAATATATTATATTTAATTAAAATAAAAATACATTATTCTAACATTTATTACACTATGTATATTTTTTCCTTTTATTTTGTTTACATATTTTATTGAGTTTGGTGGTAAAACACCCTACAAATATTGTTACATGTGTAGAAACACACATGTTTTACAAAGAAAATATATATTTTTTTGTTAAAAAATGAGAACAAAAAATCATACAAATGGAAACCACCAATAAATTTAGCATTTTTGCCAAATATTCAATCAAAAAGTACAAAAATAATTAAGTTTCATCTTCTTTGAAACACAATAGAAGTAAAAATTTAAAAAATTATTTATAACAGAAGAAACCCGCGGGTACCCAAAAAACCCGCTCACGGGTACCTGTGCGAGTACGGACGGATATGAGTATTACTCTTCTATTTTAAAACGGGTAGCGAGTAGCTACTACCCGTGCCCGCCCGTGCCCGTTGCCATCCCGTAAAAAACTAACACACTTTAAGTAGAAACTAAACAGAAACAAAGAAAAAATAAATATCATATTTATTTAAGCCTTAATTATCCAATGAAGATGGTTTGCTGAAACTAATAGTTTGTGAATATCACATCAGAATAATAGCTGAAAGTTATGAATTAACTATTAATACATTATAATATGCATGCCAGATATTAAATAATAATTTTAAAAATAAAAATGGTAGGGGAAAAATAATAAGTTTTATATCTTTAAGAATATAAAGTTTAAAATTTAGCAATTAAACTTAAACCATTTTTTCCACAATTCAAATATACACAAGCTTCCAATATTTAACTTAAACCGACTCAGCAAATTGTAATAAAACGTAAAATGATATTTCATATTATTTTAATTGAGTATGTCTCTCACTAATTAATATAGTTGATTAGTTAAATAACACATAATAGAATAATTCTGGGAGTACACTCTATTTTCCATCCCTTAAAAAAAATTCCCATAAAAATAAAAGCTTTGATAGTGTCTCATGTTCTCAGCTCTGTAATTAACTTAGAATACATGCATGCTAAGGTGTTCTGAGAGTGTTGCTTATATCTTGGACATTCCTTTTAATTTAATTTTGATTAGTTGGAGTTCAATGAAATTGTTAAATATATTAAGTCTTAAATAATGTACACACGTGAATAAAAATAAAGTCAACTTTACTAGTTATAAAATAAGTAAACTAACAAAAAGTTATATAAATATAAAATAATATTATAATTATATGTGAATACTTTCTCTAATCCGTATTATAAGGCATTCCTAATTGAACTTTACCCTTGTTATTCTTGAAGAGAGTGAAGTAGAAATGTAGAATCATTTAATAAAGGTAAATAAAAACACAACAATAAATGTTTCATAGAAATTATAATTGTCTTGTAAAAATGATCATTAAAAATTGTAGATTATACTTTAAGAAGGATCATATGAAGTATAAGACATTATTTAGAAGATTTTGGTAGTCCTTTAATAAGACATTTACATTTTCCATGCAAAATTTCTATTTCTATCTTATTTGCCTTCATCTATTAATGTGGAAGAATAGATTTAGGAGGTTATGATTATAATGTTATAGTATATCTTTAAAAAATAATTTTTAGTATAATTTGATTAGAAATATCTTATAATAAGGTTGTAGATGTCTTCTACTAATAAAAAAATTACTAAACGAATATTTGTTTTTGCGGGGATTAAAAGCATTGACATCGAAAATCTAAATATAATGTTTCTTAACCTAATAAACAAGAATGTCATGCATTAACAAACATTTTAATAATATTATTTAAGGAATATAAAATAAGAAAATCAGTCTTAAAATTTTATCTTCAACATCTATTGATGTATTAAAATATCAGTTTTGAAAATAATCATTTTTTATTGATTGAGTAATATCTTAAAAGCATTTATCAACATTTGCTGGCTGTATAATCTGACTCCTTAACCAATATGCTTAAGCATTAGTTCGATTCTCCAAGTATATACTTGAGTATTGTTGAGGACAGAAAGCTCCAGAATTATGAGGTTATGAAGAAGAAAGGGGTTAACTTAAAATAAATGTAATATCTATGGTGTGTAAAAGTTTTTTATGTTGTAAATGAAACTGATTTAAAATTTGCATGCATATATAAGTTTTGTTTTGGCTGGAACCTGTTACTTTCCATCTCTGTGGGTGGTCATTACTAGTGCAAGCTTGATGATCCTCACTTGTCAATTCATGTTTATGTCTCTCAATTTAATGCTACTTCCATCGATAAAAGAGTAGCCCAACAAACACACATCCTTTTCCTTTTGTACTATCTTCATCGCTAACAAGTATTTGTTTTTCGTTATATTTTCAATAATAAAAATAATATTTTATTATATATAAAAAAATAAAAATATCTTTATTATATTATTTTTA
Source organism: Lupinus angustifolius (assembly GCF_001865875.1). Lineage (NCBI taxonomy): Eukaryota > Viridiplantae > Streptophyta > Magnoliopsida > Fabales > Fabaceae > Lupinus > Lupinus angustifolius. The sequence goes on along the minus strand of NC_032027.1, from coordinate 107,035 downwards.
TAGTATTTATCTTTCTAATAATGAAGATAATCCTTACTCTCTCGTTACCTCACTCTACTACATTCTCACCAGTTAGATTTCAACCAATTTATACTGGTCAAACATGCATCATGCATCCACCATCTACCATCACCAATTTATATTGTAAAATGTTTCTTTAAATAGTACACTAATCTTTGGTGTATTAGATTATTGTGATTTTCCTTGTAAAATTATTTTTAATTCAATAAGCCATAAATTGGGAATCATATTCTCCTTCATTCTGGTGTGATAAACCATATTGGCTGTTGCTAAACAAATTTACTATTTTGCACTGATTGCAATCTTTATTTCATTTTTTATAAAACGCGTTGCTATATTTATATTTTGTTTTGGTGATAATATATATTCTTTGTTAACCCAAATCTGTTGCTATATCCCTTTAAGAAAATGTATGTTGCGATATTATGCCTTGTAAATGGTGACTTCAGCCTGAGTAACCTACATTATTTCTAATATAAAGTTTAGAACCACTGAATTAAGGTTAGAGTTTGAGCACGTGTCCCAAGATTTATAGTTTCCATTTAGAATCAATGTTAGTATGTTACAGATATTCAATGAGATGTGGGGGAAGCTAAGATTTCTCATCCCTTGACCATTTTGTTTGGGGTGAGTATGATTAATTTTATTTTAAAGGATGTACTATAAATAGGAAAAATGCTAACTAGAAACTTAGAAAATTACTCAACTAGACTACATAACATCCCATAAAAAATAGAACCAGACAAAACACAATCTATTCTCCTCAGTTGAGAGTTCCATGCACTTCTTGCAAAAGTTGAGAGTTATACAAAGATAAATAGTAACATATAGATACAATTTTTTTATTTGAATATGTAAAGAAAAATGTAAATTGGCAGGTGAAGATATAAGTTTCCTAGGAAGAAAATGTGGTAGCTAGGCAAGGCTAGGCTAGGCAGGTAAATACTGCAAGCACTTTCATACTCAAGGCCTTTATTTGCTGCAGTAGTAATTGAGCACACTATATGTGCTGGTTACTGTCAGTCTTCGTTACGAACCAAATAAATGCTCATTTAAAGAAGCCAAGAGCATCTTTTAACACTATTATTAGTTTTTTCACCTAATACACTTTTCACAATTTACCATTCTCTGGTTGCCTGTGATCAATTTTCTATACATGAATTTTACCCATCAGATTAGATGATCAAATACTATTTTCTAAACACCATCACAACCAAATAATAAATTTTGTGGCAACAGAGTAATAAAAGAGTTTAACCTGATTAAAATATTTAAAACACATATCTCGGAAAACATTTGTGTATGTTGTAGTTTGACAAGATTATTATGGTTATAATGCAACTTTTAAAAAATTATCAAAGTGATGTAGATTTTATAGAAATTGTGCCCACCATGTACGAGTTATTATGCTAGAATTACAGTTCAATATCACGCATTTTAGATATATAACAATGCTTTTAAACACCGTCTATTTGACTGCAATAGAGTACGATATGCTTTAACAACACTTATACATGCATATAACAATGCTTCCTCCAACGAGCATCATAATACATTAGCATTGTTGTATTAATCATATACAAAATCACTTAATATAACATGCACAGAGAAACAACTGAACCCATTACCGTGCTTGGTTGAGAAGAACGCAACAAATATTTTACATGACTTAGAAACATTAGTGTGAACCACAACATATATAGATTTAAATGGAAAGCACAATGCTGGTCTGTTGATAGGCATAGAACAATGACCAGTGACATGATCACCACCACAAAACTCATAGCATAGCACCTGTTGATGGACCGGAGGAGTCTGAACCACATTAAGCTGTTGAGGCAACTTAGATATTTGCTTGGTTAGTGCCTCAATCTGTTGAGTCAGAATCTTGTTCTAAGCCAGAATGGCATCAGAAGTACTCAAATCTAATACTCCTCTCTTCTGCACTGTTCTTCTATTATGCTGAACTTGCCTATCTGTAGCAGATAATGCAGTGATACTTCTTGTGGCTTGCTCAACATCTACTGACATCATAGTGCCACCAGCTGCGGCATCTAGTATCATCTTAGTCTCCGGTTTCAACCCATTACAAAAGATGTTGAGTTGATCAATATCCTCGAACCCATGATTGGGGCATTTCCTCAGCAGCAACTGGAAACGCTCCCAAGACTCATAAAAAGCTTCCTCGACACTTTGTCTGAATGTAGAGATTTCAAACTTGGCCTGCACATACCTCGCCGGAGGGAAAAATCGGGTCAAGAACTTGCTTTCCAAATCGCTCCACTTGGTTAAGCTTTGAGTAGGGTGAGATTTGAGCCATTCCTTAGCTTCACCAACCAGAGAAAATGGAAACAACATCATATATGCAGCTTCCCTATCAGTTTCTGAATATCCCATCGTAGCCACCAGCTCATAAAAATTGTCAAGCTGAGCATATGGATCTTCATAATCCTTTCCCGTAAACTGTTGGGCATTGACGAGATTCATGTATGCAGACTTGATTTCTAGTGTCCTTGCGGTGTGTGGAATCACAATGCTAGAATAGTGTCTAGGACCTTGATACATTGCATAGTCACCTAACGTCCTCCTCGGAGGGTTAGGTCATGGGTTGTTCATATTGGCATTATGAACATTCTCCATCTTATCCAACTGAGGTTCTGAACTTGTAGCCGGTTCAGAACTACACTGTGCTTCTTGAGTACCTTGATGTCTCTTCTGTTTTGCTTTCTTCCGGTTACTCTTAGCAGACTTCTCAATCTCTGGATTACATTGTAGTTGCTCTTCTGTAGATTTACCTCGCAAAAGCATAAATAAGCAGACTACAACAAAAGTTAGCACACGGGTTAATTATACTACACAAAATTAAAGATGAACTATGTACAAGACTTAATAAACTCTATATAGAACTAATGTAAATCGCTCATTGCTTCCCGACAATGGAACCAGGTGTCCCTCGCTTGGGCTAGGATCCCTCGCTTGGGCGAGGATCCTTCGCTTGAGCGAGGATCAAAGAGAAGCAAACAGAAGGAATGGTGATTTGTCGCCCAGTTCCTCGCTTGGGCGAGTATCCCTCGCTTGGGCGAGGATACTTCACTTGAGCGAAGGGCATCAAATATTTTGGTGTTTTTTCTCCTATTTGTCGCTTGAGCGACCCTTTCCTCGCTTGGGCGAGGCTTGGAATGTTCAGAATCTTCAACCTTCTTCCTTTTCTCCTCTTTTCTTTATTTATTAACCTAAAACAACAAAAACACAATAAATTCCTAAACAGAGCAAGATTAACTAAGTTATCAGGAATTGTACACAATTATAACATAAATACATACTAAGTACCCCACAAATCATATACAATTTTACTACAATTTGACACTTAACAAATGCCTACCGCCATCCTTGACAGTTGTGCAACCCACATCACAAGGCAGCCAATAACATGAGTGAATGTTGTTTAGGTCAAGTACTCCACTATTAATTTTTATAAAATATTACAAGTTAAATTCAAGGTTTGTTGACCTTAGAGATGAAGCCAATAACATGATTAAGGCCTAACATATATATTATGAAGAGTTGAAAAATGTGTTGAAATAAATTCAGCATCAAGCTACATGTCATCTAGTTCATAGTTTTTAAAGGGAGGCATGTGTATTTGAGATTGAAATTACTTTTTTATCTGATGCTCGACATTTATGTGTGTACATGATCAAATTAACTGAAAATTGGTGCAATTGCAGAGAATTTTAATCAGTGAGTTTCTCATGCTCTTACGTCATTGCTAAATGTGCAATATTGAATTTTGATTATGGACAATTTATTCTACCCATTTCTCGGTTAGATAATATTTTAAAGGCGTATGGACATATGTTTTAGTCAATTACGAATGAAGAATATTGACCTCCTTATTAAGGTTCAACATTCATTTCTAATCATGTTATGTGTAGGAAACAAACTTCAAGATAAAAAACTACACAAATACACAATAAGATGGATGATCAGATTAAAAAATGTGGATGATGTAAGATAAAATGAAATTACAGGAAGACATGATCATTCTGAATCAAAGAAGTGGATGAAAGTTACAGGTAACCATGTAATAATCAGTATTAAATATAATATTATATTATTATGTATCAATTTGTTATAAATCATTGTTTATTTAAATGAGTTCTAAATTTTGTCACCCTGATTTCTACATTTCGTAGTAATAATAATATATTCAAAAATATATATATTTAGAAGATGTATATTTAAAAGATATATGTACTCGTAAGAATGATGATAATAGTAATATATGTACTAATAATATATATTTACAATCTACAACTCTCAAAATAAATTTTTAAATGAATCCCCCAACTAACTCCAACTCTCTTTTTCATGTGAAACAAATAGCATACATGTTAAATATAAGATTAAAAATTTGTATACATATACATGTATAAGTTAAGATTTGTATAGACTTTCACATCCAAAACCAAGTGACTAATGCACGATTTTTCTGAAACAAAATGACCAAAAATATATAAGAATTTTAGTTATTGAATTAAATAAATATAATAAAAAAACTTATTGTTCTAACAAAATATGCTTCATCTAGAGATATATATATTTTTGTCGTTTGTAAGTACCACTATGTATACTGTGAGTAGTGATACAAATGCTCAATGTTGGAAATATTATCAACCACACATAGTTCCCGACTATTCTACGTCTAAATCCACCATTCATCTTTCTATGACCAATTATAGTCATTCTTGCCACGTAAGTCCATCTTCTGGAGTTTATTAAAGTTCAATGGATCTTGTGGGATTGGTTGTTTGCAGTCTAAATTGTGACATAACCTGGTCAATAGCATGCTATTCTATAGTTGAAAAAAAAAAAAAAATCAATGGCACACGTGCTCGAAAAATATCAGGGACATGTCCCTTAATATTCATGGTGTCGTAAAGGGTCCAGACAAACTAATAAAAAATTAATATAAAAGTTAGAAAATGGAGAAAAAATTAAGAGTAAATTACACTAATACCCCCTCAGTTTTAGTGAAATTACACAAACCACCCCTCACTTTTTTACACATACACAAATCTCCCCTAATTTTTATACTTTCATTACACTGATAATCTCTGCATAAGAAATAAATGTAATATTTTAAACAAAAAATGTGATAAACGCAATTAAGTTAAACAAAACATGATATGTTGTGGAGACAAGTACAAATAATATATGAGTCAATATTTTTTTAATTATTTTTAGCTCGTTACACTATATTATAAGAGCGATTTAAACAATATTTCTTTAGAATTATTGATGCATTTTGTAACCAAAAATAATAAAGATACATTGATTTGTATACTATTTAGACTTGTCTACACAATATATCATGTTTTGTTTAACTTAATTGCATTTATCACATTTTTGTTTAAAAGATTACACTTATTTCTTATGCAGGGGTGATCACTATAATGAAAGTATAAAAAAACTAGGGGATGTTTGTGTAGGTGTATAAAAGTGAGGGGTGGTTTGTGTAATTTCACTAAAACTCAGGGAGTGTCAGTGTAATTTACTCAAAAATTAATTAATATTTAGGTTTAATTGAACAATGTGTAAACAATCTAACATTGCACGAATGATATTAGTTGTATGCCCATAAATGTTGGTGGTGATAAAATGGTGTGCCTATTTGTTTGACATAATTACATATAAGTTACTATGAAAATTAATTTTGTAATAAATGGTTCTAATTGTTTACTAAAAATATACATTTTCATCAAATGACAAAATTGTAGTATGTTGTCTCTTCATGCAAGAATCAGAATTTGGTCGTATATCTATTATTGAAGTAGTAATAGACATTGTAACACCGTGTTTTTCCGAGCACGTTTAATTTAGTAATTAGTTGTTAATGAATTAATTATAGAAATTAATCAGTAATATTTTAGGCTAAATCTCAGTTGAGTTTTAGTCTTTTATTATAATATTCTTGTAGTATCATCTTAGTCTCCGGTTTCAACCCATTACAAAAGATGTTGAGTTGATCAATATCCTCGAACCCATGATTGGGGCATTTCCTCAGCAGCAACTGGAAACGCTCCCAAGACTCATAAAAAGCTTCCTCGACACTTTGTCTGAATGTAGAGATTTCAAACTTGGCCTGCACATACCTCGCCGGAGGGAAAAATCGGGTCAAGAACTTGCTTTCCAAATCGCTCCACTTGGTTAAGCTTTGAGTAGGGTGAGATTTGAGCCATTCCTTAGCTTCACCAACCAGAGAAAATGGAAACAACATCATATATGCAGCTTCCCTATCAGTTTCTGAATATCCCATCGTAGCCACCAGCTCATAAAAATTGTCAAGCTGAGCATATGGATCTTCATAATCCTTTCCCGTAAACTGTTGGGCATTGACGAGATTCATGTATGCAGACTTGATTTCTAGTGTCCTTGCGGTGTGTGGAATCACAATGCTAGAATAGTGTCTAGGACCTTGATACATTGCATAGTCACCTAACGTCCTCCTCGGAGGGTTAGGTCATGGGTTGTTCATATTGGCATTATGAACATTCTCCATCTTATCCAACTGAGGTTCTGAACTTGTAGCCGGTTCAGAACTACACTGTGCTTCTTGAGTACCTTGATGTCTCTTCTGTTTTGCTTTCTTCCGGTTACTCTTAGCAGACTTCTCAATCTCTGGATTACATTGTAGTTGCTCTTCTGTAGATTTACCTCGCAAAAGCATAAATAAGCAGACTACAACAAAAGTTAGCACACGGGTTAATTATACTACACAAAATTAAAGATGAACTATGTACAAGACTTAATAAACTCTATATAGAACTAATGTAAATCGCTCATTGCTTCCCGACAATGGAACCAGGTGTCCCTCGCTTGGGCTAGGATCCCTCGCTTGGGCGAGGATCCTTCGCTTGAGCGAGGATCAAAGAGAAGCAAACAGAAGGAATGGTGATTTGTCGCCCAGTTCCTCGCTTGGGCGAGTATCCCTCGCTTGGGCGAGTATCCCTCGCTTGGGCGAGTATCCCTCGCTTGGGCGAGTATCCCTCGCTTGGGCGAGTATCCCTCGCTTGGGCGAGTATCCCTCGCTTGGGCGAGTATCCCTCGCTTGGGCGAGTATCCCTCGCTTGGGCGAGTATCCCTCGCTTGGGCGAGTATCCCTCGCTTGGGCGAGTATCCCTCGCTTGGGCGAGGATACTTCACTTGAGCGAAGGGCATCAAATATTTTGGTGTTTTTTCTCCTATTTGTCGCTTGAGCGACCCTTTCCTCGCTTGGGCGAGGCTTGGAATGTTCAGAATCTTCAACCTTCTTCCTTTTCTCCTCTTTTCTTTATTTATTAACCTAAAACAACAAAAACACAATAAATTCCTAAACAGAGCAAGATTAACTAAGTTATCAGGAATTGTACACAATTATAACATAAATACATACTAAGTACCCCACAAATCATATACAATTTTACTACAATTTGACACTTAACAAATGCCTACCGCCATCCTTGACAGTTGTGCAACCCACATCACAAGGCAGCCAATAACATGAGTGAATGTTGTTTAGGTCAAGTACTCCACTATTAATTTTTATAAAATATTACAAGTTAAATTCAAGGTTTGTTGACCTTAGAGATGAAGCCAATAACATGATTAAGGCCTAACATATATATTATGAAGAGTTGAAAAATGTGTTGAAATAAATTCAGCATCAAGCTACATGTCATCTAGTTCATAGTTTTTAAAGGGAGGCATGTGTATTTGAGATTGAAATTACTTTTTTATCTGATGCTCGACATTTATGTGTGTACATGATCAAATTAACTGAAAATTGGTGCAATTGCAGAGAATTTTAATCAGTGAGTTTCTCATGCTCTTACGTCATTGCTAAATGTGCAATATTGAATTTTGATTATGGACAATTTATTCTACCCATTTCTCGGTTAGATAATATTTTAAAGGCGTATGGACATATGTTTTAGTCAATTACGAATGAAGAATATTGACCTCCTTATTAAGGTTCAACATTCATTTCTAATCATGTTATGTGTAGGAAACAAACTTCAAGATAAAAAACTACACAAATACACAATAAGATGGATGATCAGATTAAAAAATGTGGATGATGTAAGATAAAATGAAATTACAGGAAGACATGATCATTCTGAATCAAAGAAGTGGATGAAAGTTACAGGTAACCATGTAATAATCAGTATTAAATATAATATTATATTATTATGTATCAATTTGTTATAAATCATTGTTTATTTAAATGAGTTCTAAATTTTGTCACCCTGATTTCTACATTTCGTAGTAATAATAATATATTCAAAAATATATATATTTAGAAGATGTATATTTAAAAGATATATGTACTCGTAAGAATGATGATAATAGTAATATATGTACTAATAATATATATTTACAATCTACAACTCTCAAAATAAACTTTTTAAATGAATCCCCCAACTAACTCCAACTCTCTTTTTCATGTGAAACAAATAGCATACATGTTAAATATAAGATTAAAAATTTGTATACATATACATGTATAAGTTAAGATTTGTATAGACTTTCACATCCAAAACCAAGTGACTAATGCACGATTTTTCTGAAACAAAATGACCAAAAATATATAAGAATTTTAGTTATTGAATTAAATAAATATAATAAAAAAACTTATTGTTCTAACAAAATATGCTTCATCTAGAGATATATATATTTTTGTCGTTTGTAAGTACCACTATGTATACTGTGAGTAGTGATACAAATGCTCAATGTTGGAAATATTATCAACCACACATAGTTCCCGACTATTCTACGTCTAAATCCACCATTCATCTTTCTATGACCAATTATAGTCATTCTTGCCACGTAAGTCCATCTTCTGGAGTTTATTAAAGTTCAATGGATCTTGTGGGATTGGTTGTTTGCAGTCTAAATTGTGACATAACCTGGTCAATAGCATGCTATTCTATAGTTGCAAAAAAAAAAAAAAATCAATGGCACACGTGCTCGAAAAATATCAGGGACATGTCCCTTAATATTCATGGTGTCGTAAAGGGTCCAGACAAACTAATAAAAAATTAATATAAAAGTTAGAAAATGGAGAAAAAATTAAGAGTAAATTACACTAATACCCCCTCAGTTTTAGTGAAATTACACAAACCACCCCTCACTTTTTTACACATACACAAATCTCCCCTAATTTTTATACTTTCATTACACTGATAATCTCTGCATAAGAAATAAATGTAATATTTTAAACAAAAAATGTGATAAACGCAATTAAGTTAAACAAAACATGATATGTTGTGGAGACAAGTACAAATAATATATGAGTCAATATTTTTTTAATTATTTTTAGCTCGTTACACTATATTATAAGAGCGATTTAAACAATATTTCTTTAGAATTATTGATGCATTTTGTAACCAAAAATAATAAAGATACATTGATTTGTATACTATTTAGACTTGTCTACACAATATATCATGTTTTGTTTAACTTAATTGCATTTATCACATTTTTGTTTAAAAGATTACACTTATTTCTTATGCAGGGGTGATCACTATAATGAAAGTATAAAAAAACTAGGGGATGTTTGTGTAGGTGTATAAAAGTGAGGGGTGGTTTGTGTAATTTCACTAAAACTCAGGGAGTGTCAGTGTAATTTACTCAAAAATTAATTAATATTTAGGTTTAATTGAACAATGTGTAAACAATCTAACATTGCACGAATGATATTAGTTGTATGCCCATAAATGTTGGTGGTGATAAAATGGTGTGCCTATTTGTTTGACATAATTACATATAAGTTACTATGAAAATTAATTTTGTAATAAATGGTTCTAATTGTTTACTAAAAATATACATTTTCATCAAATGACAAAATTGTAGTATGTTGTCTCTTCATGCAAGAATCAGAATTTGGTCGTATATCTATTATTGAAGTAGTAATAGACATTGTAACACCGTGTTTTTCCGAGCACGTTTAATTTAGTAATTAGTTGTTAATGAATTAATTATAGAAATTAATCAGTAATATTTTAGGCTAAATCTCAGTTGAGTTTTAGTCTTTTATTATAATATTCTTGTTTGCCCTATTTTTTTCAAGATTTTTGGAGAATAAAAGTTTCCGAGACGATTCCGGGTCGTTTTATCGAGTTTTTGCCTAGTTTTTTAGTTCCGTAACTCGGAATCAAATTCTGAATTCGCTGTTGGCTTCGAGATATTATTTCTAGTCAAAATAGACATCAAGTTTGTCCGTAAATCATCTCTAGGTATTTTTAACCTTAAAATTCAAGTTTCGACGTTTCGGAAAAAAACCTAAATTGGTAGATCGTATATTTCCAGACGAAGTTACTTGGTAATACTCGGGTTAGACTTCAATTCTGAAATCACGTCGCATCAATCAAGTAGGAGTATTAATCACATCATGGGTCAATGACTTGTCAAACAAGAAAAGTCAAAGCTTCCATAATCCCCTAAATCATTCACCAAATCTTCTCCGTCCACCACCATTAGACACATCACCTAAGGTAGCCTAAAGCTAGATTGTCTCTCATTAATTTTGAGTTCATGTTTGTTTTCTTTAAATATTTTGTAAGTCATGACTAAAGGGGATGATAATGAAATCATATGAACTTTTGTGTAGTTTTTGACTTATATAAAACTTAAAATTTCTTCCTTGTTCTTAGATGGAAAAACTATATCTTTGGACAAGGTTATATGAGTTTATTTACGTTAGAAATATTGGAAATTATTGTTAGTATTTGAATGTGTTTAAAGGTGATGATTTGAACATCAAAGGAACCTTTATTGTGTTTAAGCAAAGTTTATGTCTATTCTTAAAAGTTCAAAATGTTTATGAGTTTTGTTAAAAAAAATAGAACTAATGTAAATCGCTCATTGCTTCCCGACAATGGAACCAGGTGTCCCTCGCTTGGGCTAGGATCCCTCGCTTGGGCGAGGATCCTTCGCTTGAGCGAGGATCAAAGAGAAGCAAACAGAAGGAATGGTGATTTGTCGCCCAGTTCCTCGCTTGGGCGAGTATCCCTCGCTTGGGCGAGTATCCCTCGCTTGGGCGAGGATACTTCACTTGAGCGAAGGGCATCAAATATTTTGGTGTTTTTTCTCCTATTTGTCGCTTGAGCGACCCTTTCCTCGCTTGGGCGAGGCTTGGAATGTTCAGAATCTTCAACCTTCTTCCTAAGTCTTAGATAGAAAAATGACTTAAAAGTGTTGATCTTGGTTAAGTTAGATTACTTTCAAGTGGTAAAATTGACTTAACAATTCTTGATTTAAAGGTATTGATTTTGTTTAAGTTGGCCTACAAAGATTAACTAAGTTATCAGGAATTGTACACAATTATAACATAAATACATACTAAGTACCCCACAAATCATATACAATTTTACTACAATTTGACACTTAACAAATGCCTACCGCCATCCTTGACAGTTGTGCAACCCACATCACAAGGCAGCCAATAACATGAGTGAATGTTGTTTAGGTCAAGTACTCCACTATTAATTTTTATAAAATATTACAAGTTAAATTCAAGGTTTGTTGACCTTAGAGATGAAGCCAATAACATGATTAAGGCCTAACATATATATTATGAAGAGTTGAAAAATGTGTTGAAATAAATTCAGCATCAAGCTACATGTCATCTAGTTCATAGTTTTTAAAGGGAGGCATGTGTATTTGAGATTGAAATTACTTTTTTATCTGATGCTCGACATTTATGTGTGTACATGATCAAATTAACTGAAAATTGGTGCAATTGCAGAGAATTTTAATCAGTGAGTTTCTCATGCTCTTACGTCATTGCTAAATGTGCAATATTGAATTTTGATTATGGACAATTTATTCTACCCATTTCTCGGTTAGATAATATTTTAAAGGCGTATGGACATATGTTTTAGTCAATTACGAATGAAGAATATTGACCTCCTTATTAAGGTTCAACATTCATTTCTAATCATGTTATGTGTAGGAAACAAACTTCAAGATAAAAAACTACACAAATACACAATAAGATGGATGATCAGATTAAAAAATGTGGATGATGTAAGATAAAATGAAATTACAGGAAGACATGATCATTCTGAATCAAAGAAGTGGATGAAAGTTACAGGTAACCATGTAATAATCAGTATTAAATATAATATTATATTATTATGTATCAATTTGTTATAAATCATTGTTTATTTAAATGAGTTCTAAATTTTGTCACCCTGATTTCTACATTTCGTAGTAATAATAATATATTCAAAAATATATATATTTAGAAGATGTATATTTAAAAGATATATGTACTCGTAAGAATGATGATAATAGTAATATATGTACTAATAATATATATTTACAATCTACAACTCTCAAAATAAACTTTTTAAATGAATCCCCCAACTAACTCCAACTCTCTTTTTCATGTGAAACAAATAGCATACATGTTAAATATAAGATTAAAAATTTGTATACATATACATGTATAAGTTAAGATTTGTATAGACTTTCACATCCAAAACCAAGTGACTAATGCACGATTTTTCTGAAACAAAATGACCAAAAATATATAAGAATTTTAGTTATTGAATTAAATAAATATAATAAAAAAACTTATTGTTCTAACAAAATATGCTTCATCTAGAGATATATATATTTTTGTCGTTTGTAAGTACCACTATGTATACTGTGAGTAGTGATACAAATGCTCAATGTTGGAAATATTATCAACCACACATAGTTCCCGACTATTCTACGTCTAAATCCACCATTCATCTTTCTATGACCAATTATAGTCATTCTTGCCACGTAAGTCCATCTTCTGGAGTTTATTAAAGTTCAATGGATCTTGTGGGATTGGTTGTTTGCAGTCTAAATTGTGACATAACCTGGTCAATAGCATGCTATTCTATAGTTGCAAAAAAAAAAAAAAATCAATGGCACACGTGCTCGAAAAATATCAGGGACATGTCCCTTAATATTCATGGTGTCGTAAAGGGTCCAGACAAACTAATAAAAAATTAATATAAAAGTTAGAAAATGGAGAAAAAATTAAGAGTAAATTACACTAATACCCCCTCAGTTTTAGTGAAATTACACAAACCACCCCTCACTTTTTTACACATACACAAATCTCCCCTAATTTTTATACTTTCATTACACTGATAATCTCTGCATAAGAAATAAATGTAATATTTTAAACAAAAAATGTGATAAACGCAATTAAGTTAAACAAAACATGATATGTTGTGGAGACAAGTACAAATAATATATGAGTCAATATTTTTTTAATTATTTTTAGCTCGTTACACTATATTATAAGAGCGATTTAAACAATATTTCTTTAGAATTATTGATGCATTTTGTAACCAAAAATAATAAAGATACATTGATTTGTATACTATTTAGACTTGTCTACACAATATATCATGTTTTGTTTAACTTAATTGCATTTATCACATTTTTGTTTAAAAGATTACACTTATTTCTTATGCAGGGGTGATCACTATAATGAAAGTATAAAAAAACTAGGGGATGTTTGTGTAGGTGTATAAAAGTGAGGGGTGGTTTGTGTAATTTCACTAAAACTCAGGGAGTGTCAGTGTAATTTACTCAAAAATTAATTAATATTTAGGTTTAATTGAACAATGTGTAAACAATCTAACATTGCACGAATGATATTAGTTGTATGCCCATAAATGTTGGTGGTGATAAAATGGTGTGCCTATTTGTTTGACATAATTACATATAAGTTACTATGAAAATTAATTTTGTAATAAATGGTTCTAATTGTTTACTAAAAATATACATTTTCATCAAATGACAAAATTGTAGTATGTTGTCTCTTCATGCAAGAATCAGAATTTGGTCGTATATCTATTATTGAAGTAGTAATAGACATTGTAACACCGTGTTTTTCCGAGCACGTTTAATTTAGTAATTAGTTGTTAATGAATTAATTATAGAAATTAATCAGTAATATTTTAGGCTAAATCTCAGTTGAGTTTTAGTCTTTTATTATAATATTCTTGTTTGCCCTATTTTTTTCAAGATTTTTGGAGAATAAAAGTTTCCGAGACGATTCCGGGTCGTTTTATCGAGTTTTTGCCTAGTTTTTTAGTTCCGTAACTCGGAATCAAATTCTGAATTCGCTGTTGGCTTCGAGATATTATTTCTAGTCAAAATAGACATCAAGTTTGTCCGTAAATCATCTCTAGGTATTTTTAACCTTAAAATTCAAGTTTCGACGTTTCGGAAAAAAACCTAAATTGGTAGATCGTATATTTCCAGACGAAGTTACTTGGTAATACTCGGGTTAGACTTCAATTCTGAAATCACGTCGCATCAATCAAGTAGGAGTATTAATCACATCATGGGTCAATGACTTGTCAAACAAGAAAAGTCAAAGCTTCCATAATCCCCTAAATCATTCACCAAATCTTCTCCGTCCACCACCATTAGACACATCACCTAAGGTAGCCTAAAGCTAGATTGTCTCTCATTAATTTTGAGTTCATGTTTGTTTTCTTTAAATATTTTGTAAGTCATGACTAAAGGGGATGATAATGAAATCATATGAACTTTTGTGTAGTTTTTGACTTATATAAAACTTAAAATTTCTTCCTTGTTCTTAGATGGAAAAACTATATCTTTGGACAAGGTTATATGAGTTTATTTACGTTAGAAATATTGGAAATTATTGTTAGTATTTGAATGTGTTTAAAGGTGATGATTTGAACATCAAAGGAACCTTTATTGTGTTTAAGCAAAGTTTATGTCTATTCTTAAAAGTTCAAAATGTTTATGAGTTTTGTTAAAAAAAATTCATTTTTAAAATGTATTATGTGTAAAAGGTTGTTTAGCATATGTTATTCTTTGATTTCCAAGTTAAAGTAATGATTTGGGATAAAAGATGATTTATTAAAGTCTTGACTTCATAAACTTAAAGTGTTAT
>NC_032027.1:91256-91952 GCF_001865875.1 Lupinus angustifolius | reverse complement strand
AATCTTACTTAAAAATGTTAATCTTAATAAAAATGTTTTACTTGCAAAAGATAAGTTTTATGAATAGTTATCATTACCGGAAAAATGTAATGAAGTGGAAATACATGTCTAGAAAAGTTCTATCTATGGAAACACTTGGTATTTAAGTGTGTCTTTACGACCCACCTCTTTTCCTGGGAACTAACCTGATGTATATCTATAGATTATGACATAATTCTGTTATAAGTTTTGTTAAAACTTTACTTTAGAAAGTGTCATTGTGTTGTAAGACTTTCAATGATAAATGGTGATTCAAGAAATACCTAACCTTGAATTGGGTGGATGAAAGCGATTAAGTTCATTTTAGATCGGAAGTTTTATTTTCGCGTAAAATGTTATTTCGTAAGAATAATAATTATCAAAGTGACCTAATTAGCGTTATTTTGATTTTGGCATGATGAAGAGTTCGAGAAGAGGCCCGATGAATTAAGCTCACTTGGAATCGAGGAAACAATATGCATGACACACTCAGGAGAGGGAGAAAACATCGTGACATAGTGGTGTCCGAATATGCTTCAGGACCTCCAAACTCCCTCACAAGTTTGGAGTTGCCTTGGATATTAAGAAAGATTGCACTTAATCAATTGTTTGTTTTGTTTGGATTAAGTACAACAATATTTCTTATACCGATTTATGTTATGTTTATATATGCAAATA
>NC_032027.1:62311-91156 GCF_001865875.1 Lupinus angustifolius | reverse complement strand
AGAAATTTAACTAAGTTTCAAGCTTTTCTCGCTTGAGCAAGACTACTCTCGCTTGAGCAAGACTACTCTCGCTTGAGCAAGACTACTCTCGCTTGAGCAAGACTACTCTCGCTTGAGCGAGAAGTGTTCAGAGAAAACGGGTTTTCTCGCCCGAGCTGAAATATGCACAAAGAAAACGGGTTGGTTTCTTGCTTAAGCGAGACAACTCTTGCTTGAGCCACAAGTGCCTTATAAAAATAGTGATTCCCTCGCTTGAGCAAGATAGTTCTCGCTTGAGCGAGAGGGCTCCATACAGACAAGACTTCTTAAGTCGTCTGAACGATAACTCTTACATGTGCGAGAGTTTAATGACATTTTTGCCATCAAGAATTCATTCACTTCCAATCTATTCAATAAAACCTAAAACACCTTTATTGGGGATAATGTTCTTTCAATAAGTAAATGTTGTAAAGATGAATAATTATATGAAATTCTTGGAAATGATACAAAGAAGAGTTACCATATCTAAAGTGATGTATGTATGGAATTGCATGGTTAAGGACGAGGCCCACAAGTGTTATATTATGCCCAACAGCGAGATCGTCTGACCGTAAGAGGCTTGGCTTGAGAGCCGTCCATGTTGATTCAGCGATGGTTCATAGTGGTGCTGCGGTTTACTCTCTATGGTTTAAATGTTAAGATCGGGTCCCACTAGAAGCATTACTAATGAGAAATGTCTTAGGATGGGCATATCGTTATAAAAGATAGATTAAAAGATTTAATTTGCTAACTACGGTTAGTGTGCATATTCATTATGAATAATGAAGTAGTGGAGAGGAAATTTATGAGAGACGAACGAGCCCTGAGATGTTGAGAGGGACGGTGATGGCAAAGTGAAATTACACAAACCACCCCTCACTTTTTTACACATACACAAATCTCCCCTAATTTTTATACTTTCATTACACTGATAATCTCTGCATAAGAAATAAATGTAATATTTTAAACAAAAAATGTGATAAACGCAATTAAGTTAAACAAAAGAAATAAGTGTAATATTTTAAACAAAAAATGTGATAAACGCAATTAAGTTAAACAAAACATGATATGTTGTGGAGACAAGTACAAATAATATATGAGTCAATATTTTTTTAATTATTTTTATTGTACTCTCGGTTATTTCTGAATAGTTATTGGGAGGATAATAGTGTAAGGATGGTGGACATATGCATAGCATTCATACATGGTATTTATTAATATTTATTCTAAAATCATAAGTTTTATACTTCATTCATCATTAATACATGTGTGTATGATCATATGATATATTTGTACTTGTTCTTTGTCTTGGTGTGATATTCTGTGTAATTTCATAATTTTTGTTTAAAAGATTACACTTATTTCTTATGCAGGGGTGATCACTATAATGAAAGTATAAAAAAACTAGGGGATGTTTGTGTAGGTGATAAGTTTTTCATTAGATGTTTTACTCCATCTCTTTCTTTCTGGTGAATTCTTATATATCAATGTTTAGATGGATAGATCGGCGATGATCAGAGGCTACCGCTTTACCATGTCCCAGGAGGGGGCATGGAGCGTTGAAGGAAACAGATACACCTACATTGGTCCCTACGACCTAGAATTAGATCTCGTATGTGATGGATCTGTGTTGCATCTCCCGACATATTACGCAGTTTGGGAAGCATCATTCACCCTACCAGAGCAAAGGTTCGTACCTGCCGATCCATCCGCATCAGCTGAGGCACGAGGAAGATTGGAGGTTGTTAGGACCTGACCCCAACCGGGATTCGCATCTACTGACTATGCCAAGAAGGACGGAAGGAACATGCGTGATTACTTCATCGGGGCCTAGGGCGTACACCTTGAACCCTTCGATGGATTGGGCAACAGATGAGGTGGTGGAGGACGATGACGATGACTGTGTAGAGTTAATTTGCATTGAGGATTCAATGAATGTTATATAGATCTCTTCAGACTCCAAGATCGAGGAAGACTCGAGTGAGGTTTTTAGTGCACCACCGGTCTAGGAGCTCATTTCTTTCTTTTGATAGGGAACGTGTGTAGGGTACTTTTATAATGCCAATGCCCCTGACATTATTTTATTTTTATTTGTATTTTTAGTCTTTGTTAGAGGCAAAGAATAGACTTTGCCTTGTATTTTGTAAACCATAATGTACATATTACAAATTCAAGAATTGATTAATGAGAAGTATTCAGAAAAAAATTGTGTTTCATTCAATTACCTTTTAATTATTAAGAAATTATTTCCGCAAATGTTTGAAATTATGAAAGGATTAAATGTTACATAAAAGAAATATATATATATATATATATATATATATATATCCTTGCGAGGAATAAGTTTTGGTGCGATCAAATCGGCTTGTTATGGGACTTGTACTCTCGGTTATTTCTGAATAGTTATTGGGAGGATAATAGTGTAAGGATGGTGGACATATGCATAGCATTCATACATGGTATTTATTAATATTTATTCTAAAATCATAAGTTTTATACTTCATTCATCATTAATACATGTGTGTATGATCATATGATATATTTGTACTTGTTCTTTGTCTTGGTGTGATATTCTGTGTAATTTCATAACGTCAATGATAAGTTTTTCATTAGATGTTTTACTCCATCTCTTTCTTTCTGGTGAATTCTTATATATCAATGTTTAGATGGATAGATCGGCGATGATCAGAGGCTACCGCTTTACCATGTCCCAGGAGGGGGCATGGAGCGTTGAAGGAAACAGATACACCTACATTGGTCCCTACGACCTAGAATTAGATCTCGTATGTGATGGATCTGTGTTGCATCTCCCGACATATTACGCAGTTTGGGAAGCATCATTCACCCTACCAGAGCAAAGGTTCGTACCTGCCGATCCATCCGCATCAGCTGAGGCACGAGGAAGATTGGAGGTTGTTAGGACCTGACCCCAACCGGGATTCGCATCTACTGACTATGCCAAGAAGGACGGAAGGAACATGCGTGATTACTTCATCGGGGCCTAGGGCGTACACCTTGAACCCTTCGATGGATTGGGCAACAGATGAGGTGGTGGAGGACGATGACGATGACTGTGTAGAGTTAATTTGCATTGAGGATTCAATGAATGTTATATAGATCTCTTCAGACTCCAAGATCGAGGAAGACTCGAGTGAGGTTTTTAGTGCACCACCGGTCTAGGAGCTCATTTCTTTCTTTTGATAGGGAACGTGTGTAGGGTACTTTTATAATGCCAATGCCCCTGACATTATTTTATTTTTATTTGTATTTTTAGTCTTTGTTAGAGGCAAAGAATAGACTTTGCCTTGTATTTTGTAAACCATAATGTACATATTACAAATTCAAGAATTGATTAATGAGAAGTATTCAGAAAAAAATTGTGTTTCATTCAATTACCTTTTAATTATTAAGAAATTATTTCCGCAAATGTTTGAAATTATGAAAGGATTAAATGTTACATAAAAGAAAAAAAATTTACCCATTTTTCCAAGAGATTAAATATAGTAATTATGAAATGATTTTCGGGGCATTACATACATCCTCTAATCTCGTTTTGTTCCCTAACTGTTTTTGCACGATAGAGTCCTTGATAAAGACAATCCAAAATAATTGATCCCCAAATGTAGTGAAATGTCTCTGATAGATCATCAAGCAAAGGGAGATACATTAGGTGGACTCAAGACTCTAATGTACCTAACATGAGAAATCATCACATCTTTCTCAAAATGAATGTTGTAGCATGTTGTTCGACTACTTCCTCAATGGTATCATCTGGAAATTCATGATATATCCTCCCAATCCATATTGTTATCTCTAGTAACGAGTATCTTATCAATGGAAATTCTAAAGTGGTATGCAACATCATTTAGAGTAATTGTGCACTCCTCATTAGGGAAATGGAAAGTATATGTTTATGGCTTCCATCTCTCAACCATTGTTGTTAATATATGGTTGTTAAATTATACTCCTCTGATATCCAACATGTTCACGAAAGCAATATTTCAAATAACTTACAACACTAGTTCAGGAGATACAGATTGTCAGACGTTGTATCTAGCACGAAATATAACTTCTTGACCATTCAATATATGACTTTATATATGTTTGTCTTGGAGCCTTACTAAAAAGGTGTTGATATGACTCGGACCAAATGTTTCATTGAGTAAATATGGAGAACGTTGAAGGAGTATGAGGAAATTTGAAGAATGAGAAAATGAAGGAGAGTATGTGGAGAAGTTTGGAAGAATGGAAAATTTAGAAGTATGTAGAGAGTTTGGAAGTACGGAGAGTTTGTGAGAATATATGGAGAATTTGGAATGAGAGTTAGAAAGGATTCGTTGTGAAGGAAAGGGAAGGGAAAATGTGGTATTTATAGGAAATTTGCTGGTGGTTTAGGGCTCATGTGAAAGGGAACTTGTGGATGACAACCATGAGTTCTGTAGGTTCCAAAAACCTGAAAAGGGAACTCATGAACAACATCCACGATTTTAAAAGAATCCAAGAGAAATCAGATTCCTTGCAATGACAACTCGTGCAGGGTAGCTAGGAGTAGTTGTGGCTATTTGTTAGCGTCAATAGTTGTAGTATATGCAACTTGTGTTAATATTTTGTGCTCCATATTGTATCACTCATAGTAAAGTATAATGTGTCATTATGTATATATTTGTAATGTTCTTCTATATAATTGTAAATACTTAATGGAAGAAGAAAGCACTAAATTGATATAAAAGAATATGAGAAAGAATCATAGCCCAAAGTTTGTACCAAAGAAAAATACGTTTAATATGATTAGTAGTTATGCACCATAGTAGGGATGGCAATGAGTACACGTACCCACAGATAATCATGGATAATACCTACAACAAGTCGGGTCCGAGTCCTTGTTTTTGGACCAGTAGGTAATTGAGACCCACTATTTGATGGGTCCAGGTCTAGGTAATGAGGTACCTAGACCTGGGTAACCGGACCCACTATTCTTCCTAAATTTGTATGTGTAGCAATATAATTGTAATATCATGTTAATTATAATTGTAATGTTATATTGTTAATCCATAATTGTAATATCATATTAATTCATATATGTGATTGTTATGTTGCTAAACAATGATGTTATATTGTTAAGGAGTGTGATATGATCTTATATTGTTAATTCATATGAGTAATCTAATATTATGTTGATTATAAATTTCTTAGTGAATCAATATTATAGCATAATGTTGAAGTAGTGATTTTGTTTTTTTATGTTTGTTTGAATAAAATAAGTTATGTTTAATAGTTCATTTAAATTATGCTTAAAACTTCAAATTATGTTTTATAAAATTATTTTTATTGTTGATTGCTTAAATAACATATAACATTACAGGAAAAAACACACAATTACATAAATTACTCACAATTATTTTTAATATTTTAGAATTTGTAGGTACTCCTAGATTCGCTGGGTACCCAAGGACCCAGAGATAGTGGATCCAATAAATATCATCATGGATCTAGGTCCAAAAATGAAACGATGAAGCAGACTTAGGTAATACACTACCTAGACTAATCAAGATCCATTACCATCCCTACACCTAGGTAGGGCTAAAGAAGCTTCAAAATATAATATTTTGAAAATGTTTTGAAGGTGTAGTATAAGGAACATATTTAAGGGAAAAGGGTTTCATGTGCGATAATGACATAAATGAAACACGAGAATTATTAATAATACGCGAGATAAGATGGTAATAGGAATTAGGAAGATAATAAAAGAAATATTAGGTGAATGTAGAAGATTTGCGCCAAAAAGTAAAGAACCATGGTGGTGAGACAAAGACAAAAACATGGAAGATAAAGTTAAGGTGAAAATGAGTTGTTATAAAGCATAGTTAATGTGCAATACTACTGAAAGTTAGGAAAAATACAAAATAGTAAAGAAAGCACTTAGTTGTAAAAATTGTTAGCTAGGTAGCAAGGGGTGATAAGAAAGGGCTTTAGGCTTGAAAATGATAGGATATATTCCATATGAGTCGCCAAATTATTAACGTTGAATTCATTAATATTTATAATGAGTGGTCCACTTCAACAGAAGATATATTATTTTCCAGATTATTCATTTTGTGGAAGCAGTGTCGATACATAACAGAAGCAGCTTCTTTTTGGGCATCCAACTTAGTAATAACTTCCTTCATCTTCTCAACTTCACCTTCAGCTTTACTCGCTCCTTTTTCAACTCTTTCACAATTCTCTCTTACATCAAACACTTGTGATTCTATATTACACAATCTCTCATCTTCATATTCAAACACCAACCCTCCTTCCTTTTCACTTTCTAATATTTCAACCCCTTTCTTTAACCCTAATATTTCTGCTTCGACTTTATTCAACCGTTCCCACTCAGATAAGAGTACTTCTTCTTCTTCTTCATCATCATCATCATCATCATACCTTCCATTCTCCACATTAATCTCTTGTGTCTCATCAAACAACTTTGTATGACTTACAGGTTCATTCAACTCAGCCAAGTTATGATGGGCATGGAGAATCAATCCAGTTGCATGATCATATCTCTCTGCCAATGCTCGGTATGAGCGATAAAACTCTTCAACCAAATTCATAAGCTCTGGTCGTTTCTTATAGTACATTTCTGCCCTCTGTGCAAAGGAATCTGCATCTTCTTCAATAATCTCAATCATCTGTTTCACCTTCACATCCATATCTGTTCATATGTTTCAAGGCACCAAATGGTTACCACTAAAACTTCAACAATAATTATTGCCATATTTTGAGAGATTCTCAAGTAAATATAGGCATTATTATCATCATATAAAGACTACCATTACAAGGTGCATGTAACAAAGGCATATCTAAAGTATATATTATTTGATTTAACAACATATTCATTTATAAAGTATATATGATTTGATTTAATAACATATGTACTTATTTCCTTTATGCGTAAGAGAAAAACAAACAAACAAACAGTTCTATATGACAAAATTAAAAGGTTGAACATATGTGTTATGCTATATGTTTGACGTATTTTATAAATATAACAGAATATAGTATAACGGTTAACAAGTTGAATATTTTGATTGATTTCAATAAAAAAGGTTAAATGAAACAGAAGAAGAAACTCAAGTGCATGGAAACCAAACATGAACAAGAAACATGTGATGTGAAGAATGATAAATAAGTTGACATGTTAAACAGAATTGGTACTAAAACCAAAAGGGCAAAAGGATAATTTACTTGACAGATTTTGTTGGATCCATTTGGAATTATTAGAGCTTATGTGACTGTCCCACCACCATGAATACATTCTTTTAGAATCAGCATTGGACATATCCGCCATCACTCAACCCAACAACACTAGTGATGTGTCTAATTATGATGTTTAAAGAGGACAATACCTGTGAAAAACTTCAATCAAGTAAAACAAGAACCACCTGAATATTTGTTTCAAAACCAACTCTCTTTATATTAACATTGGAAACAGAAAAATGAAATGAAAAGATAGCAAAATTAAGAAAAAGTTGGTAGAGAAAAAGAAAGAAATCCATTTAACAAAAACTTGGTAATTAAATCAAATTAAATTAGTAAATAATATTGAATATCAACCTCATTATCAATGCTTTAATGGATAACATTTAATTTGGAAAGTGGTAACTAGAATGGAAAGAAATGTCAACATTTAGACACTAAGGATTTTTTATTTTTCTATTTGAATTTTTCAGATTTTTTTTTGTCAAATAAATTAATCAAGATTCTTACTAATAAAATATAAGTGTATTTTTTATACAAAAGTACACAAGATTTGGGAAGCACCAAACCTAGAACGATAAACACAATTTTACAAGCATAAATCTGATAGATAAAATTTGGAATCCACTGGAAAGAGAAAACTCTCAAATTTTATTAATGAAAATAATATATTGTTTGATTACATCCCAAAGTGTTTAAATAATAAAGAGAAGATACTAAAAAAAAAATACTAAAAACCTAATAAAAAGATAATGAAAAGATACTAAAAAGATAATTGCTAAAAATATTAAAATGATGTTCATTCCTACATTAGTCACCTCCGCCTCCAAAGAACTCGACCCTGAGTTCTCTTCTTGATAAAAAAATTTATTTGCTTCATACTCATGAATGTCAGCAACGTCGAAAGTATTGGATATATTCATGGAATCTGGGAGAACTACCACATAGGCTTTGTCATTGATATCTTTCAAGTTACTTTGAATGAACTATATTTGCATGATTGTAGCTTGTTGTAAGTATCAACTAGAAACCTCCTATAGAAAGTGGTCAAAAAATGAAAACTGTGTACCTCAGTCACTAACTTAGGTGTAGGTCAATCCCTGATAGTACTCACCTTATCTTCATTTTCATGTTCATAACCCAAAGCATCTAGATCATCAATTTGCACTTTGGGACCATTATTGATGATAGATTGTGATAACAAAGACGTAAAATTGATAGAAGAGTCCAAGAGTTTCTAAAATATGGTATCGAAAGCTCCCACTTTATTAGGTAAATTGAAAATCAACAGATTAGGGGGATCGGAAATTAAACCATCCGAATCACATTCTGCGCATTCACTCTTTGGATCAATCTAACATGTTCCCTGAAGAAGCATTTCGCCTTCAACTGAATTTGTTTATTTTTTTGTATTTCACAAGTTTGCAAGCACAAACCTCATAGATAAACTCTGGAATCTAGTCGCTAGAAAGAAAAAAACTCTCAAATTGTATTAATGAAAAGATACTAAAAAATAAGATAAGATGATGAAAAGATACTGAAAAGATAATGAAAAGATATTAAAAAGATAATTGCTGAAAAGATAACTACTAGTAATAAATAACTTACTTTAAGACTGAAAAAACATTATTATTTTAAAATTAAATACAGCGTTTCTTAAATACAAAATTTGTTAATATAATAAGAAAGTCGATCCACTTATTTTAGGAGTTAATTAAAAAAAAATTCTTCACATCTTAATTATTCATTCGATAAAAATTTAATGATTTAGATCTAGTAACTAATTCAAATTACGCTAACCATTAAATTTTCATAGAATTGATGATTAGGGTGTGGAGTAAGTCTTTTTTAGTTTACTCTGGATTAATTGGATCTCCTCCATATAATAAAATAACAATAGTTTATAATAAAAACTCACTTTTTTTATTGGCCGGTACATATAACAAAACAAAAATTTATACCTTTATACATTTGACCTTCTTTTATTCAACAGTCTATTTGACTATAGAGTTTGAAGTTGGTTTGGAAATTGAAATTGGATATTATCATTTTTACTTGAAGGATATAAAATTGAAGTTATAATTCCATTAATTAAAAATTACTTAGGGAGAAGAAAGTTTCATCCTTTACCTTAGGGGTGTTTGTCTCTAATCTTAAGTTATTCATGGGAATGCTAATCTCAAAATAATATATTCTCATGTTTGTTTCAAGTTTTAAGAAATATTCTAAAGAAAGAGTAATTATGAGGAAAATAATTTATACATGGTTTGCTCTCTTTTCATTCCCACCTCCAAAATAGGGTTAATAGTCTCCTCAACACATATCCAAACCATATAAGATATGATTTTATCATAGTTTCTTACAATATGAGTATTTTAGGAACTATGAAATATAGTGCTAGGAATATACATTATCAGCGAAATAAATTTTGAATTCATTTCACAAATTCTCTAATTTCAAACAAACATGTTTATTAAAATACTCGGTAATAGCATTCCTCGAAATGTGGTTCTCGGGAATGTAATTTTATTCCTTGAAAAAAATAGTGTTTTAATGTTATCTCTATCTCTCATCACCAAAAGGGGCACTTTTGTTGCCTTTTCTCACCTCTCTCTCAAGTAGGGGTGAGCATGGACTGAATAAGGTTTGTCATTTACATCACTCTAAATATTGTCCATGTTATTTTTTGAACTCGATCTAGGCCCTAGACTTGTAGTTAACTTGATCTCAAGTGTTTATCGATTTAGCCTTTGAATACCGACCCAACCTACACGTGATTAAATATAATTCATACATTTTTTAGATAAAATCTTCTCAATATTACTTATTATTATGCATATATAATTTGACAAATGAAATGATATATAGTTGAATATTTTGTTGATCAAGTATATATGATGAAAAATTAGAAAATAAATGATATTTTGGGTCAAAGAGATATCATTACTTTGTATACAATTGAAAAAACATACATACGATCATGATGAATGAGTGACTATGTGATGTGTTAGATCATGTTTGTCCATTATACAACCCTAAATATTGGTTGAATCTATTTTTGAATCTGAACTCAACCCTAGTCCAGATAGAATCTGACCATAGTCAAACGTGATCACGATCGTGTCAAATCGAGTGAGCATGTAGAGTTGAATTCTGCTCATCCCTAATATCTAATACAAAAGCATGACAAGCATGTTTTGATCAATTTCTTACATTCTGAAATTTTCAATTAATAGTTTCTCAAGTTTTAATTGATCACTTATGAGCACCATATGTAATTTTCATGAATAACTTTAGGTCAATATTTTTTATTTTTAAAATTAATTAAATGAAATAAAAATCTACCATATTTTTTTAACATATTTTAGAAAGATTTGTTATTTTTCTCCAATTGTATCTCTGTGTCCAATATTTTAAAGCTTATATACTGTAAGAGAATCAATAATTGTATGTTTATTAAAATATTTTAAGAATATCTACTTGAATTTATAAATTATTTATTTTTTTAAAATTATTTCAAAACTGTAAGATTATTGATGGATATGTAAATGATATTAAAGTATGGATGCTTCATAAACTATTTATAGCCTACCACTATTGCTACTCATTTCATTAACTCTAAAGCCCATGGACCAGATTGTTGACGTTGCTCCATTTCATTAACTCATTGGTCGTTGTTTTCATCATGACCTAAAATACATGTAACTTAGAGATGATGATACGCTGAGCTTAATCATCATTTCGCCATTCCAGCATCGATCATAAATGCATAATATTTGTGACAAGTGATCCTCTTCCAATCAAAAAACAAAACTCACTCGATAGCTAATGTTATCCAAATGAATTAGATTAGATGTTGGTCAACTCAAATACTAAGCAAAAAGGTCCGTCCATAGATCTTTTCTTCGGTCACTGTCTTTTTGCCGACAAATGCTTATTTATCCTTTTGTTTTTAATGATAAAATCTGTAATTTTAATGTAATAATTAAAATAATAAACTTGTCATTGAAAACTAGATTTTCCTTTATTTTCTGAACCATTTCCTTAACCAAAAAAATAGTGAATCGGATTTCATACTAATATAATATGACAATTATAGCTAATCATAAAAAATTATGACAATTATATTAGTAATCAAAACTAGAAAATTTTAGTTATCATTAGTCAAACTCTATCATATTAGTCAACCAATTTGTACAAGAAAAAATAAATCAACTTCATATGTGATTTAAATAGTAAACCACTACTTTAAATATTGTTAACACTCTTTTGTACATGACATTTTCAAGAAATCCAACTTCATATGTTTTTTTTTAAATTATAACTCATTTTCGTGTAATTTTAAAAAATTCATGACTTAAAATAATACAATCACACAAGAAATCATGTAAGTGGTAGAATGAAAGTAAAAAGTTAGTTTTATTATTCAAAAATCTTTTGAATAAGGAAAAAAAAATCAAAATAAAAAGTGAGAAAAGATACCAACAAAAGTTAAAAAGTTTGAAAATATTATTTGTACTTATCAATAAAGAGAATTGATAGTTAGATGACATATTAGTTAATCGATATTTTACCTTTATCAATAATATAATTTTTAACTTATATCTTAATATTTTTCTAAAATTAAATCTATCTTTACCACTTGTAATAAATTTATGTTTTATTATTTTGTAAATTGTAGTATATATCACTTTTATGTATGAGAGAATTATTTTAAAATATTTAATTAAAAACGCGATTTGAAAGTTATACCATGCCAGTCAAATTAAACTTAAACGTCAGTACCAAAACCCAAAAAAACCTTTACTTTTTTTACATGTGTGTTTTAGTATGACGTGTGATTTAATTCTTAAAAATTTAAAGATAGGCAAAACAATACATTTATTTATTTTTTGTTAAATTTAAAAAAAAATCACGATTTAAAATATTAAAATTTAATTGAAAATATTATATCCAAAGCTGGGTTTAGAGTAGATTCACACATGTTTCTAAAGTTAAAAGATTAAATTATAAATTATGCAAAATTCAAAGGGATATTAATTTTGAAAAACTGTTTTTCAGCCAAATAAGAATTAGTGGTTTTTTTGGGACCACATTTTCTATTCTAAACAATATTATATTACATCATATGTCATAAATTATGATTAATCAAAAAAATTATTTAATAATTAATATTTAACTTAAATATTTTTTTTATCGATTGTTATTGATCGATCTGAATGATATAATGGATGATGCCAAATTTATGTGATCTTGAGAAAGAGGTGTGTTCACGTGCTATTCATCCATGATTGTGGTACTTAGTATAGATTTGTTGGGACTCCAAACACTGTCCTACATATCCACTTTAGCGTATATTAATAGATACGGTACCAGATCACAGAATCATATACTTCTCTTTCTTGTTCAAATAGTCTTTGTCTTCTTTATGAGTGTGTATCACATATCACCTTCACCTTAGTCTTTGTCATCGCTATGGGGGACTACAAACCTCATATCCAATACTTTTTCAAACACGGAAATTGATTTTGCAGTTTCTTATAAGAGATATCATCAACTTTTTTATCATTAATTTCAATGGTAAACATATGCATGCAGGGCTAACTTCATGATCATGCATGCCACCCACATATATAATTATATATGTAATATGTGTGTGTGCTGTTCATGTGTGATTGAGTGAGGGATAGGCAATGTTTGGTTTTATTATTGCTAGCTATTGAGATCTCTCTCATCCGTGTATGCGCAACTCAAGTTTAATGGCAGACCATGTACTGCCACCTTAAGTTTTAAATTGTGGTCCTATTCTTTTTCTGAAATAAAAATGGGTTTAGTTTTGCC
The DNA here is from genome assembly GCF_001865875.1 of Lupinus angustifolius. Lineage (NCBI taxonomy): Eukaryota > Viridiplantae > Streptophyta > Magnoliopsida > Fabales > Fabaceae > Lupinus > Lupinus angustifolius. The sequence goes on along the minus strand of NC_032027.1, from coordinate 78,058 downwards.
AAACTAAAGATATGTTAAAGGAAAGAAAATTTGATGTTTTTTAAAAATAAAGGTATAGAATATATGGCTATTTGAATATACTATTACAAGAAAACATATTCATTAATGAGTCATTATCAATATTATGAAAATTGATCAAATTATTCATCAACCTAGTCAACATATTTGTTTTTTACCAACAATGCGTTGGTATAATAGTATAAGGCTCCACTAGATCTCGAAGATCGAATATTCGATTCCTATGAGCAACACTTATTGGGAGGGAAAACTACAAACATTCAAAAAGATTTGTTCCTTACTAAAAAATGTTAAAAAATACCATTAGTAATATAAAAAAAGATACTTGTTCATTTTTTTTAAGTAAATAAATTTGATCAGAGGTGCACCAAGGGTACTAAAACAAAGACAAACTTTTATCTTTGTTGAGTGAATGGCTCTTTAGAGTTGAAGATTGCATATTTCCTAGCTAACCAAGTCGATCAAATTGTTTCTAACCAAACTATGCTCCAGATCCTCTTGCACTCATTGATGTGGATTAGGCCAATATGGGTGTGAAAGTGACTCGCTGTTTTTGCAAGAAGTATGATGGTGAACCCAAGCCAACAACAAAACAATTGCCAAATCGAATAGGTAATCTAACAAGTAGAAAACAAGTGTTGAGAGGATTCAAACCCTCTTCTAAGCAATGAGTCAATTGTTTGTAATTTGTCTTGCAATAAACAACAAAGGAAATGTGACTCATTTTCCATGATGAGAGTCTTTCTCTCAATCGATCCAAGAGAGCGTCCCAAGTTGTACTATTTCTATGGTTCACACCCACTAGAATACCTAAGTAGGAGAACAATTGGGTACTTAACTTGTAATGTAGAAAATTGGCGGGTCCTACATAATTTGTACAGTTTTATATATCCATTTATTCTTAAAAATAGATATTGAAGTGTTTCTTCCACACCTATCTAACATCTTCTTAGACATCATAATTTCACTAAACAACTTTGCAAGCTAACTATTGTCCTATTGTCGTGGCACCTTCCAAACTCCAATAAGTATATTATTCAATCAAATTGATTTGTCATTCTCCATCTTTTCAAGACTTCTTTTACCTTACATTCAAAAAATTTACGATAAAATGTATACTTTTGTTCATGCTCTTTAATATAAAAGTGATCAAATTGCAAAGAATCATAGTAATCAAAACTTATGAAAATAATTCTTCCATTTTTCTTAATATATTTGTCATTCACTAGGAATTTTTCATCTACATCTTTAACGTATTTCATTTTGGCCAAGTTTCTTTTCTTTCTTTCCATACCATTTGTAAGTCTGTAGACATTTCTATATCCTTCCTTTCTACATTGCGATTTTTATAACTCACCATATCCTCTATTTCTCGCTATGCGCATCACTTTCTTGACGTCTTTCTTAGTTGTCTTGTATTTTTCCAACTTTATCTTCAATTATGCGCACCTCGTTTCTCAATCTCGTCTTACCAGTATACCATGACTTAAAACCAGAAACATCAAATTCCATTGTTTTCGCATCAACCCACTTAGTTTCTTGTAAACACATAAAATTGATCAAAATCCTAATCACCATGTATACTATTTTCTTTGATTTACCTGTAAGAGTACTCATATATGTTTAGATTCATATATAGACCGATCACTAACAAGGCATTGGTCTTGTAGTGTAAGGCCTTACTGAATCCTCAAGGTCGAGGGCTCGATCCCTGAAAGCGACACTTGTTGGGAGGGGCAGCTATAAACTCCGAAAGTGATTAGTTCTTTACTAAAAAATGTGAGAAAATATATTTAGTAGTATAAAAAAAAGGTAAACCTTCCTAAATAGACACTGTATTTAGATGATACAAAGTGTTACTTCTAGGAAACAACATATAACATTTACCTTATTAGATTGTTGATTCACATTATAAAAATTTGAAAAAAAATGTACATTGATTATCAATAACCTAACATAACTTACACGTTTTCTCCATGTTTTGAATTTGACTATATATAGCATCAACCACAAAGAATGAACTCACTAATAAAGACATGAAAACATCTGGAATTCAATTACTCGAAAATGTGCTCCTTCTCTCCATTAAAAAATGTTTACTTGTACAAAAATATAAATAAATAAAGTGAAACTCATTTATAAGTATTATGGATGAAATTGTTTATTGTTTACTCTTTATCCTCAAAGAAACTCCACCACATGCTGAAGATGAAGTTGTCAAGTTTGCTACGTGTTAATATGAGGCCTTGTCTGCCATTTAAATTATTGCCTTATGAGGAACACATTAGACAAACAAGTCTAAAGAAACATATCTCACTGCTTAGAACACCATTCTTAACGTGGCTTCATCCTTTTCCTTAAAATAGTCCACTACCTATATTTGTGCAAACCACCTTGTACGTATCTATTCCCCATTCAAGATGGGGTATGTTGACAAGTAACAGCAACACTCTCTTGCACTTTAGGTTTCGTACATTTGTTGCTATATTGTCACAACAATAATTTTACCTCTGGGGTAATGTTGTATGCCATTATCATATGTTAGTTGAGTTTGGCATTAATAATGGACGACACTGAAATTGATCCAACCTTAATTTATGCTCTACTCTAGTGGTCTATGATCATGATCAAATAAAGTTGATATGGATTCCTTGGTCTACAAATTAGGGGAAGCTTGTATCTTGAAATTAATTATAATTCTTTATTATTAAAATTGGTTCAAGATCTGAAACTATTCGATTGTGTTTATTGAAAGAATTAGCTATTTCTGTCATCAATGGTAGGTAATGTTTACATAGTGGAAGCAATTAAGGATCATTAATAAACAATAGGCTAAAGTAAGATTCACATAAGTTGGATATCTTAGTTTAAGATCTTAAGACAAAAGATTGATCATTCATTCATGTATGCATTAGTCCACATGCTTATATGTACCTCACTTTGTTCATTTCTTCTCATTGTAGTACTTATCTCACATACACTTTAAACTCCTGACATATATATTTATTGAAACATAACATTTGATATTATAATTTACATAGATGGGCAATTACACAGTGGTGGTGAAATCTTGCAAACACTGAATTTGATTATTAAACAACTTTATCAAAGAGAACTTTGGCAATATGGAAGCCGATGGTCCTTGAATCAAAGAAAGCTGCATAGTAAAAATTCTTAGCCACCATGAGGAAAGTCTTCTTGATATTGAAATCAATGCCAGCTAGAGATTTTTGGAACACCAATTGGACAAGTTCTTGCATGTCTGACTCTACTTCTGGTGTAGTGATGTTATATATGTTCCTCGCATTCTCAAGTTCCTGATAGAAGAAAATGTTTACTATAAGAGTGCAAGTTAAATGGTATGTTAACTGAATCCAATGGCAATAATATTGCTGCTGTTTCCCCCTACAAAGATATTATGGAGTTCACCATAGTTGAAGATGAATAATGCTGCATCAATGCCAAATACATCACCTCATATTTTTGTAAAGTGATAAAATTAAAGTACATTTTTGTTGAAAATGGAGTAACATCAATGGTAGAAGAGATTGATGCACTATACTAAAGGACAAAGTTTTTTGTGTTGAATGGTGTATTGGGTTGGGGATTCCAATTATGCAGTACTTTAATGCAAAACACCTCATCACTAAATAAGTGATAAGAGCTTTATTTTCTGTTCACAAGAATGTTCATAATATTTTGAGAAATCTATTGCTTTATTTGGTTGATGAAAGAAATTGAGAAGAAAAAAGAAAGGAAAGAGAAAGTGAGAAGAGAAAAATAATGTTAAATTTTAAAAGATAAAAATATCCTTAAAATAAAAAAGTAATTACTTAGAATAAACACTTCTGAAAAAGGTTATATTAGTCATTTAATGCAACTTAACTTTCTCTCCACACTTGTGAGAATAAATTTTGATGGGTCCTATATCCCTTTTACCCTCCCCACCTCTTTTATCTTCTCAACCAAATGGACGTAAAACACTTTATATCCTATTTCTCTCCTTCCTCTTTTTTCCCTTCTTTCTCTCCTCAACAAAATGAAAACTAAAGGTTGTGCACGCACAAGTTACTATTACTGTAGCACCTTTTCATTAAAGCTGCTGAGTTCACTTTACTGATAATCCAAAGAGCATATATCTATCTTTCTTTTTAGACACTACACATCCAAACTCCAACGAACATATCCTAACACTATCCTTTGCCTTTTTCTTCCTTTACGGAAAGGTAGGGAAGGTAAATAAAATAGTACATTTGGAAAGTTGCTAGCATTAATCTGAGGGTATATGTTAATGCTTTTTGGGCATAACACTCCATGTACACAAAGCGTTTTACAATTTCGTGTCACTCCAAGTTAATATATGTATTCTAGTGTTCTTTTTTTATATAAATAACTAGTCTATTAATTTATAAAAATACGGCATTAATAGTATAAAAAAAGAATAAAAATAATTGAAGTTTTGCATATATAATGGTTGCCATGTTACTAACCTTGTCCTTGTGGTAAAAATGGAGTCTATGGCAGATTGTGTTAGTGAGTTGTAGAAGACGCTGGTATTGTGGATGGAACAGTTGCTCCTTAGAAATCCAATGTCCACCGCTTAGGTTTATTATCTGCACTAAAAGCTCTGCTTCTCCTTCACATTTGTCTACTTCACTTTGCCAACTTGAAAGCCACTTTTTCCACTACAGTAAAAGCAGAAAGTAAATCAATAATATTGAAGATATTGGAAACACTAGTACTTTGGTTTGGTGGTTGCCCACTTCTATCATTAGTTAAAAATCATTGTCTATGAGAAATGTCACCACTGAATTCTGGTGCAAGTTAAATTATTTTTAGAATTTGATTCTTAATTACCATTACAAGAATTAAAATCTTATATGCATTTCTAGATATAGATGAAATGATTAGGAAATATTTAGTGATAAATATTTTATCAATGAATATAATTTATAATAGATCATTCTATCCACCACTTAGCTAATTCACCTAATAGAACTAAGGCTCTATTTTGGTTTTTGTAATTTTTGTTATAATGTGAAGTTTATGATGAAGTGAAAGGCTTAATATAATATATAGTTAGGAAAGGAATGAGACTCACAGTGTGATGCATATCATATCGAATTTCAAGACCATGAGAGACGAATATATCCAATGAGATTTGATCAATGGTCGAAACCAAAGTTTCAGCAAGTGCATGTCCTGTTTTGTTCATCCTACACATAAATACATACAATTAATGTAGTGATCAATATCTCTTAAGGCTAAAGGACTAGACTGCAGCATTTCTCTATGTGTGTAATAAGGTTCAGGACTTCATACTGCAGTCTGCAAGTACTATGAACCTTTCAAGGTGAAATAACACAAACAAACTAGAACAAAAGACAAGACAAAAATAAAGACAAAAGTAATAAGCTCAAAAAACACAAGCAATTTGGCATGATGCTTATTTGTTTTTCTATCTATCCATGTTGCCTATGCCAAATTATTGCGTTCATTCAGGACCACAATATTGCCTATGACATTTGCTATTGGTTGATCCCAGTTGCTCAAATAGGAGTATGCAATATTTTATTATGAATTGGGTGGTTAATGCTCTCACATCAAAATTTAATTTCCATAATGAATAGTTTTAAATCCTCGTAATTATTAGATTGACGAAATTGTGAAGGTTAGACAATGATATATTTACTTTTAAATTTGGTAATTAATTTTTTAATAATAATTTTTTATAATAAATGTATTAAGATGGTATACTAAAACTCTTTGAGAGTTAATGCTGAGTTGAAATTGTGATTTAACTAGTATGATGCAACTCCACTCTTGGTGGGTTAGGCGTTATGGTGCCTCTGTTGTAAAAAAATATTGGGAAACAGAAGGACAAAAGAAAATGTTTGACACACTGGACAAAACAACGGTTAAATGTTGTCCACTTGATTTATGCATATCAACAGGTATTGAAAACGATTTCTTACACACAACCAACTAGAACTCAAGAATCGTCATTAATTTGATCTTAGAAAGAAAGAAAAGATTAAAAGAAGCAAGTTTGTGACATAATTTGGCACGTTCCATTAATTGTGAATAGAAGAAAACATGAGAAAGAGGATTGTTTAATTTGCTCCTATATATTTATCACTATTTACTATCTCTTGTCATTAATATACGTAAAACATTATTCTATTGAAATTATCCGTGAGGATATTAAAGATTTAACCAATGTTTCGATACAAATCACGAATCATGTTCACCCGCTACGATTAGGCATAGGTTAAACTAGGACCACATATTTATTAGACTAAGCCCAATTACTCAATGTGGATTAATAATAGTGAATAATGATTAAATATGAATAATATGTAATTTAGTAAACTAAGTATATACATATTTTTCTCTTAATACTACCAATACCATAGGATACTTATATAGTTATATGTGGAACACAATTATATATATATCTTAGACAACTTATGAGTATATCTTAGACAACTTAACGTATGATTTGTAGTTTTTGGTGAAGACAAGCTATGATTTAAGTGTAGCAGAAAAAGCAAGGTTATGTAATTACCAGGTAGTGGAATGTTGTTGCACATTGATGAGGTGAATGAAGTTGATCACAAAAGCTTTCCTCATTTCGGCATCACTAAGATAGATTGTGATTGTTTCAAGCAAGGCTGTAGTTTTGGCCCATGCAAGTCTCTCATGAGACCTTTCAGGCTCAAATATATTTGCTGCTGCAAGAAAATAAGCTAACAGAAGCCTTTTTCTGCTTAATCCAAACTCTCCCAGTCTTGATTCTGAGTACCACCTAATAAATAATATTGTTCAAATCCTAACATTAATATATTATATAATCAAAATAAGTTACATTTATCTTTATTTATTCTCATTTCTAATACTAAAAATTGTTATCTAAACTTGCTTTGTCGCTTACTTACTCTTGAATTCTGGCCCACTCTGTTAGATGCAGCGCTTGACAATTGTTGTAATCTAATTTAGCAAGCTCCAGATAATTTTTGTTGTTGACATAGGGCATCCTGTGAAGAATGAGAAATTTGAATTAAGAAGAAGAAAAATGACATTAGAAAAAGTTGTTTTATTTTAGATACAGTATATATGTATGTATGTATTTATGTGGGGTATAGGAATATACCTATAAAGAGTTTTGCCAATCCATACGTCATTCTCACCGCCATATTGATCAATGTAGAATCTTGTCTCCACTCGAGGTAAATTTGCATACCATGGCACGTCCAATGCGTACGCCACCTGTGCAACATATACAAATAATTGATTATATTATTCATCATCAACCATACCCTTTTGTTTTTTGGATTTAATATTAATTCTCTAGTCAACATTATTCAATATTTATTTTGTCCATTACCCTACCTCTTGAGGCAAGTTTTTCATGATAATCCACTTATCTAATAACTCATTTGCTGCTTGTTTCTCCCTCAAAAACATGGCTGAGAATTGCTTTGCATGTTCAAGAATCTCCTCTCCTGGGAACATTACTTGACTAGCTCTGTACACATTATACATTCCTGTCACTGCTTGCGTGCTCTGCCCACCAAAGCAGAAGAATTCACCATTTCTCTCAAACTGCTTAAACACATCTGTCATTTTAATATCATACCATTATTCATTATACTTAATTACCTTCTTATCAACTTATATCTATAATTATAATTATATATACTCTTATATGCTCAATTATATTATTTAACTACTTGCTGAAACTTGGTGTCCATGTAATCTTAGTAATCTGAAACCCATTGCTGTGTCATCAATATCTTCAACATTTGTATTTCTTGCCCAGCAAATCCCTTTTTCACTCCAATATCTGAAATTATATTTGTATATACACATTATTATACATAAATATACCTAATTAAATAAATAACAATTGCTTAATTGCTACACCTCTATCACACAGTAAGAAAATATTCTTATATGCTCTCAAATAACAAAAGATTCTTGTCCTACATCATTGTAGCACCGTATCCTATTTTTAAGACATTGTTTGTTTATGAAATGAAGTAGCAGAGGATAAAATAAAAACAAAAACTTTTTCTCAGTTTCAATTACCTGTAAACATAATTCATACAGTCTTTGATCTCTTGTTGAAAATATCTTGATATTCCGAGACGATCTAGCCGATCAACCACCCAAATATGTTCAAACAAATCTACTGGATATACGTTTGGAACTGTATATAGGCATCCACAGTCATACACTAATAATTAATAGATATATTATATCTTAATTAAGAATAAAGGTCAAAATTGGGTTCCAAAAAAAAAAAATACACAGATGCATATTTAATATCTGAACAATAAAAAAAGCAATTTAATCATCAAAAATCTCAAACACTAGTTAAATTGGTTCTTCAAATGGATTACATTATCTCTCAAATTTATTGTAAAAAATCAGTTTAACTAGTATTTGGAAAAAAACATGACTAAGTTAAAAGTGTTTATTTTATAGGATTAACTTGATTTTTTTGAGTAGTAGTGTATAAGTAAAATATATAAAGTAGAGGGAATATGTGAAGATATTGAAAGTTGAAAAAAGAGGAAAGATTGAGTGGTGTGTATGGGCAAGTGGCCCTTTACCTCCTCCATTGAACTTGTTGACCGCTTTATTTAAATATTTGAGGCATTTTTCATCTTTAGTGTTGATTAGAGCAAAAGCAGTGGATGATGGAGAAAACAAGAATGACCCATCTTCACACTGTAGTTTTTGAAGTTGTTTCCAGTCCAGGTTTGACATACCCTCCAAGCTATGTAGCAGAGTTGTGGGCACTTTATGCATCATCTCTCTTGGTATTCTATCCCACACACAACACAACACAACTTCATAACTTCATTTCTCAAAACAACATTAAACTATACAACAATTTCAATGACTTTATTCATGATCAACAATTTTAATGTATTTTCACCAATATATTATGTAATTATTATGTCATGCCATATTAAAATAATCTAGTGCAACACTCCATCCCAAAAATTAATTCATATGAGAAAATTGTCTAAGCTCATATTCAAAGTGACGTGGGATTCTGATACTTAAAATACCTTTACACTCAAAGTATTTATGTGATAAGATTGCTTTGATTTATTACGAAAATAGATATGGGCAGAGCATAACCTCTGAGAAGCATAATTATTACCAGAAAAAGTAAGATTGTGAATGAATGAATAAAAAAACGTCTATACCTTGCGAGTTTAACATTTCTCTTTTCAAGAATGTCGTTCAAGATAGGAGAATCATTTGGTACTTCAATGTTCAAACTTCGAGCTATATCCAGTAGTGAAGGAAAAGCAACTTCAAACCCAACTGGCATATGCTCCGCATTCTCATTCTGAATCTTGCTAAGGTTTTCTTTAAAAAAATTCATTCCTATAAATGTGTGTATGTGTGTGTGTGACATTAATAAACTCGATCATTAGATTAGCATTTGGCAACTAATCTAATTGTGTTAGGCTAATAGATAACTAATTATAATGCAGTAATAACTAATAATAAGTAGTAACCTTACCTTTCTCACACTTTTCGGGGTGCAAATTCCATGACCTTAATGCAACAACACAAGCCAACGTGTTAAGAATACGATCATGTGCTATAAATATTTCACTATCACCCCATGAACCATCAGGGATTTGATTTTTGGCTATCCATTCTAGAGCTGAAGGAAATTGAGGAGCACCACTTCCATTAACATCTTCTACAAGAGCAACCCATGCTGTGTCATAAGCAGATACGGTTATCTCTCCATCTTCCATCGAACCAAATATGGTTTTGATTGCTTCCACTCTTTTCTTTATCTCATTCCAAACCTTCTTTCACCAAATAAAAATGTCATATACAAAGGCTACGTTTAATTAAGAAAGAGCTTAGTAACAATAGTATTATTACATACTCATGCATACTTTTTACACATTTTATAAATATTGATCATTGTGTTTCCCAAGAAAGAAAAAGTCTCTTCACCAATAATTATTACTATAAAATATGTGTAAAAATGGTGAGAATAAAAAGTGATGTGAGTTTAAAATAAAATAAGGAAAGTCAGAGAAATAAAATAAAAAGTGATGTGAGTTGAAAAAGAAAATTAATGTTAAAGAACCTCATTAAGCTCTTGCTCCTCATCTTTCTCATCCTCCACATCAATCTCATGCAACTTCAACGTTGCTAGACCACTCTCTAATAGGTCTGGGTATTCTGCATAGTGCACAACATTAAAAAGTTGTTATAGTAAGCTTTACAAAAAAAGAATTATTATTAAATAAATTTTATTTTATATTTTAGGAGAGAAAAAGGAATCTCTATTATCGACCATATACATATATACCTCGAGTTCGTGATTTGGATATAGCTCTGCATCTGAAATCTTTTTTGTGCTTAGTCTCGGACGACAAAGCACCTATGCATAAAAAAATGATATAAATATTAATATTAATTAATTACTTTTGCTGGTTGGAAGTAAAGTAAGTACGACATTACTTTGAGGATCTTGTAGTAAAAAATTAGTCGAAAACGACAGACAACACATCTTGTACTTTAGCCTTCTTTGATAGTGAAATCTCAAGAACTACAAGTTAAAGAGCCAGAATGACTTTGTTCTTAACGAAGGAAGATGTTTGTGATATGTAATGATGGAAATATTATATAGTAATTAAGTTGGTAAGTAATAAAAAATAAAAAAATTTATGCCCCATTTGGTTGCAAGAAATGATTTCCTGAATTAAAAATCCAACTCTCCACGCTTCCACTACATTTGTTCTTGGGTAATAGAATGTCCCAAACCAACACACACTTAATTATTACAATATTAAATAAAGAGAAAATAGCAAAGAGAAGGTGGATGAAGAAGATGGTGCATGATGAAATGGCGAAATTGTTAATTACCTATAGAGGATTTGGAGGAGGAGGAGGAGAAGGAATGAAGAAAGAAAGAAGGAGAAGGAGGAGGAGGAAAAGTGAGATGGTTAGAAGAAGAGAATAAAGAGGGAAAGTGATAGTGAGTGGAGAAGTGAGAAGACATGATGTGTTGATAAAACATTATTATTTTTAGTTTCACTTGGAAGAGGATACTAAGAGTTTAAAAAGGCAAAGTGAGATGCAAACAGACAGAAATGACTTCCCAAGAGATTCCCGCTAATGGGTGCATGGGATCATCCTAAACTAAGGATTAATTTAAGGGCACTCTTGCCATTTTACTCCTACCATTCCTTAAACTACCAACATAATTTTCTCAATACTTCTTCACCATGCTCTTTATTATTTCGTTCAATTTCAAATTAGACCCTAACAGATCTAGTAGGTCATTCACTCAATTTCAAATTCAACAATGTTTTCAGGCGTTGTGTATATGAGTTTAATAGATATAGAGTTAGATTTAATATCACTTCAAAAGCACTATAAAAATTAGACATTTAACAATACTTGTTTGAGTGAATGTTGTCGAATGTACACTTTCTAGAACATTGCTAAATCTCAAATTTCCTTGTATTACAAAATCCACAAATCATTAATATCCATGAAGGAACATTTCTCTCATGTATTCTATTAAACACATGACAAACATATCTAATTACATCATATTTACCACAAATTCAATGACATAATTAACAACAAAAACCAGATTCTAAAAACCTAATTCATAAACTTGTCTCCCTTAGTTCAAATTTATTAACCCAACACAAGTCTTAAGCATATTAAAAAAAGTCAACTGCCCACAAGTCCAAGCTCGTACATCCTACAAAAATACATGAATGCGTAGCGTTGAATACACCAAAAACGAAGGTTAAACAAAAAGTAAATTAAATAACTGAATATAAAGGAATTAGAGAAAATCGAGAAGATTATACGCACTAATGAAATGGACGAAGATGATGAGGATATAGATGACTAGTCAATGAAATTATTATCCCCGTAATTGAAGAAATAAATGGATTATAGTTAATATCAGAATAACCAACTCAATCTTCATGAAATAAGAGAATGTTTCACCTTATACTTTTAAGCAATATGTCTAACTCATTGTCACTAATTTGATGCCCACCAACTTCTATAAGATGTGCCAAAACACCCAGAGAAATTGAGACCACTGTTTGAAGAGAGAAACAAAAAAATGAGAAAGAATGGTAACCGGTGGAGAAGAATAAGAGAAATAGAAGCAGAATGATATGTGTATTATTGTGTCTGAAGTTTTGTTTTTAAATTTGCAAAGGTTGGTGCTCAATAAAGTAAACATTGTTGAACCTATGACTTTTAATGATGCTCATTGAAACAAACATGATTGAATGTGTAAGAAGCAACTTGGCTCATTTCACTTACTGTTGTTGAATCTTTGAGTCATATATTCAACAACACTCAATGGAATAAAAGTAATCATTGTTGAATGTATATATGCCTATCACAATTAATAATACATGTTTCACCGATTATTGTTGATTTTATTCTGCATTTCATTTAATAGTGTTCAACACACATGCTTTATTTAATGAGTGTTGTTATGTGTGAATTATGGCGTAGTAGTATCTCACTAAATGTGAACGACTGTATTATTCGAATGACGTCATAATACTCGATCATAATTCACAATTCTCTTTATTACTAAATAGATAATTCTTTTAATGGTTTTATATTGTCAAGATGGTTGAATAATTCTCTTTTTATTTAAAATTTATTTCATTACATATTAGGTGAATCATTAGAAACTAGGGATGACTATAGGGTAGAATGAGAACAAGTAATGTTTTTTTCATGCTTATACTTAGACTATTTGAATGGTGAAATTTGTGATTCGTGATCTTGTGACTCTTGTCTTAATTCTGCCATTGATTAATTTCCTTCTTTGTTCGTGAATCGAAGATTGAAGAAGGAAAGAAGCACATTAGGATTCAGAGCATAATGCTATGATACCATGTTAGATGTGCACAATGCATATTTGTTTATTTTTTATTCAATGAAGAAGAAGCAACCATGGCTTTATATACTAGAGAAATGGTTGGCTTGTTCAACAAGCATTGTACACAATTGGAGTCAATAACCACCATAACTAAATAATTCAATTATTTAACTTACTGGACCTTCTAAACAAGGAAATAAAAATTACAAGTTATTGTCTAAGCTACAATCATATTACATGCACTTGATTTTGATCATTTACTCCTCCAATAGTTATTCAATCATATCTATATCATTACTATCTTACTCTGGAAAGTGGAAAGTGGCAACATTCTTTTACTGTAACTTGTGATTCATATGGGTTCATTTTCTCCTCACTACTAGTATCTGTTTTGAAGCTCTCTTGCTTACTATTTATTGTTTTCTTCATCTACTAAAATAGAAGGGATTTTTTCAATAATTCACCTGTTTGGTTTCTGCACTTAAATAAGGTGCTGATTAATTTTAGTTATCAAGTTGAGAAAACTATTTTGTCCTTATGTTTTTTTAGATAGAGAAAGATGTTTGGAGATGTAGGTGCAAGCTCACTAGTTTAAATGTGCAAAAAAAAAACCATACTACTGATATTGGATAAATTTTTGTGTTCAATACCAACCACCTAACACAACCTTCATTTTTTATCTGACTTTATGCTTAGTTATGTATGGCTTTGCAACAAAGCATGACAGAAATTTCAGCAACTACTGTAATTTGGCACATTGTAGATCTGCCTATAATTTTATTGCATTTTCTATTAGACTATGAAACATTGGGTATCCCATGTTGTAGGTGCAAGGTTTAATTCCCATTGGGATTGGAGGGGAAAATAACATAATGAAGGGTGACATTTATTCTAATTATGAGTGATTTACATCACTTTTTGAAAGAGAACTTTGTCAATATGAGAGATAATGGTCTCTGGCTCAAAGCAGGCTGCATAGTAGGAACTCCTTGCTACAATGAAGAATGAGTTCCTAATATTGGAGTCTATGCCATTTGAGGAATTCTGGACTACCAATTGCACAAGTTCTTGCATTTCTGACTCTATTTCGGGCATAGTCATGCTGCTTGTACTCAGGTTGGCTCTACCACTGTCATGTGCCTAACAATAGCAAAAGTGTAAATATTCAGGATCTTGGACTTAATCAGAATGGACATGTCTTTAACATTATTGTGTTTGCTATATTCTCTAAGCAGAATAAAACATGACAAAGACTAAAAAAATATGTTTTGGTGTCATTGAAAAGGGTGTAATTAAAGATAATTGTTCTAACAGGTATTCTATCTAAGTATATATTTTACTGACCTTGTTGCTTTGATAATTACGGAGCCCATGGAAGATTTTGTTAGTGACTTGCATCAATGTTTGGAACTGAGGATTGAGATGCAACTCTTCTGACCAAGAGCCAGCCATTAAATTTATGGTTTGCACAAGCAACTCTGCTTCTCTTTTGGAACTGCTCCCTTCTTTTTGCCAACTTGAGAGCCAACTTTGCCACTGATCAATTAAAAGTAATGACAAGTTTTGCATGAGAAATTATGTACTTCTTGCCAAGTGCTATTCTTGACATTGTTCATAATGAAAGATACTAAGCTTTGGCTGTGTTTGTCAGAAGTTATAAACCTCACAAGGGAATGAATACTCACGATTTGGTTCAAATGATGGGAAATTTCCTGACCACGAGATCGAAACATTTCAAAGGCAAGGTAATCAAGGATTGTCAGTAAAATACCCAGGAGTTCCTCCTCGCTCTTGTTCTTGTTCAGCTGCCTGCAAGACACATTCAAGAAATACAATTTGTTCAGTAAAGACTCATAAGCTTTATTTGTAAAGTATGACTTTTATTTTATCTCAAACAAAAAATGAAAGGCATGCATTACTTAGTTGAGTAGTCTCGTCTGGTGATGATGTCATTGAACCTATCCACAAAGGCAGTCCTTATTTCTTCATCCTTTAAGTAGGAAGTGAGTGTCTCTATTAAAGCTGCAGTTTTAGCCCATGCAACTCTCTCTAGAGACCTCTCTGCCTCAAATATGTTGGCTGCTGCCACAAAATAAGAAAATAATAGTTTTTCTTTGCTCAATCCAAATTTTTCCAGTCCTGTTTCCAAGTACCACCTGCCATTGGAAATAAAAAATGACCAATCATAATATGACACTTTGTGTTATCGCTTAATGAAGTAGCTTTGGCTACACTCACCTTTGAATATTTTCCCATTCTTCTTGATGAACTTTTTGACAGTTGTTGTAATCTAATTTTGCAAGCTCACGGTAGATCTCATTATTCACATAGGGCATCCTGCCAAAAGAAAATGCACTTTTATTTTAATTTGGACTAGGAGTTTTTCATCACTAAGGTAGGTTTTGGTACATATGCTGACACTGGACTAAACAGGATATATAGGTTGGTGTATAATATAAATAGAACACATGGCCATAGATAAAAAAGTAGAAGATTTTGTTATACCAATGGGTGGAATCAAAGGAGAATAATATAATATTAACTGATTTAATAGGAATTTTGGATTAAAAGAAATGTACCTGTAAAGGGTCTTGCCAATCCAAACATCATTTTGACCGCCATATTGTTCAATGAAAAATCTTGTTTCCAATCGAGGGTAGCTGCCATACCAGGGAACGTCCAAAGCGTAACTCACCTGTGGAGTATTGTTTTGTTACAAACTTGCAATGTTTAACCAGACTTAACAATATGATAAGTTCTGTGGAACCAAATACAACATAACTAAATACAATATATATATATATATA
>NC_032027.1:15091-62211 GCF_001865875.1 Lupinus angustifolius | reverse complement strand
TATATATAGATATCTTGTTCTATATTTGTCTGCATACCAAACACTACCTTAATGTTAGATGAGTTGTAGCTACTAGCTAGGGATATAGAAACGCACCTCGCCGGGTAAATCTTTGGTTATGATCCATTTATCTAAGAGCTGATTAACAGAACGTTTATCGGTTAAGTATTTGGCAGAGAAGTGCTTAGCATCTTCAAGAATCTTCTCCCCTGGAAATAACACCTGAGATGCTCTATACAGATTATACATTCCTGTCACAGCTTGTGTTGACTGCCCAGCAAAGCATACGAATTCACCATTTTTCTCAAAATACTTGAACACATCTACCAATCAAAATATATATCGTTTCTCAAAACCATACATACAATATATATATATACATGCATAAATATATTAATTATTTTAATGATGCAATATTCAACTTACTGGGTGAAACGTGGTGGCCATGCAACCTTAGAAGTCTAAATCCCATTGCAGTGTCGTCAATATCTTGTACCTCTGAATTTCTTGCCCAGCAAATACCCTTCTCAGTCCAATATCTGAAAATTTTAAGTGAGATGGATATATACATCAATAATAGCACCTGGCTTCTTTTATTATTATTATTATTATTGTTATATATGTTACCTAGAAACATAATCGATGCATTCCTTAATCTCTGGCTGAAAGTATCTGGAAATTCCAAGGCGTTCCAGCCGATCAACAGCCCAGATGTGTTCAAACAAGTCCACCGGGTACACATTTGGAACTGCCAAAATCAACAAATTATTACTATGTTGAACTAGATGCATGTTCTAATTGATATATTATTAGAAAAAGATAAAAAGATTAAAATCCATTAAGATCGATCAAAACCAGAAAGGATCAGATATAATAGAATACCTCCCCCGTTGAATCTCTTGACTATTTTATCCAGGTATTGGAGAGCTTTCTTATCATTGGTCTGGCTGAAAGCAAAGGCAGTGGAGGATGGAGAAAACAATAATGACCCATCTTGTGACTGCAGCTTTAAAAGTTGTTTCCAGTCCAAATTTGGCATTCCCTCCAAACTATGGAGCAGTGTTGTGGGCACCTTATGCATCACCTCTCTTGGTATTCTATACGTGGCAACACAGACACGCCAATAAAATATTAATATTACAGTAGCCGAAGTACTATATTATCATACTCGAATCCAAGTTAGGGTTAAAAAGCCATTACTTTTTAAGCTTTAGGTCTCTCATTGCAAAGATGTCTTTGAAGGCAGGAGAATCATGTGGCACTTCAATATTCATGCTCTGAGCCATTTGAAGAAGAGAGAAGAAAGCAACTTCAAACCCGATTGGCATATGCTCAGCATTCTCATCCTGAAGCTTGTCAAAATTTTCCTTGAAATATGCCATTCCTGTAATAATATAATAATAATAATAATGTATAAACAGATATAATGCCTCTTTTGTTGTTTACTTGTTTGTATGTATTTGTTAAACAAAAGACAATATTTCTTACCCTTGTCACACTTTTCAGGGTGCATGTTCCACGATGTTAATGCAATAACACAAGCCAAGGTGTTAAGAATCCGATCATGGGCTGTGAATATTTCATTGTCTCCCCAAGACCCATCATCAAGCTGGTTATTAGCAATCCATTGAAGACATGAAGGAAATTGAGGCCTATTTTCATCATCAACATTCTTCACTAGACCAGTCCATGCTGTGTCATAAGCTGATATGCTTATTTCTCCATCTTCCATGGAACCCAACATCATTTGGACCGTATTTATCTTCTTTCTAATCTGTTTTATTACCACACAAATCAATTACCACCCTTCATATTTTAATGCAGGGTTTTGAATCAAGGTCCGCAACCATAATTAAAAGTACGAAGTTTTGATAGTCCTTATAATTACATTATGATGATAATTATAATTGCACTGGTCGCATTTTTTTACTATAATCACACTATATAAAAGAGATAGTTTAAGTAACGACATGCACCTGGTGAAGAGATGCTTGGTCTTGGTCATCTTTATCTGTCTCAAGCCATTTGAAGGATGGAACACTATCCTTAGACACTTCATCAACATAATTATTAATTAGCTTTAATATTGTATATAAAAAGGTAATATATGTGAATATGAATATTCCACTGTCACTGACTAGAGCAATGAAAACAAGCATATAAGAAATAAAAATATTTTATTAATTCAATCAAGCTTTAAATAAAGTATAGGTAACTTAAATCTAATCTGATGAATATTATATAAACGTGAAGTGACATATGTTAAACTGTGTATCAATTGCATTGAAGAAACTTACCTGAAGTCTGTGAGCTGGATGTGGCGTTGCATATTGGCTGAAATCTAGAATTCATCACATGCTTGCCTGCAATACCTAATAGAAATGATATTTCTATCATTGTTTATTGGATTTAATATGTATACACTGACAATATAAATGCTTTTTATACTGTTAGTCAATCATCCACCACTGATTTATTAATTACCATTGACTTTAAAAAGAAATTAATATAAATTAATGGTGGATGATATGCTGACATTATAAAAAACTTTACGATGCACAAATTTTAAACTCTTCCTATGTGTTGTTACATGAAAAATAGTATTGAAAAAATCAAAAGGAATTCAATTTACCATAACATGTTTTTGTATCTAAGCAACTTTATGGATAAATCTATTATTGCGGATTAATACCAACATAAATAAAAGTCATATATGGTATAACTATTTTTTTAAAATAATATATAATACTTATTATTAGTAATGATTATATGAAATAGAAATATAAATGTTTAATAAGGACAAATAGGAATATGACAAAATTACACATTCTAAAATGTGAATTAATAAAGATACGATATGTAAATCCTTCATTATTATTAGAAAAGTATAAAAAGTGTGGCTCCTCTAAAATGCTAGTTGCAGAGTGGAAGATTCACACTCAGCGTCGAGATTGAGAATAATTAGATTAGTTTAACAATTATCTTTATGTACAAAATTCATATTTCCATTTTATGAAAGAGATTATAATATGAACATCATATATATATACCCAAAAAAGTGGACAAAAATATTCCCATTTATTTAAAAAAGACTTTTATTTATATAACTTTTTCTCATTATTGCTATTCTGCCTCCTCATGTATTCTTTAGATTCATGGTGCTGAAAGTGTTGGACCTGAGCACTCATAATAATACTCCTTTCTAATAATAATTTTGCTTAACAAATAATGGAGAAGGATAGCTGACAATGAAGACACGTTGAAATTTGATAGAAATAGAACTAAAGAAATTAATTGGGTGGAATAATGGCATAATGAGCTTCAATATGCATCTTTCAATAACTTATTATTATTGTTTCATAGCTATCTTGTCCACTTTCTGAACCCTAAAGCTCACATTTTACCAATGAGGTCTTTTTCTTCCTGCTATCGACTTTGAGGTTTACCACATTTGAAGTGTCTCTACATTTTCCAGCTTTTTCTTCAAATTGGGGCCGGGTGTGATAAAAAATCGAACTTTGCATTTGAGATAACGATTTCAGTATAAAAATTGTGCCCTTTTGTTTTTGTTCTTGTTTAGTGCTTACTGATTGGGCATAATCTGATAAAGGGGTTTTGGATTTTTCATGAAAATGGGTGTTGCAAACTCAAAAGCTGTAAAGAATGAAGCTCTGTATCTTTGTAGAGAAAGAAAGAGATTCATTAAGCTGACTATTGATTCTAGATATGCTTTAGCAGCTGCCTATGTTTCTTATATTCAACCCTTTAGTGGCATTGCTCTTAGGAGATATTGGGTGTTGGGAGAGAGAAAAATAGATAACTTTTTGTTTTTAATTTTTAATAAAGTTAATTATTAACATAGTCTTAAAAATAAAAGTTTTTTTTAAGTAAATGGTAATATTGTTGTTCACATTTTTGGGTACACCTTACTAACATGTTCATTCATTCATAAAATGACTTGAACTCATATTAGCAAACATTATATATATATATAATATAATATAATATAATATAATATAATATAATATGGTTATATCAGTACATGTGTGGACAATAAGAAAGGAGCTTCTAATGACATAGAAAAGAATCAATCATTAAATTGAATTAAGAGTACAATTAAAACCACAATTTTGTGTGGTTTTCGTTGTCTATACAGCCATAACCAAATTGTAATTCTGCTCGGATTAACTATATTTTTTCATTCAAGTATCACTCTCATTTTAGTAAATAAAATGTACCCTTTAACAAACAAAAGTTAATATAATGTAATTATAGTGGATACTTAAAACCTTATCGATCATTTGTAAAGGAATGTCATCTCGAATTATCTGAAGCAAACCAATGGAATGAAGCTTAGCAAACCATTAGTGATGCAAGATTGACATAAACATCCTATGCATTTAACTTAAACATTAACCAAAAGTCACAAACTAAGACAATCAAATAAAAATTAAAGATGAATTTGTATAAATAAAATAAAACAATAAAATTATAGATACAAACATACCATGTGAAGAAAAATGAGAGTATTTGGCTGAAGGTCTCGAACAAGAAGAAGGCCATTGACAGAAAAGTAAGGACAACTGAGAAATCATGATGAATTGGTTCTTGGGAATTATGCTTTTGCTCTATGGCGAATGAGATTATGAAGCATCATATTTCAATATATATCAATTAAGTGACGGAAACCAAGTCACGTGAAAATCACCCTGTGCATTTGTATGGAATATCTTATTTTCTTTTTTCTTTTTTTGTTGTTGTAGAAATTACTATCATTTTCTTATAAAAATAAATAATTGGTAAAATTGTGAGTACAACCGTACTCTGTCTGTATGCATTTCATCTATTTTGTAATACATTTAATTCATTGATTTAAATTTATTTTTTATAAAGACCTAGTTTCCATTTTTGATGTTTTACCTACCGTGATCATTAATTAATTTTAGTTTTTACCTTTTTGAGTATCAATCTTTTTACTAGTCTAATATGCCAATTTTCCAATTTAGATTTGGAGAATAAAGTATATTCTTATACTAGAAATAAATTATCTCCTTTAACCATTTAAATTATAACATGTGTCCTATATAATTCATAACCAAAAAAATATCTAAAAATTATAAAAAATAATACACATATCATAATTTTAGTGGCCAAAAAATATACAAATTCTAACTTAGAATTATTTTAAATGGAAACTTACTTAATATTAATTACTCTAAAATATGAAGATTGTGTTAGGTAATCAACACTAAACATAAAACGTTTTCGTCTTTTTTCTATATATATCAACCATGTAATACTGTTGATGTTAAGTTGTTAACCAAAAGTAATGTAGTATATCACTTGAATTATAAAGTGTTGGTAATATTAATCTACTAACGAAAAAAAGATTATGTTAAACACGTCTTAATAGTTGAGTGAATTCCCCCTCCCCAAACAGCTTCACAATCATAAAATGCACTGCTTCTCACCCTTTTTCTCCTTAAATATCTTATTTAAAATTTAATGAATTTTTTTTTACTTTCCCCAAAAATCTCGCCCAAACGCTTTGATTTTTTTTTGGGCAAAATGATTTATAATTTATTATCCATTATTACTATTAAATACATGTTATTGGTTTTCAAATTGAATTATTTTTCATATCCTTTATTTTTCTCTTCCATTTCATTTCATGTCTTCTTCATCTCTCCCATTTCATTTTATATCTTCATCTTTGTCTCTAACATTTCATTTCATATGTTTCTCTAACATTTCATTTCATATGTTTCTCTTCGTCTCTGCAAAAAAAGGTAAACTACTAGTTCACCTTCACATATAAAGTTTGCATGTTTCACTTGTGTTAGAAATATCTTATCCAGTGTTATGAGAATTAGACTGTACTAGGCGATTCGACTAGTTTGACCGCTGACCGGACTTGAAAACGATTTTGGTTTACAGTCTTAACCGAATGGGAGTTGAACTACTTTGAACCGGGAAAATTCCGGCCAGATTGTGTTAAACCTGGTTAAACCGGAATAACTTGGGAATTAAATTGAACGGTTTATTTAAAATTAAAAAGAACGAAATACTACTTTAATATTTTTCTTTACTCCGATCCAAAAAATATTGAGAGATGTTATTTCAATATATTTATACATAATTATTAATTACATAAAATTTAACATTTATATATAATTATATATTTATTGATAAAAAATTACTAATTATATATGAAACCATTCGGTCTAATCAGACGGTTTAACCGTTTAAACTGATTAAACCTTATACGGGGACCTCTTTCAGTTTGATGTCCGGCTCGAATTTCATAACATTGATCTTATCAATAAATATTTGTAGTTTGATTCTCCCTTCAAGCATCTATTCAGATTAGTTTTTTTCCTCTCTCTATGCATCTCTTATTTTGTTTATACATCTTTTGCTCAAATGAATCATTATTTTTATTAACTTAATTATTTTTGTGATATTACTTCCGATTATTTCTTGATGTATCTGATTTATAATTTCTTTTATTTCTAGGATATTATTTCTTATTAGTTGTTAATATAATTGATTTACTATTTCCTAATTTAAAAAAAATATATATATGAAGGGGATATTATAATTAATTACGTAGATTTTTTTCAAAATAAATACGTGTTTAACCATTTAGGATGAGAACTTTGGAAAGAATCTTTTAATAGATATGAATGAAACGTTCATAATAAATTGCCATTGAAATAGGAATGTTCTAATAATAATAAGAATAATAATAAAACGCGTGGTAATTGTACAATAGTCTGTATAGCAAGTATTGCTGATTTTATGATTCCATATTCAATTAATAGCGCTTTGTATAGTAGTTGTTGTTATTGAGTAACAAAAAATGGATGGTAATTCTACACCGCTCGTTGTAGCTATTGATGTTGATGTTATGAATTTGCATATTCGATAGCACTCCTTTAGGAAACATTATTAATGTTATTCAAATTAAACATAAAATAACAATCATTCTTACTTAAAATATTATCACCCTCGAAAACATTCACTATGAATTGTGTAGTTTTCTCTATGAATCTTTCACTTAACACTTTGAATCGTTCCTCATTAAAAGCTTGAGCCATTGTCTAGACTCGTTAGCTCCTCCAATGTCTCTCCCTTACTAAGGATTGCAATTATTATGTAATGTAATTCATGAGGAAAATCTTTGGACAATGTCAAAACAAAAGATTATCAATGATATTATGTGATTTCAAATGCTTGAAATACATTAATGTTATGCTTACTAAATTCAAGGAAGAATAGGTTAACTACGTCATACATATTTTCTAATTGGTAAGTTAATATACCTTTTGTTATATTTAGATATTCTATTATTCTTTTTTAATATTGCGGGATTAGTTTTGTAGTCATTTGTTATGAGTGGTTTATGTTGTGTTCTTCAAGTGTACGTCCGAGAAGATGGAACACTAGCTACCAGTTTTTTTCATGGATAAGCCATATATGTTTATTTTTGTATAGACAATAACAATTGCAATTTTATATATAATATATTATTAAAGATGAAAATGACTTATTCTTTGATAGTTTTTGGTTATGTTAGTTAGGATTAATTTTACTTTAAATGATAGCTTGAGTTTCAAGCAATTAACAATTTTCCTTTGTATAATTTTTTTGCATTTTACCTTTGTGCATAATTCAATTCCAATAATGAAAGTTTAATATTTTATTCTTTTTTTCCTCTTTTAATTCCCTTATTTTCTTTATTGTATGGTTACTAAGAAACTAAGATAGTATCAGCAAAATATATATTTCTCAAACTTTCTTTTATTTCTTCTTTTCTTGGAGCTGTTTGATTACATTGTTGAGTTGATGGTTATGTCATTTAGGAATTATATTGTTCAATAGTTGATGAAAATTTGAACTGTAGTGCAAAGGACTCTCATCATTTTAATGATACAACTTCAAACACGGAAAATATGCCAACCTCTCCTACAACACTCCTATTGGTAGTTGTTGGATCCTTTCTTCCATTCTCTCTTGGCTTATTCATCGACATCATCATGCATTAACCATCAAAGTGAGTGAGTGCAAAAGAATCAAACCCAAGAATTCTAGCACATACGGCTCACCAAGTTGTATCTTATCTTCACTACAAAAAAATTATCCGATTAGCCACGGTTAAAACCGTCGCTACTGTACCACAAAACCGTGGCAAAATACAGCAGCCACGGTTACCTCTACCCTAGCAATTACTAGCGTTGCAAAATTTTTGCCACGACGTTGCAAAATTTTTGCCACGGTCCATTTATGTTATAGCCACGTCTTCACCAAGTGTGGTAACATTTCTTTAACCACAGTTTCAACCGTGGCTAATGTAACTACACCCGTGGCTAATGTTTACCATTAATTTAACCACATTATAACCGTGGCTAATTATTTATTCAGTTATTCACATATTTCTCTCCTCATCATCTCTAGCAATCATTATATTCCATAAAATAATGATAAATTTGTTAATGAAATTAAATATTTACAAGCTAAAATTGATTCTCAATTTACAAAAATATTCTTTCCTTTCACATTTCTTTCTATCATAAAAAGAAAGCAAGATAAATAAGATCTTCATATATTAATAATAAATCAAGTTTATAGCAGTAAAGCAAAACCAGAAATCTAAAAGGTCATTTGACGACTAAATTACATTTCTAACAAATCCACTCGAAATAAGATTGTAAATGGAATATGATAATCTTAGTGAAATACTTGTGACTTTCAGCTAATGTAAGGGTAGCCCTTAGTCAAAACTAAACATAAACAGAATCGTTTTAAAAGCACCAAAAAGAAATTAAAGCAACATTGCTCCAAGAGCATATAGTTCAATACCATGATTGATTAGAGCATATTGAAATCTTAAGATGACCATTAGTTCCTTTAATGACATAAAAAGAACATGAGTATATTCAGAATATCCCTCATCTGCAAAAACCAAAAGACCAAAAGGTCCTAAAGCACCACGTTTTGCAGCTCCACCACTAGTACGCACTGATACTTCACATTGGATTGAAACATTTGTACTTCTTTCTAATTTCTATATCAACTTCAGCAATTCCATCATTTTGTATCCTCACTAAGTTAGCTATCAGTTCTTGCTGAGAAACAAGACAATAAAGTGCCATGAACATGGAAATAATTTAGCAACTCTTATGCATACATCACAAATACACACCACAATGTCAATAACAAATATGTGAAGGTAAAACCAAAAGAAACAAAGGTTCTTCACAAGTAGATATATATGTTATTAGTAGTTCACTATGGGTAGGAAAGGGAAACAAGATGAAGATTCTAAATATCTAGCATGTGTAAGTGAGAAACTATGAACTAATGATAATAAGGACTAAGGGGTGGTAATATTTACTTAAATTACCATATATTTGAATACTACTAGTTCAATATAGAGCCGAGAGATGACACCACTCTCAATAAACAAAATGACAAGGCTTCACCCCAACATGAATATGTCCAATATACAAATAGCAATCTCCCAGATTTGCATCTTGGATATGAGGTTAAACAGAACAGGCAAACAAATATTATTGTATCAAGTTATAAAAACGCATGAGCACAATTAAAAACTTCAAATCTTTCCAATCAATAATGCTCGCGTCTACCTTCTCATGCTCTCATAGCCTATCCAATAGGTCATGCTTTAGGAACCCTCTCTTCTCTATCATTGATCTAGGACCTTAATCTCAACTCCAATAGGTGATGTGACTGAATGCTCCAAAACTACATGAACAATAAAAACAATAGTTCAAGGGGGACCAAGTGATAATTATTAGCATTGGGATTGAGAGATACATAATCAGACATACAAAGGTTAGAAATAGGATAAAATTGAAAAAAAAGCTGCAAAATTGGATTTCCATGTACCTGTATAATAGCATTGATGATGAGGTTGAAGAGTGAAAGATTTAAGCAATTGAAGAATTTGAGTGGTTGAAGAGGTGAATTTGGATAAAAAAATTGAAGAATTAGTTGAAGAGATGAGGCAATACCAGCCACAAAGAGAAAAAATAAACCGTATAAAAGGGGAAAAAATAAATAGTTTAAGCTAAATGAACACAAAGAACTAAATATAAAAAAACAATAACATTTAAAATCAAACAAAATATAAAAAAAATGAACATGATTATTGGTAGCATTTTAGTGTTGTCCTTTACACACTAAGAACTTAACAAAATCTACACACACTATAGAACAAGTGACTATAGTGAGAAGATATCTGAGACTTGCCCCATAAGACAAGAAAAACTTGTTGAACTTCATAGCAGTATATGTCTTGTAACATGAGATGGTAATTAATTAAGGTTGACTACTTAGATAAAAAGATAATGAGAAAATAGATAAAGTGCAATAATAGAAGGTTCAACAAATCTCTTTGGGAGCAAAGATCTACACTAGGAAAAATAAGGAACATCCTTAGGACAATAATTTACTATGACTGAAAAACTTACAACAATTGCAAAGGACAATACCTCTTATCATATGAAAAAGATCAAAGATGGAGAATTTTAATTAGATCATCTAGATTCTAAAGATAGAAACTCGAACAATCACAAGAGACAAAGTGTACCTGATGCAATTAGAAACCAAGAAGAATCAGAAAACCATAACAATATATCTACTCTTTCCTATTGCTCCCATCAGGACTAAAAGAATATGTGTGTAATTTGAATTTGAGATCCAATTCAGATCAATGATCAACAATAGCATTTAGCAACAACATAATAAAAATCGACAATAATTCAGTGAGGTAAAACACCATTTTGTTGTTGATATGGATCAAAATAAACACATCGATATTACATTAGAAGGATAAGAAAGTGGTGGATCTGAGAAGAAAGAAAGGGAAATCTGATAGGTGTTATCAAATTTATCATACATGAAGCGAGTGATGATGTTGGTTTTGCAAACAGATTGGTAACCCAAGAACACAACTAGTATTTTGTATTCCAAATAAATTTAGGTATAAATGACATGCTCCATTTTCAGTTTATATGATTAATTCGATTAGTTTGTTATGTTTTGGCATCATACCCCATTTTGTATAAACTAGAAGGCAAACTTTTCTGCAACCAACTCTTGTGGAAACACACTCCTTAATCTAAAAATAAAGGTTTTCCAGAAACACAATTTATTAGTGCTTAATAACAAAGCAACTCAAAAACCACTACATATGTCAACAATAAAAAGTGGAAAATGGCAACCATGTACAAACCCAGAGTGAAATTAAAACATTGAAAAGTAGCACCTATAGCATGATATATACTTGAAGCATTATAAGAAACAACTTTAATACTGTGAAATTAAATACAATTTGCACACTTACAGGCTCCTCCCAATTTTATTTCACTCCATCTTTATCATATGCAAATCCATAGATGAACATATGGCAAAGTTGGTGGACGGTAACAACATAGAAGGTGTGTATGTGTTAGACAAATATTGTCTCTGCATTCTTTAAAAACTCCCCTGCTCCTTGTCTTCAATTAGTACCAAGAACTTTAACTGCATCTGTCTCACCTGTGGACATTTGCACTTTGTAAACAGGGCCAAACGCCCTATGATGGTTGTGAAATTAGAAGCTGTCTTTTGTATATATTTGGAAAAGGAGTCTCAATATTCCCAAAACACAAAAATACAAAATATGAACAAGTCCACAGCACCAAATAATAGGTCTTATTATCCCCTCAACTTATTTATTTCTTGCTATAGAATGGAATGTTTACTGACATAAAAGAAGAAAATACAGAACTTCTAATAGATATATTGGTCTCATTTAGGTCCTAAAAAGTTGAAATCCAAGGGAATATTGGTCTCATTTAGGAAAGTATAAAACCAAATATGAACCATGTCCAACTTTTAAACTATTAAATTTGAAAGTACAAGGTCTCAAAACCAAACTTTTAAACTAATATTCAAGTCATGAGGCAAACAATCTTACAATTATGTAAGGCTCACTCCCTTGACTAAAATTATGAAAAACAGTACAAATTACTAAAATTGTATTTAAACCAAAATACAAAAAATTTCATCTTTCTTGATTCACAACCTAATTGATCCACAATAGGCTCTAGTTATGCAATACATAAATCGGTAATAAAAGAAATAAAATGATTAGTTTTGATTTGATGGTTATGATACCTTGGAGCACGAGTGAAGAATGATGCGAAGATTGTTGTGAGCTTCAGAAGCTTGAAAGGAGGCACCAATTTCACTCTCTTCTACTGATAATACTTAATAGTCTAACAACAGAATAAAAATTTAGAATCAAAAGCTTAAACATATACTTAATAATAAACTCACATCTAAAGGCCCAACAAAATTAAGTTTACTTATAGATAAAGGGTATGCTACAAGTCTACAACCCTATTCCATAATGGAATTATTTAATGAGTACAGTGTTAAAGATGAAAATGACTCTTCTTAGATAGTTTTCGGTTATGCTAGTTATGATTAGTTTTACTTTAAATGGTAGCTTGAGTTTCAAACAACTACCAATTTTCCTTTGTATAAATTTTTTGCACTTTGTCTATATATGCATAATTAAATTCCAATAATGAGAGTTCAATATTTTCTTCTCTTTTTGCTCTTTCATTTCTCTTCTTTTCTTTCTTGCATGGTTGCTAAGAAACTAAGATGGTATCAGAGTAAAACATCTATTTCTCAAACTTTGTTTTATTTATTCTTTCAATTTCTTGGAGCTGCTTGATTGCATTGTTGAGTGATGGTTGTTTCATTTAGGAATTATATTGTTCAACAGTTGATGGAAATCTGCATTATAGTGCAAAGGACTCTCATCATTTTGATGATATAGCTTCAAACACGAAAAATATGACAACCTCTCCTAGAGCACTCCTATTGGTAGTTGTTGGATCCTTTCTTCCATTCTCTCTTGGCATATTCATCAACATCATCATGCATTAACCATCAAAGTGAGTGAGCGCAAAAGAATCAAAACCAAGAATTCCAGCACATACGGTTCATCAAGTTGTATCTTATCTTGAAGGTTCATCAATTGGTACACTTGCCCTATGATCTTTATCATTGGGATTGGAATATTCTTCAATAAGTTTCTTTCCATTCTTTCTTTATCATATTCTTGAGCAAAAAAAAATTGCCCATATTTCTCTCAATCTTTTGCCAAGAAACCAAAATGGTTTTCTTGAGCATTCATTGAACAAACAAAAAATGTTCATATTTGATCACATTCTAGTTTTCTCTTATTCTTTAGCCAATAAACCAATATGATATTCTTGAGATAATTTCATTTGATCTTCTTTCTATTACGTCAATTCATTCTCTTCTAAGAATTCTTTTATTTCTTCCATTAATTCTACTAGCACAATATTCCTAGTTTCATGTGTTATATTTTGAAGAATTCTTATATCTCTTGAAATTTCTTTAAGATCCTAATGACATATTTGGGATTATTACTTTCTTTTTCTTCCTCTCCTTCCTCAATATTTCTTGTTTTCATCTCCAAGATTTCCACTCAAGATCTGTTGACTCCAAGGTTACGTGTAATTTTGCTTTTGAGTATTCAGAGTCTTCACCAAAATTTCTCCAATCTTGACATAACGGAATGTGACAAAGGTAAATACAACATTGTCTCATAGTATTCTTTGTCCAATATCAAGTTCTGGTATTCACCTCTCTTTAATTGGTGATTCATTCTTTTATTAGTGGTTCTTCCAAACTGCAGATCTGACTTTTCATGTTTGCTGCCTTTTACCCAAGCTGAGAGTTAATGGTGTTCACTCTCCAGCTTGAGGGGATGTTAAAGATGAAAATGACTCATTCTTAGATAGTTTTCGGTTATGATAGTTCGGATTGATTTTACTTTAAATGGTAGCTTGAGTTTCAAGCAACTACCAATTTTCCTTTGTATCAATTCTTTGCACTTTACATTTATGCATAATTCAATTCCAATAATGAAAGCTTAATATTTTCTTCTCTTTTTTGCTCTTTCAATTCTCTTCTTTTCTTTCTTGCATGGTTACTAAGATATGTCTTTATATGATGTATTTCCCCCTTACCTTGTAATGACTTATTAGCTCAATAAATACCAAAAAGACAACCCATTTTCTGTTTTCTTATTTTAAATTGTGAAAAAATTGAAGTGACTTAATGATCATTTATTAGCCTAATTATGGCTGGATTCTATTTTTAAAAATTCACATGTCAAATAACCTTTGATATTTCTTTTTAACTAAACTAGCAAGTTACTCGTGCACGAGACGATATTTTTTGCCACATGATTAAGAACATATATTACATGTGCATTTATGATTAAGAATATGTATGTTGCTCGTGCATTCGCATGGTTAAAAACATATATGTTACCAGTGTATTCATATTGTTAAAAATTATTAATTATATATAAAATCATACGGTCAAACCATACGGTTTAACTGTTTAAATTGGATAAACTTAATATGGGTCATCTACTGGTTTAACATCTTGCTCGACTTTCTCAACATTGTTTTTTACACATACATAACATGATATAGTTAGTAGTATCCTATTAATCAAAAAAATCATCAATAAATTTATAATTTCATTATTATTTGATTCTAAAATAAGATTAGTATAAAAATAAATATTATTTAACTCTAGAATAGCTACAAACAATATGTTATGATGCACATGTCATGAGGGCTTGAGAGATTGACACATGTCATGAGGGAGTTCTTGAGAAATTGACACATGTCATTGAGAGATTGACACATGTCATGAGGGACCTTTAGTTTTGATGAGAGGTTGACACATGTCATGAGGGCTTGAGAGATTGACACATGTCATGAGGGAGTTCTTGAGAAATTGACACATGTCATTGAGAGATTGACACATGTCATGAGGGACCTTTAGTTTTGATGAGAGGTTGACACATGTCATGAGGGCTTGAGAGATTGACACATGTCATGAATGAGTTTTTTTTATTATATAGGTAATTTTTAAATAAATCACATGTCATGAGGGTTTGTGAGATTGACACATGTCATGAGGGCTTGAGAGATTGACACATGTCATGAGGGAGTTCTTGAGAGATTGACACATGTCATTGAGAAATTGACACATGTCATGATGAACCTTTAGTTTTGATGAGAGGTTGGCACATGTCATGAGGGCTTGAGAGATTAACACATGTCATGAGGGAGTTTCTTTTATTATATAGGTAATAGACAAAAAAATTGAGTATGAAACATCTTTTGTGATTTTATAATAGTGAAATGATTATTTTTTACCTATTTATATATAATATGATAATTTTCGAATTTTATAAAGTACTTAATGAAATTTATACCTAGAATGTTTTTTGGTAGATATGTGGGTACCCTTAAAAAATACCTGCAACGAGTTAGGTCTGTGTCTTATTTTTGGACTTGTGGGTAATGATACCTAAGATTTAAGACATGTTGTTGGATGAGTCTGAGTCTGAGTCTGACTAATGAGGTACCCGGACCTTAAAAAATACCCGAAACGAGTTAGGTCTGTGTCTATATTTCTGGGCTGGTCTGGACCAAAAAATGAAGCAACGGGACATGTCCGGATAATACATTACCTAGACTCTACCAAAGTCATTGCCATCCTTATTTTCGGCTACTTTTTATTCTTTCAAAAGTCAAATAATTATTTCATAATTGATTTTTGGTATTACAATAAGTTTGGGTTTTATAAAAATTATTGGGGTATTTTTATCGCAAAAGAGAAGTTTTTGATTTGAAAGAACACACTCTGTACGTTTTTTAGAATGTTCACTTTCTCTTCGATTGGAAAACCAAAGAATGATTATTATATGATAAAGATTTTGTTCATGACCTTGCTGTTGTTTTGATGAAGACAACATTATCACCAGAAAGAAATAAAAAAAAGAAGACCTTGAAGACGTAGTAAGTTTAACCATATGCTGATAGGAAGAATTTCTTGAAAAAATATTTTAACTTGGATTAAAATGGACTTAATTTTCAAAAAGCTAAGTAACATGTTACTTTATCTGAGTAATGAGTTACTGGAACCATGTAATGAGTTATTGGAACCATGTAATGGGTTATTGGAACCAAGTAATGTGTTATTAGAACCAAGTAGGGGTGAGCATCGACCGGGTTGGAATGGATTAAGGTTTGTCCTTATCGGGCCGTAAAATGTTAGTTGGGTCATTTTTTTGAATCAGAGCCCGACCCTAGTCACGAAGCTAACCGATCCTAAATATTGACCAGGTCCACATTTAAATCAGAACCCGACCATAGACCCGATTAAATATAGTGCATACTCATTTTAGATAAAACATTTTCAATATTATTTATTATTATGAATTTGACATATAAAATGATATATGTATATATATATATTATTAATCATGTATATATGATGAAAAAATTAGAGAATCAATGATATTTTTTACCAAAAAAGTGACATTACTCTATAAACATTTGAATAGAGATACATACAAACATGATGAGTGAGTGACCATGAGACGAGTCATATTTATTCCCTACCCGACCCTAAATATTGAACGAGTCTAATCTTTGAACCAGAACTCGGTCCTAGACCTGATGAGATCCAACCCTATCCGGGTCCAATCATGATCGGGCCGTACCGAGTGAGTAGGTAGGGCTAGGTCCTACTCACCCCTAGAACCAAGTAATGGTTACTAGGACTTTATATGTGTTTACCAAAATTGAGTAACAGGTTACCAAGCATATTTTACATAGAGTAACCAATTATTCATGAGAGTAATTGGTTACTCAATTGGGCAGAAAATTTGGGTAATCGGTTACCCATGAAAGTAATTGAATACTGAGAGTTGTTACACCAGATTTCGAAATTCAATCTAAAAGAGGTTCACTAAAAAAGAATGGATGTCACTCCAACTAATTCTACCTTCATGTAAGGGTATCATGACTGATTGAAAACCTATTTAAAGACGCCTAAACATTCAGATTCTTATACACAATTTATAGAACTTTTACACAACAATCACTTAAAATTTTCATACACTTTTGCAAGCAACTTGTGAACGACTTTCTGAAAGTTGTTGTCAAGTGTTTTCTTCCAAGTTTTATGCATTTAAAATACTTGAGCATTTGTGTTACTCTTAGTGATTAGCAATAAAGTTTGTAAGTGTTATATGTTTTTTTTTGCAAACTAAACCCTAGAATTCATTCTTTCAAATTATATAAAATTTGTTGTATACATTTTCACCACAATATGGTGAAAAGGGAAACAGTCTTAGAAGAGGTGTTCTTGTAAGTATACGAGATTGTGGTAAGTGCAGTTTGGAGATGAAGTTTCGGGGTGAGATTTGTATAGGATTAACATCATGAGTAAGATATTTTTCCTACACTTTTTGTTGCACTTTCCAGCTTGCAGTTTCAATGGCAACAAAAGGAGCTTCACTTCCCAGAGAATTGAAGTCTATCAAGTTAGATCTATGCTTTATGCAAGAAAGATGTGGTCTGCTTGAATAGGACAATAAAGGAAAAGGAGTGAGGCCTGAGGAAGATGACCTGGTAAGGAGAACATCGAGTAAATTAATTAAGCTCTTGTACATCAACTTTTTTTAAATAAAAAAAAAGTTATATATCCTTTATTTCCGTATGTTTTTTTTACAAGCTTACTGATATGACATTGAAAAAAATCATGTTGTGGAGCATGGTGGATGCATGTTAGGGTTCAGCTAGAGGCACTTGTTGTAGAAAAGTCGAGTGGCAAATGAAAATACAAAGCTTTTAAGAGAAAATCAATGCCTTAACCACCAGCTTGTGGAGTATCACCAACTTGCGTCACAAAATTTATATGAATCCTATGATCATGTTATTGAAGAACTCTCATCTCCACCACCAACGATTGTTCAAGAGGATGGTGCTGATGATCACAAAAAAATAAAGAAACACAGACTTCTACCCAACACCAATTCTCTTGTTCACTTGATCCCGGAGAAGAAGAGTAGACCAAAATTTTAATCACCATTATAGCACCCCATCTCTTGTAATGATGCTGCAAATATTTCTTGAAGAATCATTTATTTATTTTTAAATCAAATGTCCAGTATTAATAAATATTTATCCTCCTAGGTCATTGTAATATGTTTGTGTTGCAAATATGTATAACACATCCCCCTTTTTGTTTAGATCACAGTAGAGTTGGATGTTATAAAAAGATTGTTCTTTCTTCCAAACACTTGGTAATAATAATATGAACATTATTTCTTTTTTTTATAGATGTTATTAACATTTAACAACATTGATAACCAATGAGAGGGAAGATATAAGGAAATTATATGAAAATTACAAGCGAATACTACATGACTTAATCATCGGTAACATTCTAATGCAAACAATATTAAAGCTCCAAGCATATGCAAGGATAAATAAACAATAAATAAAAAAACATAGAGGATAAAGAAGGAGAGAAGCTTAAAAGTTGTATGATGTAAAAGGAAGCAAAAGCTTGTTAGAGCTCTCCTTCCTCTTCCTTGGGAGGGTAAGGTTGGGTGACGTCATCAGGGTCTTGGGTCGGGTCGATGTTGGATCGGGTGCTGTGAAGGAAGGGTTTGAGAGCAAGCTCAATAGCGAGCCAGGCGAAGGCAAGGGCACTCACCACTATCACTGCTTCTTTGCTTTTTCCCATTCTCACTTTCTTTCTTTCTTGTAGTTGTTGTGGGTGTGTTAGAGATAGATATTATTGAATATAAATTGTGTGAAATAGAATGAATGGTAGAGAATAGATATACTGAAATAGAATGGATGGTAGAGAATTAGCAACTACCACTACTTCCCAATCTCATATTCCTTATTCCACTACAGATCTATCTTATCATGCCACTACTATTATTATTCACCCAAAATAACAAAACAAATTCCCTCTCAACATCTATATCAAATACTTCAAATTCTAATCAATTATTATTCATTAACATAATATTTCCCATCTTTATTTTACATCTACAGCCATAATAATATAATATACCCCATTCTCCATTTTCTTCTTCTTCTAAAGTACCCATTCATGCTCCACCTCTACTATTAAATTATAACAATAATAATAATTAAGGAAGGAAATAGAACAATTGTTTCATGCCTAGTTAACTTCAACAAAATATGTGTATAGTTAGATTGGGTGAATTACATTGGGTGATATTCCTGTTGGAAAAACATTAACTTTAACGGGAGATTTGCTTAAGGATAATGGATAGATACTGAAGGTTGATGAATACTAAAGATCATGAACCATAATATTATCATATAGATCATATCTTTCATGTCAAATTATCAAGAAAAATAGATATATATAATGGAAGCGTACCTTAATATAGTTATAGAAAATATGTATGTAAATGTCTATAGTAGAACATGTATATTCTTTGGTCTTCTAAACGTAGATCATCTTTAATCTTAGTTCCTTTTCTAATGTAATGAAAAGAATAGAGTTGGTTCTCTTATGTCTCATGTTATCTACAGTTGAAGACCATAACCCTTATTTATAAGGAGTTCATGTTCTTTCATGAAGAATGACGTCTCTTTAAAGTCACCATCTTTCATGAAGAGTCACGACTATCAATAGTTTTCTTACTTCTAATTTTTCCCATAAAAAGAATAGAAGTAAGAAATTTATTATTTACACAACAATTTTCATAACAATTATATTCATAGTCATAAATTTTATTTGAATTATATCACTCTAACAAGTTTTTACTAGTCACATATGTAATTTTGCAAATGTGTTAGACTTTATGAGCTCAAAATATAAACCATTATAAACCTTAAACATATTCAATCTCATCTTTTAGTTATATTACTATATAAAACCAAAGAGATTTTTTTGATCCATAGATGATCACTAATATTAACAACTAATGACATATATTAATCATGAAAACCTAGACTTACCGCCTATCTTGCCCATCACACACTTTGATCTTTTCTCTTATTATACCCATGTCGTTAAGTCTGTTGCACCAGCCAATCTCCCAGCAAATTCTCACTATCGACCTTCTACTAGCCAAAAGCAAAGCCTGTATTCTGATGCCTATTCCTCATAGAAAGATCACAAAAGGCTGCAAATGGGTCTATAAAATCAAACACAAGACATATGGTACCATTGAGAGATACATGGCACGATTGGTTGCAAAATAATACACACAAACCAAATGCATTGACCATCTAGATATTTTCAGCCCTATAATTAAAATGACAACAATCAGAGTTTTTATTTCTCTTGTTGTAACTTTCAACTGACATCTACATTAAATGGATGTGAACACAAATTTCTTACATGAGAACCTAAAGGAAGAAGTCTACATGAAGGTTCCACCTAGCGTACGAGTCTCTAACTTTGAATTAGTATGTAAATTGCAAAAATCTATATATGAACTCAAACAAGCTAATAAACAATGACATGAAAAATTGACAACTACTTTGCTTTAATCTAGTTACAAGAAATCACATTCACATTATTCACTATTCATCAAAGCATATTCATCATGTTTCACAACCATTCTAGTCTATGTTAATGACTTAATTTTGGCTAGTGACAACCTTGATGAAATTACATGCACCATACTCCTTTTGGATAAATAATTCAACATCAAGGATCTTGGGAATTTAAAATTCTGTCATAGGAGATTGCACCGTATCAAAGGAAATATACACTAGACCTTCTGCGAGAAACTATTTTTGCAGGATCTAAATCTTCTTGCACACCAATGGATTACAACACAAAACTTCATACACATTTAGGAGAAGTGCTCCCTAATGGCACATCTTATAGCTATTGGGCAAACTCTTGTACCTCATTCATACTCGTCCATACATTTGTTTTTCTGTCAGCATTCTTAGCTAATATTTTGCCTCTCCTACTCACCTTTATCAATGTGGAGCCAACAGAGTCCTCAAAAACTCACATGGTTTAGGATTTTTTTTTTCGAAGTTCTAATACTACCACAATAAAAGGATCCTCTTATTCATATTGGGGGCATGTTTAGACACTCGCAATCAATTATATGATGGTGTTTTTACTTGGGATCTTTACTAGTCTCATGGAAAATTAAAAAGCAAAATACAGTATCAAAATTCTCTATAGAAGCATAGTATAGAACACTTGTCATGGCTTCTTGTGAAGCTAAATGGCTCATCTTTCTGCTCAAATACTTGGCATCTCACACCCAACACCTATTAGCATATATTGTAACAACCAATCAACACTCTATATAGCAGCAAATCTAGTTTTTCTTGAAAGGACCAAGCATATAGAGATAGATTATCATGTTGTTCGAGAAAGAGTTTAGAATGGCACAATTCATCTTCTTCCTATTTCATCTTCCTCATAAGTTGCATATATATACATATTTATCAAACCATTTGTGAATGCAAGTGTGCAATGACATGATTTTTATGAAGATAAAGCTTAAAGATGGATAATGACTATGGACAATGGTAAATTAACTACAACAACATGAAGACTCAAGTTCAAGCTTCAAGGGGATCAACAAAGTTAAAGAGTAAATTTTTTATTTTATTTAGCCCCTAAGATGCTTTGAATAAGTATAGTCTAAGTTGGATGAACCTAATGATAAATCTCACATATTGAACTGATGAACATAATGCATATGAGATTTTCATTCATATAGGAGGTGCATTAACATACATATATGGTTTTGATGCATTAAACTAAGTTGAACTTATATTATTTCAAAATCATGCATTAGTTAATCATGTTAGATGTTCATGAATTATTAGCTAAGTATTTTTTTCAGAAAACGGTTAATCGATTAAGACTTTAGTTAATTGATTAAATCTTTGCAAATGAAAAACACGTTAATTGAGTAAATTAGTTTCAATTTTGGGATCTTGAATGTTTTAAAGAAACGTTAATTGATTAAGTGTCTACATAATCGATCAACTCAACATAAAATAGTTTGAAACATAATGGTATTTTAACTACCCTTTTCATGGGAAAAAAGTGAAGAATTCAAGTTTGATACACAAGAATACACTATGAATTTTTAAGAGAGATTTCTGAAAAGTGCGCTAGAAACTTTTACAAGAAAAGAGAGAATTTTATGAATCTTTAAAGACATTTTGTTTTCAAGCATTCGTCGTTTTCAAAGATTTTCCTTTGCATCTCATAATCATTTCATTTTCATATCTGAGATTGTAAGATTCATCACAAGATTATTGGTTTCGAATTTAGTGTATGATTAGCACATTATAGGTGCAAAAAAATTTGTACACATTTACTGATCGAGTTGTAAATTCGTCTCTTGGGGTGCGAGGCATAACCTTGGAATAAGATATGAATTTAGGGAGAAATCCTAGGCTAGAGGTTAGGTCCAAGAAGAGGTCTCTTTGGGTATACTCGGTTAGAAGTGGTGTGGAATCCATTAGAAGTTATGTCCAAGAGTTTCTCGGTAGAAGAAGTGTTTGTAAAAGACATTCAACTTCTCCTTAGTAAAAGCAAATCTTCCAAATTAGAAGGGGATGACTGGATGTAGATTGCAATGGTTGGTAATCAAACCAGGATAAATCAATCGTATCACTTTCTCTCTTTCTCTACACTTTTACTTTCACGCAATTATTATCGTATTTCATTATATTTGATTATATTCATATCAAGATTATTGTATATGTGTATTTGCATAATTAATCACTTTCATTGATCTGTTTAAGTGCATATTAATCAAATTAATCATTGTTTTCTTGTTGTATTAAGAACAGAAGACTTTCAAGAAAACCAACAAGGTTAATCAATTAAGCCTTCTATTAATCGATTAGCTCAAACTTTCTGTTAATTAATTAACTAGTCATTTATTCGATTAAAACCAATAATTTATGTAATTATCTTTTGTATTTGAATTGATTTTTATTCTTACTCAAACCACCACTTCACCCATGAAGTTAGAACCCTTGTTAACCAAAGCAATGGAGAGAGACACTTGTCATCCACTTGGACCACTTCTACTGTGTAAGGATCTTCTTTGCTCCGCTTCTACTTGGTTAATGGTTATTTATTTACCTTGTATCATTCTGTAGGATAGGCAACATCCATCTACTGAATTACTATTTGTTGAATGTTCTTCTACCAAGATCTAAACATGAAGTTTTGTTTACTATTACCTTGTATCATCCTCTTTTGCTATTTTCATAATTCTTATCGTCATCTTATCCCATGTATAGTTAGCACGTCTTTGTATTTCCCAAAATTCTTACTCCAAAAGCCTTTGTTGGGAACCTCCTTCATTCTCCATCTTTCAATTTCCATCACTTGATTCTTAGAACTCTATCTTGACATTTTCTCTTCACTCTACTCTTAATCCTTACATCTATAGACATTAAATATGAAATAAAATCCTAGACATGAAATTAGTATAAATAACCACTACAGGAAACATCTACCAAATATACATTCTGTATGTTTCAATAATCTGAAGTGGTCTTTCATTGTAGTAGTCTTTCAAGCCTCCCCGAGAGCCTTCTTGATGTCTTTCTGTAAAGACAACAACAAAACAACTTGTCATGTAATGATTCAAATTATGGACCGCATCACATGATGCGACCACAATATTGCAGTTGTGATACAACAACCGCATCACACCACAATGGGACCGTATCAAGTCGCTTCGGACTGCATCACACCGCAACGGTCGCAATAACCGCAATCACAATAATAACAATGTGACCACAACCGCAATTTAAAATATTGATTTCATGTCCATACTAGGCCTCTAGTTACATACCAAGAGACAAGGACATACGTGAATGAACAACCTACACATATATATAGAGAGAGAGAAGTACTTCGATGGCCAATGGTGGGGTGATAGTACCGAAACGCTGGATGACATACCCTTCCTTGTCAATCAAAAACTTGGTGAAATTCCACTTTATACTAGACCCCAGAAATCCAGGTTTTTGTGCTTTAAGAAATTTGTAGACAGGTGCTGCATCTTGCCCATTGACATGTATCTGAAGAGAAAAATGAATTGAATCAATATGATTGACACAACTCAATGCTAAAATAGAGTGGAGATTAATTGATAATACAGCCATATTTAGTAATACAGCAGAGACATAGGCACACCGCACACCTCGCTTAGTTACAAGTCAAGAAAAAACAAATGTGTCTAGATTAGTATTCCTAAATCATCATTTGTACAGATAAACATGAACATGTTGATACAGGACATATTATAGTTGGACACCCCTAACATGCTTTCCAGTTCTCTTCTCTTAAATACTTTGCATGGCTAGATGACAACACAAGAACATTTTTTCCTCTCTTATCCATTCTATCAATAAGAACCTTGGTTTCCAATAATTGCCTTTTTCTTTGTAATTGTTTTGGTATCAATGTTAACTTGCAAAAGATTTAGACTAATTGTTGTTGCTCGCAGTTCACAAATAAAAAGCTCCTCCTCCTTCTTTTATATTAAACATGAAAGAAAATAAATGATGCTAAAAAGGAGAACAAAGTAGTTTCTGACCAACAAACAGAAACAAGCTCATCTTAAAAACAGTTAAACATATAAGAAGGAATGCATCCAGGAAAGAGCAATTCACAGAGAAAAGTAACCAGTGAAGGATTCAGATACCATACAGAAACAACCGATAAGTATACCTTTCCAAAAATGGGATACTCGGCCTTGTATCTGGTACAGGCAAATTCATGTGCCTGTTGGCTACTCCCAGGCTCTTGCTTCAAAAACTGATTGCACGGAAATGCCAATATTTCAAAACCTGAAATCAGCCAACAAAAATAAATAAATCTAAAGTGTGATGATCTTTTTTAAGATTAACATGAAGAGGGACATTCAAAGAACACAAATTTACATTTGAAGAGGGACATTCAAAGAACACAAATTTACATTTGAAGAGGGACATTCAACAAGTGCTCAAAAACATACCTCTGTCCTTGTATTTGCTGTAAAGCTCAGTTAATTGGGTGTAATTGGAATTCGTAAATCCACTGTACTTTGAAACCCCGTTAATTTAATTAGCTAACCCATGAACAATTCCAAGAAAAGGATAAAGAAAAATTGAATATTTATTGTAAACATGAGCAAAAAGGGAAAACGGTACCATTTTGAAGCAACATTAACAACAAGGAGAACTTTCCCCTCATAGGTCTTGAGGCTAACGTCTTTGTCCTTTGCATCCTGTGCCAAAACCATTATCAATTTGTTATTGATATCCATAATCAACCAATAGAAAATGGGAATTTTTTTGTGTTGTTGAGGGTTAGAGAAAAGTGTGTACCTTGACAGTGAATTCATGAATGGATTGAGTTGAGATTGATTGTGAAGCACCCATTTTTCTTCTTCTTCTGAAGATGTGAAGCCTATTTTCTCACTCTTGTTTGATCCTATTTTCTCACTCTTGTTTTCTAATTTTAGACTCAACCCATTGTACAGACTACCCTAACTCTAATTTTTTTCTAATTTGATTATTTGTTGAATTTGTGGTTGGGCAATATGAGTTGGACTTGGACGTGAGGGATCTCAGGACTCCTGTTACTAATCTAGAATAACAAACTCAATTTCATACTTAATTTAGTAGATTAGTTTTCTGTATTAGATTTTCCTTATGTGTTTAACACTTTCCATCATTAACATTGATAAAAACTACACAAAAATCAGCATTTTAACTTAACATGTTAACCAAAAATCCAGAATCTTAGCAATTCCCCTCTTTTCCTAACATGCTTAAAAACAATCATAACAATTAATTCTAGAGCTTCCTATTATCTTAACTATGGTTTTCTAATCATATGGCACAGGATTGTTGTAGTTTTAGAGTTCTAGCAAGCTGTGCTAATGTTTTATGTCAAAGCAGGAATATCTCTAATCCATATACATATATATTTTATGTCCATAAGTTGTAGTTAATTTTTATGTACATATACTGGCATAGAGAGAAGTGGCCCATAAAGAGTTGGCCTTAATTAGGCTTTACTTTACTTTGTCTCATTTTAGTTGTTGGTCCATGGCTAATTAGCTTATTTTTCTAATAAATTAAAATATGTCATAAGAGATATATTGAAAAATCAAAAAGTAAATAACCCATTATTATATATATATATATAATATATATATATAGTTTTTGAAAAATGTAACCTTAAGTTTATGATAATCCTTTTTTGAATAAAGTGAAAAGATGTATCTAATATGATAATCCTTTTTTGAATGGGATATCTTCATCCCTTACACAGAGAGAAAAAAAAGGTTTAAGAAATGAATATAGTAGTTCCTAGTTGTAACAGATTTAAAATGTGTGTTGAAGTTCAATTATCAATTCAGCTGCTGCACCCATGACAGCTATCCTTCCAATTTCCAAAAGGCGAAAAGCCAACTCATATTCATTCAACCTTATTAATCCCCTACTAAGTCTCTTCAATATATCAGCATCCACTTCAGGGACCCACAATGGAGTGCAAGCCACCATCAAGCTCACAAAACCTGTCACATAAGCTCTCCAAGTAGCACAATGACAACGAAGTGATATCTCCTTGTCCAGGGTGCTTGCTAGAAATTTCACATGCCTACTAAGAACCTTTGCCCTTCGTTTCGAACATATAAAAGAATTGTCAATGCCCCATGCAAATGTCCCACTAAGTATAGCAAAGTATGCTAGTGCATAACCTCTATGCATAGCAACCAAAACTCCTGATTCTCCACCATCCATCTCCAACATATTAGTTGATAATAACCAGGAAGGCAAAGTCTCTTTCATCAATGATTGAACCAACTTTGGTCCACCAGATATCCAAAGTAATGAAGCCCCAAGTATAGCAGCATGCTTCACATGTTGCATGGATCTTGCAAGAGAAACTTGTCCATTCTTCATACCATGCTTAGTTTTCTTTACATCCCCTTTGGCCTTGGGTAACTCACTACTTGCTATATCTCTAACTGAAAGCATTAGAATA
Source organism: Lupinus angustifolius (assembly GCF_001865875.1). Taxonomy (NCBI): domain Eukaryota; kingdom Viridiplantae; phylum Streptophyta; class Magnoliopsida; order Fabales; family Fabaceae; genus Lupinus; species Lupinus angustifolius. The sequence continues at coordinate 35,244 of NC_032027.1, read as the reverse complement.
GACAATATTTCTTCAGTCAAGAAGGAGATATCTCCAATTGACCGGTAAACTTTTAAGTAAAGAATCCCTGGAGCGACTGGAGAGACCCCACCAGGTGTTTTGCAACCAAATCCATGACCAAGGAGGGCACTAACACCACTATTATTATAAATACTGGCAGAGGCAGATCCTAGCCCAAGGGTGGATGTGAAGCAACTTCTTAGTAGTTGAACTACAGCATCCCTGTTGTGGTGGAACACAGTTCCGGAAGTAAGGAACACAAGGTAGTTACTCCAACGCTTCACCTTCTGGACCCACAAAGAAGTTACAATAGGCATGCAGGGCCAAGGGCAACTAGAAGCAAGGGCACTCATAGCTGGGGAAATCAGTTTAAGTAATCGTTCAGAGGCTTTGTCCAGTTTATATGTAATTGTGAGGCTTACAAAAGCTGCTAAAGGCAAAGGGAGTGTAGCTGGAGAGTCCCCATCTGCTTGCAAATATAGTGTCAATACAATGATTATTAAATGAACATTTAGTTTTCACATACATTAATACTAAATCATCTGTGAATTACCTACAACAAGGCTCGGAACATCAACACCTGTGGCTGCTAGAATTTTCTTTATCTGTTGCTCAACAAGGGATAAATTTGCAGCAGGGCTAGGCCAATCAGTTCCATTCATAAAAGCTGGCTTCCATACTCCCCGTGTTACCTCAGCTGAAAAGTAGCTTGCAATGGTAACCAAAGATGCTGGAAGAAAATCGGCTAGAGCTTTGAGACCTGAGATAAAAAGCACACCGAAATCAATTTACATAGTGAAAACCTAAACAAAAGACAGGAAGAATCATCAGTAGCAATCCAGTGTTAATTTCACAAACTAGTCACCAGCTTAATTTCAAGAGTCACATGTCTTACTAAACCTTGATATCATCAGTCTACATATTCAGACATTCTCATTATAATCCTGCCTGGATATCATACATAATAAATTGAAGTTAAAATTTTGATGGCAAATAGAGAACATGACAAACCTGTAGCCAGTTGACGGGTGGAGAGTCTTCCATGAGCACAAGCTGTTAGCGAAGCATCCAGCACAAAGGGAATAACATTGAGGATATCCCAGGCAGGCACTTTTAGTTTCACTAAGGCGTCATCATCCATGTCAGACCCGGATGAGCTGCTGCTTCCTAAAGGCATAGATGTCAAAGGCTCAGCACCTTTGTTTATCTTCCTGAACATTATGTTTAATAGAGCATCAACAATCTGATGAACTGGCCCTCCTGGTACAAGGCCAGAGCGTATTGAAGCAATGCACTCTTGATGTTGGCGATACCAAAAGTTTAATTTTGGAAAGGAATGCATAAATACAGATTCCTTAGAAAAACTTATAATTTTTGACTGTCGTTTAATCTTTAATTTATCCTTTGCGGATCTTCCACAAGATTCCAATTTACTGTTCCGAACTGTTAAAAGGTATTCGGGACAAATCAGTGACCCAAATGGTGGACCTCCATCCCTCCTCAAATGTTCATGTGACGGAAGATCAAACCGCCAGAACCTCAGCAAAAGAGTAAATGCATTAGAAAACACCTCAAGGTAAGAGAGTTCTTCTCCAGTTGCAAGAGTCTGCGAAGCATCAGAAACACATGATCCAAAAACCTCACATATTAGCATTAGCCCTCCCGCAAGTAATGGAACCTGAAAGTAAAATGGCAAAATCACAACATATATCAGCAAACAAGTCTCATGTAATATCTGCAAGTTCTCTGCCAGAACTCCCCTTCCCAGAATTAATGATAGCACCTTCCTAGGATATAAAAACAAACACCTTACAAAAATTGTACTTCAAAAAATAGTTGGCAGTTACATTTTTTTAGTCAGAATAGAAGGATTACTAAAACAGAACATACCAAACCATGTAGAGAGAAAATATGAATACAGTCTGAAGACGAAATTCCAACTAGAAGAACATTTAAAAGTGGAGCTTGGCTGATTAGATGGCTTTTAGTCCCAGAGTAATTTGGAGGAACTGTAGGTGAGAGCAGTTTTATGATAAAAAGCACGGTGTGCTCCTGCAAACAAAGATAATCATTGTGAATCTAAAATGAAAGAATATATCAGGAGACACAACAAAGAGGATTCAGAACTATGCAAGAAAAGCATAGTAGTCATTCTGGTAAAATCAGAAAGCCAAATGAATTGGTGTCATGATTACCTGTACATTCCATCCACGTACTAGAGATGACCCACACAGAATGGTAGCAGCATATATTTTCTCTTCATCTGAACCCTTTATTGCAATTTCATATATTTTCTCAATCTCTGCTAAGCTTCCATCAAAACCATGAGCTTAATTTCAGTTTCTGAGAGAACTGGTAAATTTATAAAAAGAGCATCTAATATTACCCAGATTGATATGAGTGAGTAGCATACCTGGAAGCTGGAGTTGAAACTAACACATTAACCAATTCAGGAGTTAACTGCAATCCCTTCATCAATGAAGACCATCCTGGCACCTGGCTAGAAATGCTACAAGGAATTTGATTGTTGCATGCATTCACATAGCCAGGCCAAGTATAAGCTGATGTATCAAGTAAATTTCTTGCAATGCAAGCCTCAACAATTAGATGTCGGAAGTTACCAGCTGCAAAGAAAACACAATATTGTCACTCTTGCATCATAGACATAGAAATATGGTCCCAAAACATACATAGGAAAGGACTTGGAGGGCACGTATGTTATTCGTTCATGGGAACTTCCTCAAAAATGTTAACTGTTGTAGCTCTAGACTCCCTCTTCAGACTTTGTCTCTTACCATAGACCCCGTGAATTATTTTAACATACTTGCTCTGACTCAGTTTATACGTGCCAATAAAAAGGAAATGTATACAGATTCATATTACCGCAAAAAAATAAAAACCACTCACAACATTTCATGGGCAAGTCATTGATGTTACAAACAGGGTTTCCCGATAAGAACATAATAGCCTTAGCAGCAGCTTGATTGGCTTCCAAAACAACAGATTGAGGTGGAGCCAGTAAGCACTCATAATCACCCAAAAGTTGTAAGCTGGTGACCATTTCCCTACGGCGCTGCTTATCTCTCCTTTGATTTGTACGACTATGCTCAGCTTCTTCAATCAGCTCACCTTCCTCTTCGTCAATAACTTTAGTGACTGCGAGGACTGTAATGCACAATAGCATACACAAGCGAGTATCTATACAAAATGGAGCTTCATTTGAATCCCTCCCCTAAAATAACAAGGGGAAGTGTAAGTATCATTGTATGAAGATTATGCAGAATCCAATTCCATGCAATTTCCAGTTTCATTAGATTTTTTATTTATTTATAAAGAACCAACTAGTTGATTAAATGTAAAATTGCCGGGTGCCAACCCGGACTAAGTAGAAGGTAATTGACATTCAGCATGGTCATTCTTTGATGATGATTGATACAAAAGAATAAAGTCATCAAGCAACTTTTCCAGTACAAGTTATTAGCACAACAATCCATTTTGTATGACAAATTCTTACCCTTAGAACCAATCGCAGTGCTGCAACCCATAAAGCCAAAAACGCATTGTGCCATGTACTGCCATTAACTGCATGTAAAGACTTCACCAAACCTGCAATAATAAGTATATAAATTAATAGTAGTGATTTGAGAAGAAGAAAAATGTTATCCATTACAAAGCACATTGCAATTCCTTGGAAAATGTTGAATAAAATGATACCAGCAAGAATATCAACAGCGCTAAATGCTGAGACTTGGCCGGGGGCCATAGCCTCTTCAAGGATAATATCGAAAGGAAGCCAGAGTGAAGAGCAAGGATCTCCATATGATTGACCAGCAGCAATGAGTCCATTAGAGTCCAGCTTAGATTTTGGTGGTCTAGATTCATGAGATATGATATTTTGTGTGGAGAGCAAAAGAGCCTCTGGAGTAATATGTTTCAAGTTCCTCAAGACTAAAGACTTTGATGCAAGGATTTGTAGTTGTTGAATGAAAGATCCCCATTTGGATGGCCTGCATTACATACAAAGAATTGAGATAAGATGAGATTCACTTCAACTGCATTTAGATGTAAGTGATAGTAATTAAGTAGTTACATACATGTTTCGATGATGTAAGGAAAGTATTTTTGAAGTAATTTTGTTTTGTAAAAAGTGAGCAATGATCTCAATAGCCATTGCTGTATTTGCTCTGTGTGACTCTTCTGTGTTTTCCGTTTTGTTGTCATCCTTCTCTTCCTTCTCCTCAGTAATAATAATATTATTATTATTGTTATCCATATCCATATGATCCATATGATGATGATTGAGTAAGCCTTCATCGTGTAATGTTGCTTCGAGTAACTGCGATAGAATTGAAAAGAGAAATTGGACAAGAACAACTCCCGCCTCAGCCTCAGCAGCCTCAGGCTCAGGCTCAGGCTCGTTATGGGAAAGATGAAGAACATGATCAATTGATTTCATAACCCTGTAAAATGATATTTTGAATTAATAATAATAATAAGGATGAATGATGAATGATAAATAATTGATAGAGACTCACATATGATAATGAGGAGAATGGATAAGAGAGAGAAGGTGTTGTTGGGAAGGAGAAAAGAGATAACGGTTGAGGAGGTGCATGTAAAGAGTATAAGAAGGAGGATGAAGATGTCTGGATGGAAAGAGATCATGACGTTTGGAGAGAAGAGAGATGAGAAGGAATGGAGAAATGAGATTAAGAGAAAGGGCTTTATCAAGAAGCTTCCATGAGAGTGAGGAATGAAGTAATGAAGAAGAGAGTAATAAGTGTGTGAGTTCTAATGAAGGAAGAGAGAGAGGTGATGAAGAAGAAGAAGAAGAAGAAGAAGAAGAAGAAGAGTGATTATGAACTAGAATGGAGATCAACTCATTCCCCCACGTCTCTGCATTCGTAGCCTTCTTAGTTTTATGCAACACCATTTCCCACACTGTTTCCTTCTCCGACCACCGCCCCATCAATCACTACCACTCTCTTTCATCCTTCTCTTCTGCATGAAAATCGAATTATATGTAGTATACACCAACAATAGTTAATAAACTATGATATTCTCCTATGTGCTTAAACTATTTCACCATTTTTTATTATTTTATTATTATATTAGAGATTACATCAATTATTATATGTTAAATATAAAAATTATAATTTGTCAAGTATCTTTCACAATTATTTTTTTACTATATATGATTTAAGAAATAATTTATTTTCAATTACTATAGTAATTACACAAATATAATATTAGGAAGGAATATCAATATATGTTAAGAAATATTCCTTTCGATTACATTTTAATATCATTCTTATGTTCTTCCCATCTTTGTATAATCCTCTTATTTTCTTGTATCATTGTTGATCTACACAAGATAATATGCTATTAATGTATAGAAAAATTAAAATTTAATAATATATTATATAAAATTATATGTGTTGAGATTAATAAAATTATTTTATATTTTTCACAAATATATGAGTCCAAAATAAAAATGTTTGAAGATATATGCTATTAGAAGTGATTATTGGGGCAAATTTTAAAATGGCTTGTTTGAGGAGTTTTATAATCACAATGGTATCACACATTATTTCATTTAGAACACCACAATAAATGGTATTGTACGTAGAAACGAATAATAGGTCATTAGTGGAACTAGGAAGAACCATGTTGAGTAAAAATGACTCGTCCAAAAACTTTTAGGCTAAGGCAATTAGTATCGCTGGTTATGTCTTTAATAGAGTTTTAATTAGGTCTATTCTCAAAAAACACCCTATGAACTTTATAAAGGTATAAAACCTAATATAGCTCATTTGCATATCTTTAGGTGTAAATGTTTTGTTCTTAATAATGGAAAAAGATAATCTTAATAAATTTGGTGCAAAATAAGACGAAGGCATATTTCTTGGTTATTATGTGACTAGCAAAGCATATAGAATTTTTAATAAGACAACTTTAAGCATAGAAGAGTCTATGCATGTATCATTTCACGAAAGTAACCCCTCTAAAGAGGAAAAAGTTTCTTGATGATGATGATTTGCCAAGCACTTCACAAAGTGAAGTTCCAATTATTGGAGAACTCAATGACATGGAGCAAAAGATGATCTACTTCAACAAAAAGAGCAAGTACATTTTGATCTTCCAAAATAATGGAGAACCTAAAGGATCATCATATTGACAATATCATTGGAGACATAAATATGGGAGTTTCTACCTGACTTTATGTAAAATATGCATGTCTAAATATGGCCTTTGTATCTCAAATAAAGCCATCTAAAATAGATGATGCTATATAAGATGAGTATTTGATTCTTTCTACGCAAATGAGCTCAATCAATTTAAGAGAAACCAGGTTTGGAAATTTGTTCCTAGATCTAGGAATATGCAAGTTATAGGAACTCATTGGATATCTAGGAATAAATCGGATAAAAGTGACATTATAGTTACAAACAAGGCTAAGTTAGTAGCTCAAGACAATAACCAAGAAGAGAGAATTGACTTCGATACAATATATGCTCTTGTGGCTAGAGTTGAGACTATAAGATTGTTATTAGCTTATGTTTGTTCATTAAATTTCAATCATATCTAATGGATGTTCAAAATTATTTTTTAAATGATTATATACAAGAGGAGGTATATGTTGAACAACCTCCAATTTTTAAGGACCATAAACATCCCTCCTATGTATATAACTAAAGAAAACACTTTATGGTTTAAAGTAAGCTCCTAGGGCCTGATATGATAAATTAACCATTTTTTCATGTGAAAATAGCTTTGAAAAGGGTAAGGTCGATACTACATTTTTTATTAAGAAAATTGATCATCATGATCTACTTCTACAAATTTATGTTGATGATATAATTTTTAGTGCTACAAGATTTATATAGTGAATTTGCTACGATGATGTGAGGTGGGTTTGAGATTTCCATGATGGGAAAGTTGAACTACTTTCTTGGACTTCAAATCAAACAAACCAATGATGACATCCTTGTGAACCAATCCAAGTACTGCAAGGATCTCTTAAACGATTTGAAATGGATCAATGCAAAGCCATAGTCACTTCTATGGGTTCAAATACTTAAATTGATACCGATGAGACTAGAAAACCTTCTAACATCACTAAGTATCGAGGTGTGATCATATCCCTACTTTATCTTACAATAAGTAGACTTGATATAATGTTTATCATTTGTCTTTGTGCTAGATATGAGTTCAAACCTAAAGAGTCACATCTAGTTGCAGTTAAAAGAATAATAGAATATCTTAAAGGAACAATTGATGTAGGGATATGGTATCTCAAATGTACTATATGTAATTTGGTTGGGGGGGTACTAATATTCAGATTTTGCTAGATGTAAAAGTGAAAGAAAGACTATTAGTGAAATATGTCACATTCTAGGAAATGCCCTAGTCTCTTGGTCACGTAAGAAATGTGTTTGTGTTCTTTAAACACTGCACAGGAAAAATACATAGCATCATGTAGTTATTGTACACATGGGTTATGGCTCAAACAACAATTGTGTGACTATTGTCTAGACATAGGTTGCATTCCTTTAAGTGTGATAATACTAGTGTTATCAACCTTACTAAGATTCTAGTAATGTATTCTAGGAACAAACATATAGATATAAGGCATAACTTCCTTAGGGACTATGTTCTAAAGAAAGATGTGCAATTAGAATTTGTTGACACACGTGATCAATTAAATTAGCACACATATTCACTAAATCTTAGCAAAAGAACCATTTTGAAAAAATAGAATAAAATTAGGCATATTAGATGAAGCACGCCTAAGTTAAAACAACATTACAGGTTTATGTGTTTATATGATTGCGTCATGTTATGTATGTCAACTTGTTTATATGACTGTTTGAATATATGAAATTTCAAGTTTTTTAGGTATGTAACCGATTACCCTGGTTTGTAATTGGTTATCAAGTATTGTGGTGCCTAAAAAATGAAAAACTAAGACAAAGTAATTGATTACTCCTTCGAGAGTAATCGATTAATGGAAGAAACATTACTGATGGATAACCGATTATTCAATCGAGTAACTGATTACTCTATCGATCCTATATATAGGAACCTCCATTTTTTTAGATTTTTCAAATCTTCTTCTTCCTCCTCACGAGAAACCCAAACCCATCTACTCCAAACAATATTATTAATATTGTATCAGTCATTAAACCGGTTAGAGTACTAGTATAGTAATATAGTGATTTAACAGGTGGTTCACTAATTAAACAGCATATCGGTGAAATTATATACATATATAACATATTAACATTAATGTTGAAAAATCAATAAAAACCAATATTTTTTATTTTCATTAAAAAATTAATTTTAAATGAACACTTGTCGGTATGACCGATATGTTTCAATTGAAACTCGATTTGGTATAACCAATTTTAGCTGGTATGATTGCATGACCGATATAATTATTATACCGTACTACTATTGGGCGGTTCATCGGTTTACCGATGTACCAGCTGGTATGAAACGGTTTTAAGAAGACTGACTCCAAATCTTTCATTATCCACCATTTTTAGTGAAATTTGTGGTCAAAACACCTACATTTTCATCATTAAACACTTTCCAACCACAAATTTCATCTTTTGTATCCAAAATCATAATTCCCCAAATTCATTTGTTGAGAAAACTTAGATTTTTTCCAAACTTCAAATTCATGGTTTCTTCCTCCAGAACTATGAAATAATACACAAGGCCTTCTCAAAGTGGTCAATCAAGTGCAAACGAGACCAATCCATTAGACTTGCCAAAGCTACTCTTAAATGATGAACAAAGTGAAGTCTTCCGAGTTTATTTCTTAGGGAGGTAACTCGTCGCTCCCAATTATAGTATTCTAAACTCATTTGAATTTTCTCAATTTAAATTTCCTGAACTCCTTAGGAAACAAAATCTTAAAGATTTTTGTTTAGAAATGAGTGCATATGATCTCGAATTAGTGTGGGTATTTTACTGCAATCTGAAGTTAAAGAATAACAAAATCTTTTCTTCTATTAAAGGAATATATATTGTCATGGACGTCAAAACTTTTGGAACAATTTGCATGGAAATACCAAGCACTTGAACTGAACTTCCCAAGGTAACCATTATTCACCCTAGTGGTTGATTACACAAACTTTTGGTAATCAATTATTGAACGTGACACAAATTTCATTAAAAATTAAAATAAAATTTGTCTCAATTTTCCAAATTGGGAATGGTATTATTCTTAGCAAGCATAAAAATATATTTTTGATGCTAAAATAATTTATTTGAAGTTTATTCAGCATGTCTAATACTTTCAAAATTCCACCAATTGAAATTGAATTTAAGGTCCAAAAATAGTTTGAGAGAGATAGCAAAAGTTGTTCATTTAAAAAAAAACTTAATTCAATTGTCAAATACTACTATTTATATATCACCTTGAAATAATTATTTATTGTACTTTACCGTAGCCCTCTTTATTTACTATTATTACCAATAACATATTATAATTCTTCCCTACTTATACAATTATCACAAATGATATTATAATTTGGAAGCATGAGAAGTATATTGTTCACTTTTTCAATATAAGAGATTAAAATCAAATAAGGTATATTTTCCTTTTTCATTGGAAACTTAAATTTCTTAATTCAAAATATTAACAATTTTCAAAACAAAAATTGATATCAATTGTATTCCATTAAAAGTTGTATTATAACGTGGAAACATCAAAAGTATACTTTGAGACTTCAAAAGATTTTTTTTCAAATTTATTTACATTGTTGGACACTATCAAAATTTAATCGGTTAAAATTGACTTAAGTTTCAAAAAATAGTTTGATAAAGAACAATAAATTTGGTCATTCTTAAAAAACAACAATTTTATTTTCAAACACTACTATTTAGATAGATGTGGAAATTCAAATTACCTTCTGTTTATTTTAATTTTGCGTTAGAAAAAATAATTTTTGGGAATGAACATACTAATAGCTTGAAATAAAAAATATAATTGCTGTCAATTTTCATCATTGGAAATGGTATGATACATAGCAAGCATAACAAATATAATTTGAGATTTCAAAATAACTTTCTTTCAAGATTATTCAACATGTCTAACACTTTCAAAATTGCATCTATTGAAATTGACTTTAATCCAAAAAAATACTTTTGGAAAGATTAAAAAATTGGTTATTACCTTAAAAAATATGAACTGCGCTCTACTACAGCCCAATTTATTTACTATTACAAGTAATAGAATATTACATTTCATCACTTCGAAATAAAATTATGGGGTGAAGATTCAAAATATCTTTCATTTATTTTTTATTTATTTCGGAATATAATTTTTGTAAATCAAAATATTAAAAAAATTAAAATTAAAATCCTATCAATTTTTCTAATTAGAAATGGCATTATTCTTAGCTAGCATAAAAATATATTTTGAGATACTAAAATAATTAATTTAAAGATTATTCAGCATTGACATTTTTAAAATTCAATCACTTGAAATTGAATTCAAGGTCCAAAAATTGTTTGAGAGAGATAAAAAACTTGTTCAGTAAAAAAAGTTTGTGTAACTTTAAGTAATCAATTACTCTTTTAAATAATTAGTTGCTCTTAGTTATTTTTATTTGGAAACCTGTTACTCTATCACAATAACATATTATTTATTCTGTTGTTACTTAACCTTTTGAAAGTTTAATTTCATCTAAACAAAGTTTAACACTTTTCAAAAAGATTTTCCTATTAGCATTTGGTTATACTTAAAGTAAATGACTTTAGCATACAAATACATATCTTAGAAAACTAATAAGTCTTGATCTTATATTGAACATCTATAAGTCTTGAAGGTCTTCAATCCATCTACTTCTATTTATGATATTAACATCTTCATTCAAACCGAGCTAAAATTAGGAGCAAAATCTTTTTCACTTATATATGTTACTAATTATAATTTTATTGCTAATATATGTTATTGATTATGAATTTTAATAATAATAGTATTTTTGTTTGTAATGTAGGATTTTTATAAGAAATATAGGAAAACAGTTCCGAAACAACTAATGATAAGTTTGGGTTGATCATTAAATTGTTCCAAAAAAAAAAACGAAAAGCAACCTAATATTTACACCTCGAGCTAAAACCCTCCTTGCCCCTCTCTCTCTCTCTTTTCTCTCTGCAATTTGTATCTTCTTCAATGGCTGCTACTGTTGCTCTAAAAAAGTCTTGTAGAAGACTCCTCCCTTTCTATTCCACTCATATCTACTCTTGTTCTTGCTCCCACCCACCACCCTCACCCTCTCTCTCTTCAAATGGCTCTCCTTCCAATCCCAATCCTCTGTGGATGAGATCCATGGCCACTTTCACCAGAACGTAAGTCAAGTTTCCTTTTTTTTTATATATTTATATTTCATTCATTATTATTAGTGAATTGGAACTATTTATGCTTCTTATATATTGGAATGACAGAAAACCCCATGTTAATGTTGGAACTATTGGGCATGTTGATCACGGCAAGACTACACTCACTGCTGCTATCACCAGGGTTTGATCTTCTTCTTCTTCTTCTTCAATATTTATCATTCTATTGAATTCAATTCTATTATATTCATAGAAAGACCCTTTAGTCTTTACTCCTTCCTTTCATCAGGTTCTGGCAGATGAAGGTAAAGCTAAGGCTATAGCATTTGATGAAATTGATAAGGCTCCTGAAGAGAGGAAGAGAGGAATCACTATTGCAACTGTTAGCGCTCTTATTACTGCACCCCCTCCTCCCAATCAATTGCATTATTTCCTTAATCCATCTCCTTAAACTACCTATGTACTTGATTTTCAGGCACATGTCGAGTATGAGACTGCAAAGCGACACTATGCACATGTCGACTGCCCTGGACATGCAGATTATGTTAAAGTAAGCTTCAAATTTTCTCTAATATATCCATCAAATAAATTGTTCATGTTAATTATCATCATCTAATGCAATCAGATGGCTAAGTTGTGAAACAGATGACTGAATGATTGTGTGACTAGGATTGTTTTACTTGTATGTGAAATCGAATAATCAATTCTAACTGATCTTTCTCAGTTTTTAATGTACATAACATTGTTAAATGCCGAATTTACATATCTGGTTCTTCTATAGCTTGATCTTCTATTAGTGAATTTGGAATGGTAAGTTTAGGGTTGGAGTTAAAATATTTTCTAACTTGAAACTTTTTATGAACTAAGAATGAAAAGAAAAACTTTTCCTGGTTTAGTCAAGTGAGCCTCTTGAATTACTGCTGTATTTTATGAACATTTGTTTAAGTGTAAAACACAGAATAATGGTTATTCAACTATAACACTATGGCCTTTATGTTTCTGCATATTCTTGCTTGTTTAACTATGCACATATTTAATAATTGTCTGTTTTGCAGAATATGATTACCGGAGCTGCCCAAATGGATGGTGGTATACTAGTTGTATCAGCGCCTGATGGTCCAATGCCTCAAACAAAGGAGCACATTCTTCTAGCTCGTCAAGTAGGTATTCTATTTAAGTGGTTTTTAAATAGTCCAACCATGATTTTACATATACATTTATCTCCTTTCTTCTATTTTAATGAACATGCTAATCTTCAAATGTATTGTACAGGTTGGTGTGCCATCTCTTGTGTGTTTTTTGAATAAAGTTGATGCTGTTGATGATCCAGAGTTGTTAGAGCTTGTAGAAATGGAGCTCCGGGGTAGGGTGTTTCTTATAGGCTTTATCTATCCTCTATGGTCCCTATTGATGAAAAAAGTACTCATGCACAACAGCACAATTTTATGTACTCCTCTTGCATGTTAAATTTAAATTTAATTGTGTATTTGGCAGAGCTTCTGAGCTTCTACAAGTTCCCTGGGGATGAAATCCCAATCATCAGAGGTTCAGCGTTGTCCGCTTTACAGGGAACAAATGAAGAGATTGGAAGAAAGGCCATCCTAAAACTAATGGATGCTGTAGATGAATACATTCCCGACCCTGTTCGCCAGCTTGACAAACCATTCCTAATGCCAATTGAAGATGTTTTCTCAATTCAGGTTAAAGGACATGAACTTCTTTTCTGTTAGATTATTATTTGAACATTCACAATTCATTGAAGTAATGATGCGCTTGATTATAATTTTCTTTCTATATTTGTTAATCTCATTGTACTTTTGACCATGCCTTCTACAGCCTTATTGTTGACACTTGACAGTGACACAAATACTGGCATTTATCTAATTTCGATTGGATATGAACTTCAAAAGACAAATTGTTGCCTCATAATTATTTTCCTTATATGCTTTATTTGTGTTGAAGGGACGAGGAACAGTAGCAACAGGCCGTGTTGAACAAGGAATCATCAAAGTTGGTGATGAAGTTGAGGTTTTGGGTCTAATGCAGGTATGTTCATTGAGTTTTTTCCTAGATTTAGGAATGTCCTTACATTCTCATTCATTCCTTTGGATTAAACTGTCATTTGCTGATTTATTTTGCTTCTATATTTTTTTATTTGCAATTAGTGATAACTTATAAGTAACTGTTTGGTTTATTTTTCTGTATCAATGGTTTTGGTAAAACTACTTGCACTGTAATGGTTGGTCATAAAACTGGTTTTTTCATTGTAGGGTCCTCTGAAAACAACAGTAACTGGAGTTGAGATGTTCAAGAAGATTTTAGATCAAGGACAAGTGAGTGACTGTTTCATTATCATCTTCAAGGCTATTTGCATAGCATATATTAACACTAATGTGGTTCTTTACATTTTTCTTAGGCCGGTGACAATGTTGGTCTACTTCTCCGTGGCCTTAAGCGTGAAGACATTCAACGTGGACAGGTAAGATTCAATGGTCAAGCTTTTTCTGTTTTGTTAGACCGTGTAGATTCATCAAAGGGTTTCTATATTATATGTATTTGGTTCACTAAAATTTATAGAGTTTTGAATTCAAACTAGTTTAGTTTGAGAAACCACTGCCTAATATTTCCATGTAATTGATAAGGTCATTGCCAAGCCTGGTTCTGTAAAAACATCCAAGAAATTTGAAGCAGAGATATATGTACTCACGAAGGATGAGGGAGGGCGCCACACTGCTTTCTTTTCTAATTATAGACCTCAGTTTTACTTGAGGACTGCTGATATCACTGGGAAAGTAGAATTGCCTGAAAATGTTAAGATGGTTATGCCTGGAGATAACGTTACTGCAGTGTTTGAGTTGATTTTACCTGTTCCACTTGAAGCAGGTCAGTACGACTGCATCATCCATATGCCACAATGTTATCCTCACCATTATTTTTCTGTCTTTTCTCTTTATTCTTTTCACTGAATGTTATTATAGTCTTTATGCTAGAAATATGAAATATTTGTTTACTGCTTGGTGTTGAATTAACAGGACAAAGATTTGCCTTGAGAGAAGGAGGAAGAACAGTTGGTGCAGGTGTGGTGTCAAAAGTACTGAGCTAGTTATATAAGGGCGCTGTGTCATTCAAGTTTTAAGTCTACTTGAAAAGGGGTTGGAAGCCCTGAGACCTGACTATTTATCTTGAAAATACAAACCATGTTGCAACCAATTAAATATTTAGTGGTTTGTGTTGGATGAAAATGAGTATATTTCAGCGTCATTGATTCATTTTTCTAGTGCAAAATTTAACATACTCTTAATAATTTGTGAATCATGTTTAACAGACTTTACCCTTGATGTTGGGTTCTTCAGATCTTATTTACATTTTAAAAATGTTCATCATGTTTAAAGGATAGTTGATTATATCTTATTGGTTTCAGATATAAAATAGATCCGCACCTGTTTGTTAGCTTAGCTCTATTGGCTGCAGCGTCTCACCTGCAAAATATATTAAATGTAGGAAATTTTTTTTTTGGTATACTAAAAGTATCCTTTTATCTTTTTGGATAAGGAACTAATCTTTTTTGGATTCCTTATGCAAAAAAGTTGGATGATATGCTAACAATTAAATTCTCCTCTTACAATGTTTTTGGGTCCCTAATTTTACTACGTGAATGAAGCTTATATGTCAAAATTTAAATAAAATTGAGAGTTGATAGTAAATTGTGATATCGAATAAAAATGAGTAAGCATTTTATATCAAAAGAATCTTATTAAGTAATATTTTTACAATATAATTCAAACAAAATAGGTCTTATAAAATTGTGATAACTTAAAATACATTATTTGGAACTTCAGTCTCACATTTTTTTAGTGCTAACTACTTCACCAATCTTATACTGTCTTATACTTTACCCACCTCCTTTATTTCAACTATATATTAATAATTAATTATATTATAATATAAAACAATAATCTTACAGCAAACAAAATATTAAACAAATTTATGGGTAGAGAAATAATAATTGATAACATAATAAATTAAAGTTAAGAATAAATAAGATTGACAGATATGATAGGTATAACTCATAAAATAAATTTTCCTATTTTCATGGCTATTAATACTATTATTGCTTATACCATTATTATTTTTAGTAGTGTAATTACTATAATTATTTTTCAATGAATAAACTAGATAGTGGATACTACATTGGGACTTGAAAGAGTTTGTTTTAACGTTTTGTTAATGTTAATGTGATAAGTGATTGAAATGAGAAATTGTTTTTATGAATTGCTTGATTGTATCTTGTACTTAATCTTTTTGTATTTATAGTATGTGAAATTTTCAATTCATATCAATAAACTTAATCAAATATAATAAATACAAGATCATCTAATTAATCTTAAGAATCTCAACACCCCTCATATATATATATATATATATGATATTCTTGGATCTCAAAGTGGTTTAGTGAAGATATATATTAATTAATCCTTAGATTTCACAAACGGTGTACTTATCTCCCATCAATAACCTTTTGATGTACATGACCACAATTAATCTCTGTGTGCTTTATATATTCAGAAAGACTGGATTAGGTACAATATACAAACGTGACTTAGTATCACAAATTAACTTATTAGATCCAACTTTGTAAACTTTAGCACTGAGAGAATATGTTTGATCTATATGCAAGCTCTCTAGCATCAAGGGTCACTATTCTGTATTCAATCTAGCCACAACATTCTATTCCCTACTCATACGTGAGATAATGTTGCATTAAGAGTATGTGAGGATATCGATATGACCATTGTTCTAGTCGGGGTAAGATAATTAAGCTTGCATGTAAGTCTTCAATATCTGCTAGGTCTAGATATGGCTCCCCCTAATCTAACATAAGTTTAACACTAGGATGCACAAGAATATCAATAGCTTGCTATCTAACACATATGTCTTCTTCAAAATATCAATAGCATATTTTCTTTCAGATATGGCAATACTTGCCCATGACAAATCTACCTGAGCTTCAAGACAGTATTGCAAAGGTCCTAAGTCTTTTGTTTGGAAGTGTTAGAAATAAATGTTACTGAAGACACATAATGTATTGGCAATAATAACAATGTCATCGACATAGACAGTAAGATAAATGAATTGGTCAAATGAAGAATGCTTATAAAACACAAAATGATATTTTTAACTATGAATCACACCATAAATTTGAGAACATGGCTTGACCATTATTCTAGATACGAACATGGCTCGACCATTCTAGAGAAGACTTCTAAAGGCCATACAAGAACTTGTGAAGCATGCAAACAAATCCACGATACTCCCACGAGCAACAAAACCATATGGTTCATCCATATAAAATTTGTATGTATAGATGGCAAACTAAGAGGGGGTGAATTAATTTTTTACAATGTAGATTTTTGCAACTTGTTTTAAGATGATATTCATATAAGCAACAAAAGAGTCAAAGTTAACAAAATCAAAATGTATAAAGTAAAAGAGTAAGGGAAAAGAGATAACATCAGATATATCCTGGTTCACTTTCTATCTATCGAAAGCTACACTCAGTCCTCTTGCAAAACACAAGAGATTTCACTATGTATGAATATCAATCTTACAAATCTTATACCAAGCTTTCTCCTAAGATTATCACTCACCCATCTCACAAGAAGAAGCACACTACTTCCTGATTTTCACTATTTCCATCACCAAGCCCTATGGTGATTACGAATAAATGATAAATGAAGAACTTGCATGTAAGGCTTAAGGGATTGCTAATGATTCTAATACTTATGCACTCAATTCTTTGAAATTTAATCATAACGAGTATAACACGAATGCTCTAATGTTTCTGAGATAAAAACAAAGTGTAAATTGTGTTTTGAAAAACACTTCAACAAGTTTTAAGAAAATCTGAAAATTTGATTCAAGTTGTTGCAAAATGTGTAAGAAAGTTGTATGCAAATTGTGTGTTTTGAATGTGAATTATTGAGGAATTTAAATAGGCTTTCAACCATCCATCATATTCATTCCAAGAGATAGAAATCGAAGGAAATGCATTGATTCATTTTGGAAGAAGTTATTTCAATTTGAATACGAAAACTGTAGCAACTCTAAGTAATAAATTACTCACTTAGTGTAATAGGTTACACTTAGCTTTTTTCCAAAGAGTGATCTGTAACTCGATTACATAATCGATTGCTCTGCCTTGTTTTTGCATGGTAACCTCTTACTCAATTTTGATTAACCAATTACTTTGTCCTAATAATTTGTTACTCATTTTCTTGAAAATTTGATTTCAACCTTTTGAGATTATATATAAGCCAAGTTAACTTTTTAAAAACATTTGAAAAACATTTTTAAGAACATTTTTATATTACTCAAGTAAAAAGAATTAGGATTAGAACTACTTAACTTAGAAGGCTATATAATCTTGTTCACTTGATATGCATGCTTCTAAGCCTTCAAGCCTTTTTCTTCTTTTTTTGTTGATGTTGGAATCTTTATCAAAACCTAGCCAAGGCCAAGAGCAAGATCTTATTCACAATCTCCCCATTTTTTACAATGACAAACCAATATCATATTGACATTGAGTTTCTTGATTTGCATACTTGTATCCAGATGTGTATACTTTGAGTTTATGTATGCGAGCCCCTTTGCTCCCCTTTTGACTTCACTCAAAAGAAGGAGAAATCAAGTTTCCCTTAAGCAATATACATAGAAATATACAGGGATATAAAATTTACTTTGCACCAAGGTCATATGATATGAACAAGATATATATGCCAAGTATGATATCAACCAATAAAACCACATAACATTGTTAAAAAAACATATTTCATACATAACCTAACCCAAATTAAAATTGTCACAATAATACAATCAAATAAAGTAAAAAAAATATGACATGCAAAGAATAAAAATAACAAAAAACAACACAACCCTAAAACTAAAACGTCTCCTACTCATTAATATCAATGTCCATGTAATCCAATCAATTAGATATTTGCATGACTAAGATTCGAACTTGTTGGTTCTGAGCTTCAGGAGCATCCATTCTTATAGTGATATAGCCTCAAAGATTAACCAATTCATCCATGATCATGTGATTGGTTGACTCGTAAGAGGATGAAGAAGGATCAAATTAAGACTGATAGGGTTGAGGTTCGGGTTGAGGACCAAGGTTATCAAAAGGTTCAACAACATGACCATTTCAATGCCTAAAGTTTAGATCAATTGGGTATTGGAAGAAGTCCATTTTATGTATGATATCAAGATCTATTTTGCTGTCCCAAGCATCCAACTCCATTTTGGATTCTTTAGCACTAGAAATTCCAAATTTCTAAAGTATGGGAGCCACTATTATAGCATAAGATAGTAGGTTGTTCTTATCCCTAAGATAATGCATTTCTTGAATGATGATGAATGCCAATTAATAGGTTTATTATTCATAAGGGCATACATAAGTTGTAATTCCAAATTATTAATTTGAGAATGATTTGAAAACTTAGGAATTATAATGTAGCTTAAAAAATAGTGCAACAAACGATCATTCAGGTTGAGATTTCCCACAAATAGTATATCTCAATTTTTCACAGACTCAACCACTACTTTCTACTTTTTCCTCACTATTTCCTCTTGAGAGAATCCACACACGAGGTAGTACAACATCTTTTTGTCGAACTCTTCCCAAGGACAATAAACCTAAAAAAATTAAGGGAATACACACTCTATATAAATAATAGTGTTTGAAAATCAAATTGACTTATGTTGAACAAAACCAATTTGAAAATTTTATTTCTTTATCACACTATTTTTTTTAAAGTTATAGTCAATTTCTCCTGCTGGAAATTTAAAATGTCAAACATGCTATATAAACTAGGGAAATTTCTTTTTTAGTCTCAAAACATACTTTTAACGTTTCGTAGGTATAATATTATTCTTAGGGAGGAAAATTGTTCCCAATTTTATCTTTTGTAATAATATTAGTAAGAGTTAGTTTTGGAATTGAAAATTAATTACTCTATTTTATCTATGAAAATTAGTAGAATATAATACTCAATTTCTTGTAATAATATTAGTAAGAGTTAGTTTTTTAGTACATATTTGATAAAACGTAAAGATAAACCAAATTATGTTAATCCAATTATATAAGAAGTTGAAAAATTAGTACCGACCAGGTTGTATTTAAAGTCATTATGAATGAATTATGCATAACTAATCATTCTAACATTTAGAAGAATTGATCACTTAGATTATTTAGAAGGGTTTAGGGTTCAGGGTTCAGGGTTCAGGGTTCAGGGTTCAGGGTTCAGGGTTCAGGGTTCAGGGTTCAGGGTTCACGGTTCAGGGTTCAGGGTTCAGGGTTCAGGGTTCAGGGTTCAGGGTTCAGGGTTTTAGGGTTTAGGGTTTAGATGGTTTAGTGGTTTAGTGTGTTTAGTGGTTTTAGTGTTTAGAGGTTGTGGGTTGAGAGGTTTTATGGTCTTGGAGTTGTAGTGTTTTGATGGTTGCGGGTGATTCGTAGCTCCGATTGCAGTGATTCTTTTTGCGTTGTTCATCATTTTTCGTCGCGGATTTAGGGATGTTTAGGGTTTAGGGCTCAGGGCTCAGGGCTTAGGGCTTAGGGCTTAGGGCTCAGGGCTCAGGGCTCAGGGCTCAGGGCTCAGGGCTCAGGGCTCAGGGCTCAGGGCTCAGGGCTCAGGGCTCAGGGCTCAGGGCTCAGGGCTCAGGGCTCAGGGCTCAGGGCTCAGGGCTCAGGGCTCAGGGCTCAGGGCTCAGGGCTCAGGGCTCAGGGCTCAGGGCTCAGGGCT
>NC_032027.1:14685-14991 GCF_001865875.1 Lupinus angustifolius | reverse complement strand
TTCAGGGTTCAGGGTTTAGGGTTTAGATGGTTTTAGTGGTTTAGGAGTTTAGTTGTTTATGGTTGTAGTGGTTTTGGAGTTTTAAGGTTTTGTGGTTGTAGTGTTTTGATGGTTGCGGGTGATCCGTAGCTCCGATTGCAGTGATTCTTTTTGGGTTGTTCATCATTTTTCGTTGCGGTTTTAGGGACGTTTAGGGTTTAGGGTTTAGGGTTTAGGGTTTAGGGTTCAGGGTTCAGGGGTCAGGGGTCAGGGGTCAGGGTCCAGGGTCCAGGGTCCAGGGTCCAGGGTCCAGGGTCCAGGGTCCAG
>NC_032027.1:14087-14585 GCF_001865875.1 Lupinus angustifolius | reverse complement strand
ATCCTCATCCTCATCCTCATCCTCATCCTCATCGTCACCCTCATCCTCACCCTTATGTTGTCATCGTCCTCATCCTATCCATGTCCTCGTCCTCATCCTATCCTCATCCTCTTCCTAATCATATCCTCGTCCACATCCGATCCTCATCGTCATCCTCATCTTCCTCCTAATCCTCATGCTATCCTCCTCCTCATCCTCTTCCTATCCTCATCCTAATCCTCAACCTCCTCCTATCCTCATCGTCATCCCATCTTCGTCCTCACCCTCATCCTATCCTTATCCTATCCTCATCCTATCCTTATCCTCATCCTCATCTTCCTCCTCCTCTTCCTCATCCTCATCCTCATCCTATCCACCCCTCCTCCTCCTCATCCTCATCCTCATCCTATCCTCATACTCATCCTCATCCTCATCCTATCCTCATCCTCATCCTAATCCTATCCTCATCCTCCTCCTCTTCCTCCTCCTCCTCCTCCTCCTCATCCTATCCCCATCCTG
>NC_032027.1:13501-13987 GCF_001865875.1 Lupinus angustifolius | reverse complement strand
CCTCATCCTCATCCTCATCCTCATCCTCATCCTCATCCTCATCCTCATCCTCATCCTCATCCTCATCCTCATCCTCATCCTCATCCTCAGCCTCATCCTATCCTGATCCTATCCTCATCCTCATCCTCATTCCATCTTCGTGCTCTCCCTAATCATATTCTTATCCTCATCCTATCCTCACCCTCATCATCATCCTATCCTTCTCCTCATCCTCATCCTATCCTCCTCCTCATCCTCATCCTATCCGTCACCTTATCCTCATCCTATCCTCCTCCTCATCCTCATCCTATCATCAATTGGAATCCTCAACCTCATCATCATCCTATCCTCATCCTCTTCCTCATCCTCATCCTCATCCTCATCCTCATCCTCACCCTCATCCTATCCTCATCCTATCCTAGTCCTCATCCTCATCCTATCCTCATCTTCTTCCTCATCCTATCATCATCCTCATCCTATCCATGTCCTCATCCTCATCCTCATCCT
>NC_032027.1:13146-13401 GCF_001865875.1 Lupinus angustifolius | reverse complement strand
CTATGATTCCAAGGCTTAGATTTAAGGCTTTTTCACGGAAAATTAGAATGTCATTTATGTTTAGTTTTGAATTCTGTTTAGGATTACGGTTGGACCTCTTTTACTCCCATGAGTTAGCCTATAATTGTAACATTTCAGTTTGAATGAGAACTAACTTAGATTTTGAGCAAAAATTACAAGGATAATTTCTTTGTGTGAGAGTGTTTCTTCTCCAAACTTCTTGGCTGAACCAAGATTATAATTCTTATCAAGAAC
>NC_032027.1:3183-13046 GCF_001865875.1 Lupinus angustifolius | reverse complement strand
TTCACCATCTTCTTTTATCCAACACATTTCCATTCGGCCTAAACATTCACCATCAAAAGAACCACTCAAACTGTGGGTTCATTGCACCAAACAAGATAGATTGTTGAAGAAAAGGATCTCCTGAAGAGGTTCTCATCAATAACCCTGAGGCTTACTTGGAGTGGGAACTCAAAATCGAAGAAGTGTTCGAATATCACAACTACACCGAAGAAAAGAAAGTAAAGCTGGAAGCCCTCAAGTTCAAGTAGACACCTGGGATGAGATGAAGGTAATAATGCGAAAGAGGTTTGTTCCAGCATCCTTTCAACGGGATATCCATAACAAACTTCAGCGGCTGACCCAAGGTACCAAGTCTGTAGACGAGTACTTTAAAGAGATGGAGTTGGCTCTGTTAAGATCTAACTTTCATGAGGATCGTGAAGCTACAATGGCACGTTTCCTTCACGGGTTAAATCAAGACATCCAGGATGTGCCTATGTCGAAGTGGAGGACCTAGTACAAAAGGCCATGAAGGTAGAGNCCAAGGTACCAAGTCTGTAGACGATTACTTTAAAGAGATGGAGTTGGCTCTATTAAGATCTAACTTTCATGAGGATCATGAAGCTACAATGGTACGTTTCCTTCATGGGTTAAATCAAGACATCTAGGATGTGGTAGAGTTACAACGTTATGTGGAGCTGGAGGATCTGGTCCAACAAACCGTGAAGGTGGAACAACAACTGAAGAGGAGTAAATCAAAATAATCCTCCAACTCAAAATTCCAGTCTTCGAGGTGGAAGGACAGAAACAATAAGGAGGGCCCTAATCCTAAGGAGGTCGTGAGCTCTTCCCAAGGGAAGAAGCCCATGGAAAATACTACTCGGAGCCGGGAGGTCAAATGCTTCAAATGTCTTGGGCATGGTCACATAGCTTCTCAATGCCCAACCAGAAGGACCATGGTGATGAAAAATGGAGTGGTGGAATCTCAATCCGAGACTTCAAGTTCTGAGGAGAGTGAAGAAGATGCCCATGTTCCAGATGGAGACTTACTCATGGTGCGGAGGCTCTTAGGGAGTCAAGTAAGAGAAGATGAGGAGAGTCAAAGGGAGAACATCTTCCACACTAGATGTTTGGTACAAGGGAATGTTTGTTCCCTAATCATTGATGGTGGCAGTTGTGCTAATGTGGTAAGCACAAGGTTGGTTTCTAAACTTAACCTTGTGACGAGGACCCACCCAACTCCTTACCGACTACAATGGCTAAGCGAGGTTGGAGAAATGATTGTGAATCAGCAAGCTGAGATCCCCTTTTCTATAGGGAAGTATGAGAATTCGGTCCTCTGTGATGTGGTTGTAATGGAGGCCAGCCATATGCTACTTGGCAGGCCTTGGCAGTATGACCGGAAAGCCATTCATGATGGAGAAAGCCATTCGCGATGGCTTCTTCAATAAATATACCTTTATGCATTGTAACAAAAAAATTGTACTATCACCCTTGTCCCCAAGGAAAGTAGGTGAGATCAAAAAAAGTTGAAAGAAAAAATGGATCGAGAAAAAAAAGAAGAAAAAGAAAAAAGAAATGATCTAGAAAAAAAGAATGAAAAAGAAAAAAATATAGAAAAAGAAAAAAAGAAGGAAAAAGAAAAGAATGAAAAAAAAGATGAGAAGAAAAAGAAAAGCTTTATGGCTTCCAAAGGGGAAGTAAAGGGTGCTATCCTTACAAGACAACCCATTTACTTACTCATTGGACAACAATTTTGTTTGAATACTAACTCTAATGTTGTTGTGCCTGATGCTGTTAAAAGTTTTCTGCAGGAATTTGAGGATGTATTTCCTCAAGAGGTCCCACGTGGCCTCCCACCTTTAAGGGGAATTGAGCATCATATTGATCTCATCCCCGGAGCATCTTTGCCCAATAGGCCTGCCTATCGGAGCAACCCTCATGACACTAATGAGATACAAAAGCAAGTTGAGGAACTGATGCAGAAAGGATGGGTACAGGAAAGCATGAGTCCTTGTGCTGTCCCTGTCATCCTTGTACCCAAAAAGGATGGGTCCTGGAGAATGTGTACTGATTGTAGAGCCATCAACAACATTACGGTAAAGTATCGTCACCCTATCCCTAGACTTGATGATTTGCTGGATGAATTATATGGTGCCTCTGTTTTTACTAAAATTGATCTAAAAAGTGGGTACCATCAAATTAGAATAAGGGAAGGGGATGAATGGAAAACTGCTTTTAAAACCAAGTTTGGGTTGTATGAGTGGTTAGTTATGCCTTTTGGGCTAACTAATGCACCCAGCACATTTATGCGATTAATGAACCATGTTTTAAAAGAGTTTTTGGGAAAATTTGTGGTTGTCTATTTCGATGACATATTGATATACAGTAAAACTATGCATGATCACTATGAGCACCTCCGAGAGGTCTTACTTGTTTTGAGAAAAGAAAAATTGTATGCCAATATTGAGAAATGCTCTTTTTGTGTGGACCATGTCATTTTTCTGGGCTTTCTGATAAATGCCCAAGGGGTCCATGTTGATCAAGAAAAGATCAAGGCCATACAAGAATGGCCCACCCCCAAAACTGTCACTGATGTTAGAAGCTTCCATGGCTTGGCTAGCTTCTACCGACGTTTTGTTAGGGACTTCAGTACCCTAGCTGCACCTTTAAATGAGGTTGTGAAAAAGAACGTTGGATTCAAATGGGGTGAGAAACAGGAAGAAGCCTTTAAGAGGCTTAAGGAAAAATTAACACATGCACCCATTCTTGCATTACCTAATTTTGCTAAATCTTTTGAAATAGAATGTGATGCTTCTAATGTGGGTATTGGAGCTGTGTTGATGCAGGAAGGCCACCCTGTGGCCTATTTCAGTGAAAAGTTAGGTGGACCCATGCTGAACTATTCCACCTATGATAAGGAGTTGTATGCCTTGGTAAGGGCATTACAAACATGGCAGCACTACCTCCTCTCTAAGGAGTTTGTCATACATAGTGACCATGAGTCACTAAAATACCTCAAGGGGCAAGGTAAGTTGAATAAAAGACATGCTAAATGGGTTGAATTTCTGGAACAGTTCCCTTATGTTATAAAACATAAAAAGGGAAAGGCCAATACTGTGGCCGATGCCTTATCAAGAAGGCACAATTTGCTGGCAACCCTAGAAACCAAACTTCTTGGTTTCGAACACATAAAAGATTTGTATGCTGATGATGCTGAACTTTCTGAATTGTTTAATAAATGTGAACATGTGGCTGTTAATGGATATTATAGGCAAGATGGTTTCCTTTTCAAGGAAAATCGCTTATGTTTGCCTAAGGTATCCATTAGAGACTTGCTTGTTAAGGAGTCTCATGAAGGGGGTCTAATGGGCCACTTCGGGGTCCAAAAGACCTTGGACATATTAAAGGAACATTTTTATTGGCCTCATATGAGGAGGGATGTCCAAAAATTATGTGAAAATTGTATTATTTGTAAACGGGCCAAAACTACGAGTATGCCTCATGGGCTTTATACTCCCTTGCCCGTACCTGATAATCCTTGGATAGACTTGTCAATGGATTTTATTGTTGCACTCCCACGCTCTAAGGCTGGGAAAGATTCAATCTTTGTAGTGGTAGATAGATTTTCGAAAATGGCACATTTTATTCCATGTAAAAAGATTGATGATGCGACACATATTGCTGATTTGTTCTTCAAGGAAGTGGTACGACTACATGGTCTACCACGAAGTATTGTAAGTGATAGGGACACTAAGTTCCTTAGTCATTTCTGGAGAACCTTGTGGGGAAAGCTTGGGACTAAACTCCTCTTTTCCACCACGTGCCATCCCCAAACAGATGGCCAAACTGAAGTTGTGAACAGAACTCTAACCACCCTGTTGAGGGCAATAATTAAAAAGAATATAAAGAGTTGGGAAGAGTGCTTGCCCCATGTTGAATTTGCTTATAATCGGGCCACTCATAGTACCACTAGAATGTCACCATTTGAGATTGTGTATGGATTTCAACCACTAACCCCTCTTGATTTATTACCTGTGCCTAACTCTTCTATGTTGCAGCATAAGGATGGGAAGTCTAAAGCGGACTATGTGAAGAAGATCCACGAAAAAGTCAAGGCCCAAATAGAACATAAAAATGAGGGCTATGCTAAACAAGCCAACAAGGGCCGAAAGGAGATCATCTTTGAACCCGGAGACCTAGTATGGGTCTATATGAGGAAGGAGAGGTTTCCTGCACAAAGGAAATCCAAACTCCAACCTAGAGGAGATGGACCATTTCGTGTCTTGGAGAGAATCAACAACAATGCTTATAAACTAGACCTCCCAGGTGAGTATGGAAACATTAGTGCCACATTTAATGTTGCTGATCTTTCTTTGTTTGATGCAGGTGATGAAGATATTGCTGAATCAGATTCGAGGTCGAATCCAGTCCAAGAAGGAGGGGATGATGTGACCCTACCTAGGGCATACAATGAAGAGGATCTAATTGGGCTTGGAGGGCCCATGACTCGGTCCAAGAGCAAGAAGGCTCATCAATCTCTCAATCAACTCATCAAAGGAGTACTTGAAGATGCAAGGCCCAACACGGAGATCAAGCCCATCAATTGCTCCATATTCATAGAAATTCCCCAAGTTGGCCACGGCCAAGGAGGGCTTGATTAAGGCATGCTTTAGCTGATTTAATAAAGTGAGGGATTAACACCCTCACTAGTATTTAAGAACTTGATAGTTACCTATTTTACTTTGGAACTTTTATTACTTTGTATCTAAAATAAATATGGCCGAAATTACCTTATTAAATGGCCATTAGGAACTTGTAATCCAGGTTTGAATTCCTTTCCTTATGGGAGGACTTGAAGATGGCATGCAACCAGCAAGGAATTAAAGGAAATCTTTCCTTATGAAGAGCATGAAGGGGGGCGTGTAATTCCAAGGGAAATCAGCCTCAAATCAAAGAATATCACCTCCTTAATTGAGCAACATCATTATGGAAACAATTCAAAAGGTTACCAAAGAGAGAGTGCACGTGTGGCTCAAAAGAAGGAAACAAATTGAAAGTTTCCATACTTGTTCCAATTTTCAAATCAAATCAGATTAGGAACAAGTATGCCAATTAGGAAAGAATTTTCAAATGCAAACTCCTCCTTTAAAGAAGACTACACGTGAGAAATTGAAGATGAATCAAGGAGGGTGAACCTTGTGCTAAAAAAGGCTGGATACATCATCACACAAGCTGCCATATATGGAAAGAGCAATCTGAGTGCATCAAGGGTTTTAATACCATTTCACACGTTTTCTTTGTTTGAATCAAGGCTTGAATGCCAAATTAATATGCTTTCAATTAGAATCAATAGGGCAACCGAATTCCCTATATGTAATGGCAAGCAAAATGAAATGAGACAATTCAGATTTTTGTTGGAAATATTCCATAGCTAGTGAGTGCATTCCTCCTAGTGTTCTTGGTTCAACCAAGCTTGTTTTCTTATCAAGATACTCATCTTGTGGCGAAAATTCCTTAAGGCTTATCAAGAATCACTTCTTGTGGCGCCTCCATCCTTCTTGTCTTCTCCATCTTCTTGTTCCCAAACTCACGGCCAAACACTCACCAAAACCACCCAAAATCCCCTCATTTCCCACGGCCAAACACCCATAAAACACTCTCACATAACCCTAATCCTCACGGCCAAAATTCCCCAAACATATCCCAAACACATTCCATAACATCACAAGTACACCAATCATCAACCAAACAACCACCAAATCCATCAAACACAATCAAAACCCCACGGCCCAAAACACAACCAAACAACATTCAAAACATCCAAAACAAATACAACTCCGAAAGTCCCAAAAAGTAATTACCATCAAGAATGATCCAAAACAAAAACGTAATCCCCCTATAGGATTACATCAAGTGGTATTCAGAGCTAGTTCTTGTTGGTAAAATTGTCTTAGTAATTTATTTTCAAAAGTTTTGCTGTTTCAGTTGATATTATTATTCGAAAACGTTATATTACTGTATCCACAGCCATTGGCTATCATAAATCTGAAAACGTAATACTCCTAATCACAGCCTCGTGCTATTATTCGAAAACGTTATATTATTGTATCCACAGCCATTGGCTATCATAAATCTGAAAACGTAATACTCCTAATCACAGCCTCGTGCTATCTCAATTATTAAACCAAAAAGGTGCCTCATCATATAAATTGCTTGATATTGTTGTTGCTGTTTCGCTGTTTGTCACAATTGAGTACTCTTGACCTTGATTTAATCAAGAACACAAAGAAGGAATAGAGAGTACGTGAGGGAGAGACATTCACAAATACAAAAAAGAAATACAAAAAAAAAAAGAGAGGAAAAAGTGAGCAAGAGAGTTTTATTACTAACCAAAGAAAAAGTATGTCTAATTTTGCAGGTAATGGAGGAGAGTCCCCTAGGACGGCAGCCTACCTACAGTCCCTTCATGAAATTCATGAACAATTTAGAACCCTCCAACAACAAATGGAGGAAATGCGGGTTCAGAACCAAAGACGCCGAAACATCGACTCTAGTGATTCTGAAACCGAGAGGAGAAGGAGACGGAGAGAAAGGAGGCATGATGGAGGTCATAGGAGAGATGATCGGTTGGAAGGCATCAAGGTTAAAATCCCTACATTCATGGGGATGAATAACCCTGAGGCTTACTTGGAGTGGGAACTCAAAATCGAACAAGTGTTCGAATGTCACAACTATACCGAAGAAAAGAAAGTCAAGGTGGCAGCACTCGAGTTCAAGGAATATGCTATGGTCTGGTGGGATCAACTCCAAAAAGAGAGGAGGCGATGCGGTGCTGAACCAGTAGACAATTGGGATGAGATGAAGGTAATAATGCGAAAGAGGTTTGTTCCGGCATCCTTTCAACGGGATATCCATAACAAACTTCAGCGGCTGACCCAAGGTACCAAGTCTGTAGACGAGTACTTTAAAGAGATGGAGTTGGCTCTGTTAAGATCTAACTTTCATGAGGATCGTGAAGCTACAATGGCACGTTTCCTTCATGGGTTAAATCAAGACATCCAGGATGTGGTAGAGTTACAACCTTATGTGGAGCTGGAGGATCTGGTCCAACAAGCCATTAAGGTGGAACAACAACTGAAGAGGAGGAAATCAAAATACTCCTCCAACTCAAAATTCCAGTCTTCGGGGTGGAAGGATAGAAACAAGAAGGAGGGCCCTAATCCTAAGGAGGCCGTGAGCTCTTCCCAAGGGAAGAAGCCCATGGAAAATACTACTCGGAGTCGGGAGGTCAAATGCTTCAAATGTCTTGGGCATGGTCACATAGCTTCTCAATGCCCAACCAGAAGGACCATGGTGATGAAAAATGGAGTGGTGGAATCTCAATCCGAGACTTCAAGTTCTGAGGAGAGTGAAGAAGATGCCCATGTTCCAGATGGAGACTTACTCATGGTGCGGAGGCTCTTAGGGAGTCAAGTAAGAGAAGATGAGGAGAGTCAAAGGGAGAACATCTTCCACACTAGATGTTTGGTACAAGGGAATGTTTGTTCCCTAATCATTGATGGTGGCAGTTGTGCTAATGTGGTAAGCACAAGGTTGGTTTCTAAACTTAACCTTGTGACGAGGACCCACCCAACTCCTTACCGACTACAATGGCTAAGCGAGGTTGGAGAAATGATTGTGAATCAGCAAGCTGAGATCCCCTTTTCTATAGGGAAGTATGAGGATTCGGTCCTCTGTGATGTGGTTGTAATGGAGGCAAGCCATATGCTACTTGGCAGGCCTTGGCAGTATGACCGGAAAGCCATTCATGATGGCTTCTCCAATAAATATACCTTTATGCATTGTAACAAGAAAATTGTATTATCACCCTTGTCCCCAAGGCAAGTAGGTGAAGATCAAAAAAAGTTGAAAGAAAAGATGGATCGAGAAAAAAAAGAAGAAAAAGAAAAAAGAAACGATCCAGAAAAAAAGAATGAAAAAGAAAAAAATATTGAAAAAGAAAAAAAGAAGGAAAAAGAAAAGAATGAAAAAAAAGATGAGAAGAAAAAGAAAAGCTTTATGGCTTCCAAAGGGGAAGTAAAGGGTGCTATCCTTACAAGACAACCCATTTACTTACTCATTGGACAACAATTTTGTTTGAATACTAACTCTAATGTTGTTGTGCCTGATGCTGTTAAAAGTTTTCTGCAGGAATTTGAGGATGTATTTCCTCAAGAGGTCCCACGTGGCCTCCCACCTTTAAGGGGAATTGAGCATCATATTGATCTCATCCCCGGAGCATCTTTGCCCAATAGGCCTGCCTATCGGAGCAACCCTCATGACACTCATGAGATACAAAAGCAAGTTGAGGAACTGATGCAGAAAGGATGGGTACAGGAAAGCATGAGTCCTTGTGCTGTCCCTGTCATCCTTGTACCCAAAAAGGATGGGTCCTGGAGAATGTGTACTGATTGTAGAGCCATCAACAACATTACGGTAAAGTATCGTCACCCTATCCCTAGACTTGATGATTTGCTGGATGAATTATATGGTGCCTCTGTTTTTACTAAAATTGATCTAAAAAGTGGGTACCATCAAATTAGAATAAGGGAAGGGGATGAATGGAAAACTGCTTTTAAAACCAAGTTTGGGTTGTATGAGTGGTTAGTTATGCCTTTTGGGCTAACTAATGCACCCAGCACATTTATGCGATTAATGAATCATGTTTTAAAAGAGTTTTTGGGAAAATTTGTGGTTGTCTATTTCGATGACATATTGATATACAGTAAAACTATGCATGATCACTATGAGCACCTCCGAGAGGTCTTACTTGTTTTGAGAAAAGAAAAATTGTATGCCAATATTGAGAAATGCTCTTTTTGTGTGGACCATGTCATTTTTCTGGGCTTTCTGATAAATGCCCAAGGGGTCCATGTTGATCAAGAAAAGATCAAGGCCATACAAGAATGGCCCACCCCCAAAACTGTCACTGATGTTAGAAGCTTCCATGGCTTGGCTAGCTTCTACCGACGTTTTGTTAGGGACTTCAGTACCCTAGCTGCACCTTTAAATGAGGTTGTGAAAAAGAACGTTGGATTCAAATGGGGTGAGAAACAGGAAGAAGCCTTTAAGAGGCTTAAGGAAAAATTAACACATGCACCCATTCTTGCATTACCTAATTTTGCTAAATCTTTTGAAATAGAATGTGATGCTTCTAATGTGGGTATTGGAGCTGTGTTGATGCAGGAAGGCCACCCTGTGGCCTATTTCAGTGAAAAGTTAGGTGGACCCATGCTGAACTATTCCACCTATGATAAGGAGTTGTATGCCTTGGTAAGGGCATTACAAACATGGCAGCACTACCTCCTCTCTAAGGAGTTTGTCATACATAGTGACCATGAGTCACTAAAATACCTCAAGGGGCAAGGTAAGTTGAATAAAAGACATGCTAAATGGGTTGAATTTCTGGAACAGTTCCCTTATGTTATAAAACATAAAAAGGGAAAGGCCAATACTGTGGCCGATGCCTTATCAAGAAGGCACAATTTGCTGGCAACCCTAGAAACCAAACTTCTTGGTTTCGAACACATAAAAGATTTGTATGCTGATGATGCTGAACTTTCTGAATTGTTTAATAAATGTGAACATGTGGCTGTTAATGGATATTATAGGCAAGATGGTTTCCTTTTCAAGGAAAATCGCTTATGTTTGCCTAAGGTATCCATTAGAGACTTGCTTGTTAAGGAGTCTCATGAAGGGGGTCTAATGGGCCACTTCGGGGTCCAAAAGACCTTGGACATATTAAAGGATTGGATACACAATAATAGCGCAATCCTTAACAAGCACTGTTGAAGATGTAAATACAAAAGCACTACTGTTAGTATGCGTTGTTGAAGATGTCT
>NC_032027.1:2988-3083 GCF_001865875.1 Lupinus angustifolius | reverse complement strand
CATTGGTCATTCAACAGCGCAATTTTAAATGACGCTGTTGAAAATGAGGTGGAAGAACATCAACCGCGCATAATAAAACATGTGGTGTCAATTTG
>NC_032027.1:2823-2983 GCF_001865875.1 Lupinus angustifolius | reverse complement strand
CCTCAACAGCGCATTCTTGACAAAAAACTGTTGAACATCAGTAATATTAGCGCTGATTTGAATGATTTATGTTTAACAGCGACTTTAATAGGAAACGTTGTTGATGTTAATATATGCAACAACGCATAATCAAGGAAGCGTTGTTGAAGATGACATAGTA
>NC_032027.1:2342-2723 GCF_001865875.1 Lupinus angustifolius | reverse complement strand
CAGCGTTTGCTTAATTATGCGTTGTTGATTTTTTACGACTTTTTAAACGTCCGAGATATTAATGGTGGCAATTATATGCGTCTCCTCGTTTGTTGAAATATTAATGGTTGAGTGGTTATTCGTTTCTTGGTTGTTGAAATATTAATGGTTGAGTGATACCTTATGCGTCTCTTCGTTTATTGAAATATTATTGGTATTGTGGTTCAGTCATCTATAAATATTGTGGTTCACTCAATGTTCTATTTTATTAGTAAAATTATGTGTTTCTATAAGAGTATGTTCATGAAGTTAGGAGGAAGAAAACACAAAGTAGTAAAAAAAAAAGAGCAATACTACAGAGAGTGAAAAAGAGAAAAATGACCCAAATTTGTATAGAGGAGT
>NC_032027.1:1146-2242 GCF_001865875.1 Lupinus angustifolius | reverse complement strand
TGAAGGAACTTATTTGGAATGAAATAACAGTAAGTTTATTTTTCAGTTATTGTGTTTTAATGCAATGTACGTATATGTGTTACGTTTTCATGCAATGTACGTATATGTTTTACGTTTTCATGCAATGTACTTATATGCATGTGTTTTCATGCAATATATAATGTATATGTGTTTTTATTTTAGTCCACGTTTGATGTTGGTGAGGATCATAAGGATTATATCCTTAAATCGGCTAGCAAGACCCTACGACAATTTCGAACGGATGCCAGAAAATTACTCAAAGAGGCTGATGGCAATGTCAACCTAAAACCTCCAACTAAATATGCAATTATCGTTGATGAAGAGGATTGGAAGACTTTTGTCACCCTACGCACACAAGACGAGTCTTTTTTGGTAAAATCGTATTCTTTGTATTGACTTTTGTATATATGCTTTTGTATATGATTGTTGATATTAATATTATTTATTGTTTCAGAAATTAAGTAATGAAAACCGCAAGAGGGCGTCCAAGCCTTTATATCCATACCGAGCTTCTCGAGCGGGGTATAGATGAATCGAGGAAAAAATTGTAAATATTGTTAATTTGTAAGTACATTGTTGGTTATGTTTTGTATGCATATATATCTAATTACATCATTATTGGTTACGTTTTGTTATTTAATTACATACTAATTCAGTATGGTTTGGATCGGTCTCGATCCAAGAGGTGAAACCAAAATCCGGACTGGACCAATCGGTCTTTATAAAATAAGTTCAACATGATCTAAACACATTTGGCTTTTGCGATTTCGGTCTATTTTTAATCAGTTTTCGGTTTTATTTGTGGACCGGTTTGGATTTGAATATCCCTNGCTCATTTTTTAATTCTACTTAATTTCCATACTTTATTTATCCAAATGTGATTAATTAACATTATGATTTTTCTTGATTTGTCAGGTTGCCCTAAAAGAAAAGGAGGCAAACCCATATAGTCGCATAATACTTGATAAGGAACTAGGACTGCCTATCTAACCTGACAATATCTGAGGTGCAAGATTTGGGGTTAGCCAACGAACATTTGAACCCCATCCAAAGTGTGCAACCAAAGCCCAAATGA
>NC_032027.1:818-1046 GCF_001865875.1 Lupinus angustifolius | reverse complement strand
GTCGGCCGATGCTATGCTGCATAGTGCACGTATCCACGCCATCATTGAAGGTCTCGATTGACATTGCAGTCGATGATAATGCGTTGCTGCCAATTCCTCTCGAAGAGAGTATCTTCACAGTCGGAGGGGCTATGGGCATCTTTGTAGCTTGGCCAGTAGACCTTGTTCACGTAATTCCTCCTAAGGTATGATTTTTCACCTTATGCTCACTCATATTATATATATGTT
>NC_032027.1:363-718 GCF_001865875.1 Lupinus angustifolius | reverse complement strand
AATTGTAGACACCTTGCCAAACAAACGAGGTAAATTGCGGCTATTACGTGATAAAATGCATGAAGGAGATCATTCAAGAATGGCCAACTAATACAATCCAGATTGATGGCAAATCATATACAGATGATGAAGTAAACCAGTTTAGAGAATAATGGTCAAACTTAGAAGAATGGCCAACTAATATATGATTTGGTCTATGTTATTAATGTAATTCAATTAATGTAGCACAGATTTAGCTTAGAGAATTCAATTCAATGTAAACATTATAGTGTAATTAATTTTCAATATATAAATCCAGTTGTGTTCATATATTCATTTTCTTGTCATGTTCTGTTTCTGTATGCATTCAGGTTAT
>NC_032027.1:0-263 GCF_001865875.1 Lupinus angustifolius | reverse complement strand
TTTTTTAACAATACGTTGTTGATTACATTGCATTCAACAGCGCATTCACCAAATAGCATTGTTGATAACGTTGAATTCAACATCGCATTCACCAAAAAACGACGTTGAATACTTATCTCTCATATATTCTATTTTAGCTATACAACAACGCTTTTTGGTGAATGCGCTGTTGAATTCAACATTATCAATTGAGAGTGTTTAATCGATTAACATAGTGCTTAATTTCCTCTACTTAACACAATGCTTAATTGATTTATTGTTTG
>NC_032026.1:16475067-16588007 GCF_001865875.1 Lupinus angustifolius | reverse complement strand
AACCCCAAACCCCAAACCCTAAATATCCCTAAATCCGCGACGAAAAATGGAGTTATAGGATATTAATCACTAAAATAGTAGAGTTTATAGGATGTCTAAAATAATCCCTAAATTTTAATCTCTGGTTTTATAGGATATCTTTATATTTTATATTTGTAGTATATTTCCAAACAAATTGTATGACAACAATATATTGTATACATTTAATTGTTAGACTTGATCATTAGCTATCATAAAGATGTATAAAAGGTCAAAACGAACAACACACATTTGCATGTGACTAAGTTACCGACTGACTTATTGAGTTATTGACTAACTTACTCGTTGACTTCTAACTCACTGACTTACTAGTTACTGACTGACATACTGAGTTACTGACTGACTTAGTGAGTTAATAACTGACTTATTGACTGTCGTGCTGAGATATTGATTGAGATATAGATTGGCTAAGTGAGTTATTGGCTGACTTACTGAGTTACTAACTAACTTACTAAGTTAGTGATTGAGTTAGTGATTGGCTTATTGAGTTGCTGACTAACTTAATGATTGAGTTACTAACTGACTTGTCGAGTGACTAAGTGACTTACTGATTGTCTAACTAAGTTACTAATTGACTTACTGATTGTCTTAGTGAGTTACTAAATGAGTTACTGATTGACTTACTGAGTTAGTGACTGACATACTAATTGAGTTACTGACTTACTAAGTAGTTGATTGAGTTAATGACAGACTTACTAAGTTAAGTTACTATCTTACTTAGTTATTGACTGACTTATTGAGTTACTCACTGACTTACTGAAATATTTATTGACTTACTGAGTTAGTGAATGACTTAATGGTTGACTTACTGAGTTATTGACTTACTAACTGACTTACATATTGACTCATTGAATTACTAACTTACTGAGTTACTTACTGAGTTGTTGACCGATTTATTGACTAAGTTAGTGACTGACTTAGTGAGTTAGAAACTAACATATTAACTGACTTACTGATGATTTGTTGACTTACCGACTGACTTACTAAATGTTATATCGATTGAGTTACAGACTGACCTACATAGTTATTGGTGGACTTGTTGAGTTGCTGACCGACATACTGAGATACTAACTGACTTACTGACTTACTTACTGAGTTGATGAATGACTTATTGACTGAGTTATTGGCTGACTTATTGAGTTACTAACTGACATACAAACTGTCTTACTGAGTTATTGACTGACTAACTGACTTACTGAGTTACTGACTGACTTACTAACTAACTTACTTAGTTATCGTCTGACTTACTGAATAATTTAATGAGTTACTAACTGACATAATGACTGACTTACTGAGTTACTAACTGTCTTACTGTGTTACTGACTAACTTACTAAGTTCTAACTAATTTAGTGAGTTACTCACTGACTTACTGATTGAATTACTAAGTTACTGAGTGACTTACTAAGATACACATTGACTTATGAACTGATTTACTGAGTTACTGACTGACTTACTGAGTTATTGACTGGCTTATTGAGTTACTTACTAATTGACTTGTGAGTTTCTCACTGACTTACTTAGTTATTGATTGCCTTATTGATTGAGTTATTGAATGACTTACTGAGTCATTGACTGACTTACTGAGTTAGTGACTAAGTTACTGACTCACTTAATGAGTTACTGACTGGCTTACTGAGTTACCGATTAACTAACTGGCTTGTTGAGTTATTGATTGACTTATTCACTAACTTACTGAGTGACTTACCAACTAACTTGTTGAGTTACTGTTTGACTTATTGACTGACTTACTGAGTTACTGACTGACTTATTGAGTTACTAACTGACTTACTAAGTTACTAACTGACTTACTAAGTTACTGGGTGACTTACTGAGTTATTGATATATTGACTGACTTACGAAGTTACTGGCTGGCTTACTGAGTTACCAAGTTGCTTACTGACTGACTTACTGAGTTACTAATTGAGTTATAGACTGAGTGACTAACTGAGTCATAGAATGAGTTACTGACTGACTTACTAAGTTGATGACTGACTTATTGTCTGAGTTACTCACTGACTTAGTGACTTACTAACTGACATACAAACTGATTTACTGATTGTCATACTGGGTTACTGATTGAGTTGCAGACTAACTTATTGAGTTAGTGGCTCACTTGTTGAGTTACTAACATACTGAGTTATTAAGTGACTTATTGACTGACTTACTGAGTTGATGACTAACTTACTAAGTTGATAACTGTCTTACTGACTGACTTACTGAGTTACTGACTGACTTACTAACTACCTCACTAAGTTAGTGATTGAGTTTCTGATTGACTCACTGAGTTATTGACAGACTTATTAACTCACTCATTGAGTTACTGACAAACTTAGTGAGTTACTGACTGACTTACTGAATTACTGATTGGCTTACTAAGTAGCTAAATAAGTTATTGATTGACTTACAGAGTTACTAACTGACTTATTGACTGACTAACTGAGTTACTGACTAACTTACTAGCTGACTTACTGAGTTAATGACTGAGTTAGTGAGTTACTTACTGATTGATATACTGAGATTCTAATTGACTTACTGAGTTAGTGGCAGAGTTATTGAGTGACTTATTGAGTTATTGGATGGCTGACTTACTGAGTTACTGACTAACATACTAAGTTACTCACTGATTACTAAGTTACCGAATAAGTTACTAAATGAGTTACTAACTGACTTAATGAGTTAGTGAGTTACATACTGTCTGACTTACTGAATTAGTGACTGACTGACTTATTGAGTTATTGGCTGACTTACTAAGTAAATGGCTGAATTACTAGCTCGTTTACTAAGTTACCAAATGACTTATTGAGTTATTGACTGAGTTATTAATTGACTTATTGAGTTATTGACTAACTTAATGACTTACTGAGTTATTGAGTTATTGAATGACATATTTAGCTAATGATTGACTTACTGAGTTAGTCATTGACTTACTAAGTTACAAACTGAATTATTGAGTTACTGACCAACAAACTAAGTAGTTGACCGAGTTACTGACTGACTTATTGAGTTACTAACTGACTTTGTGACTATCTCACTAAGTTATTGATTGAGTTTCTGGCTAAGTTACTAACAGACTTACTGACTCACTTAGTGAGTTACTAAGTAACTTACTGAGTTATTGACTGACTTATTGACTAACTTACTGAATTATTGATTGACATATTGAGTTAGTAACTGGCTTACTAAGTCTTCTTTAACTCAAATCGTTTCTTATTTGGGGTGTAGATACAGAGATAATAGATTAAGATTGTATATCATCATGACTCATGATAACAAGTGTGAGATTAGAGAAGAGGTTATGCTCCAATAGTATAAAAATACAATATAAATTGAATAAAATATTTTAGTTCTACTTTTTCTTTTGAAACACATCTCAAACAAGAATGAAATTTGCTCCACCATATGGGGAGTCACTCCATGAATCACTTTCAGATGAAGTAAAGCACTTTGTAACAACATATTTTAATCCCTCAAAATTAAATTGAATTAAGCCGTTGATATGTTGATTTTGTGTCGGGCAAAAAGAAAAGAAATCTTAATTGATTTTAATGTGATATGACAACAATATAATATCCCAACTAAAAACGGTGAGTCAGTAAGTTATAATAGAATTAATAATTATTTTACATTATCATATAGGTAGTAGTATGTGAAAGTGAAATTTAGTATCGTTAAACAAAAATGATAAATTTTTACTCAATTATCAAATTATTGATTGTTGGAACTTAAAGTTAAATCCAACCAATGGAATTTTGAAAATGCCACACATGCAATATATACTTGATAAAAATTGTTATATTGTCTTATAATATTCTTTCCACGGTTCTTAAGTATAATGCAGATTTGAATAGGAAAAAAATATTCCAATTTCATTATTTACCATTATTATTATGATTCCAAAAAAAATTAATTCTCAATACAAATGAGAAGTAAACCAAATATATTTTAAATCTATAAAACTATCACTTTAAATCGAAGTGATGAAGAATAATAATATGCTATTTCCAATAGTAAACAAAGTAGGTTATAATAGAGTGGAATTAGTAACTATTTCACAATATTATATAAATAATAGTATTTGAAAATGAAATTAAGATTCATTTAAAAATAACCAAATTATTTTTCCTTTCACTAGCTATTTTTTTTGGAAATTAAATAAAGTTCAAGAGATGAAATTTTAAAAATGTTAAACATGGTAAATAAACTTTGACAAAATAAATTAGGTAATGATGGTAAGATCGATTTTTGCTTAGATTGAAATAATTACATGATTGATAAAATTGATATACCATATTGGTATAGGGATCGATTTACTGCTCAAAAATATGGTTTTGTTAATATTGACTTATATTCCACTCAATGGAAGTTTGCTAAATAAACTAAGAAAAATTCTTGTAGTCACAAAATATAATTTTGACTCTTCCTGGTTATAATAACATTTTCAACGATCACAATTGTGTTTTAGGGGAGGAGATCTACTTACTCCAAGAATAAGTTTAAAAAACCTAATTCATATCTCACTTATCCATTCTAGGAAAATTCAATGGTTCATATCTATTTAACGAATGACTAAAATGTGGAGTATGTTAGTTTTTTAACCTACCATTGGAATAAGTAAATCCTCACCATTTATTTAAAATTATTACTATTTTTGTTTCTGGCTAAATAAATTTCCAAATAAAAATGATATAACATAAATCATTCAAAATACTTGAATAACATTCTTGTGTCACATAAGTTACCAAAAAATAGACTATAGCTCAATATCTGTTTTTTCTCCTTTTCTTTCTAGTTACCAACAAAAAAGCAATCACAATTGTTAGCACTAAAACATGGATAAATGATATCGGCTTGTGATGAAAGTATGTTTGCCGTTGTGGAACCTTGTTAGCACTTTCAAAATTTGCAGCTTCACGGAATTCTTCCAACTCTATCCTTACGAAGAGCAGAGTTAGAATTGACTAAAACATGTGCAAGCCTTGATTTGCAACATAAACTTCTTGGTGCTTCTTGTTGTTCTATCATTAATATATCAGAGTTAGAATTGACTAGAACAGTGTCTTGGCATATTGAGATTGCAAATCCTGAATGATATGGTTGGTGCCCTTACCACAGATCATTTCTTATTCAGAATGTAGATGTAGAGGTAATAGATTAAGATTGGATATTATCATGGTTCATGACAACAAAGAAGGGATTCTTCTCCAATAGTATAAAAATATTGAATAAAATATAAATGGTAGCCAATCACAATTATACATGATAGAATAATAATATGCTAAGTTATTATAGAAGAATCCTAATAAGATAGACATTCCACTAGCTCAGAAAGATAAAAGGAAAAAGAAGCATTAGTGCCAACACCCCAATAAAGTACACAATTCCAATTAAATGGTAGCCAATCACAATTATACATAACAGAGTTACTAGACATGCATAAATCACAGTGCACAAAGATGCCCTCTCAACAACACAATCTATTTGTATAGGAATCTCCCACAAGATACCATACCATAAATACATACAATAATAGGTGGTATACCTAAAAAGAGACAAACAGCATCATCCACTATCAATCAATCAATCCTTGCTGGTTGGAGGTCTCTGGGCACCTGGGGGCGCGGTTGGCCTAGGGAAGTTATAGTCGAATTGCATGCCTGCAAAGTTTGGGGCCTCCACGTAGGGGCTCTACATCCATTTGTGTCAAACTAAATGTAAGTTATCATTATAAAAATTTCATAGGTGAATGTCATTCAAATAGCAACAAATGATTTGCATAAATTGTATGAAATTGAAAGATGTGTGAGAAAAATTGCACCTGAGAAAAATCAGGACTTGAAGATTTAGGTGATGTACTAGCAGTACAAGCATCATTGCTAGTTTCACTTCCGTTCAACTTATGTACCGTTTTGTTTGACACACTTCCATTCTCATTCCCATCGACTGACTTAACCCTCTAAATTAAAATCGAATTTCAAAATCATTTCATTCTCAGTACTGCTAACAATTCCATGAAG
Source organism: Lupinus angustifolius (assembly GCF_001865875.1). Taxonomy (NCBI): domain Eukaryota; kingdom Viridiplantae; phylum Streptophyta; class Magnoliopsida; order Fabales; family Fabaceae; genus Lupinus; species Lupinus angustifolius. The sequence goes on along the minus strand of NC_032026.1, from coordinate 16,581,953 downwards.
AGTGAGGAAAGAAATATTACCTGGAAGATTTTACCCAGACTTTTCAACCCCTTTGCTCTTGCTCGAAGTTCTTCTTTCTTGGCACTGTTGTCTTGAAGAACCTAAAGTAAAGCATACATGATCTAAATTAAAGCACATCTAACCTTCAAATCCATGTTATGTTATCTAAAGAAGTGCAGTGGAGTAGCAAAGGCAACCATTTGACAAACACGGGAGAGAGTGGCCTCAATGTCGGCCACATTAAGCTTCCACAAAGAGTCAATCATTAATTTCTTGTGAGATTGCATGTATTCTTCAAGCTCTTCTTCAGTATAGTTCCCTTCCATATTGAGTTGCTTCTTCACATCCTCCTGTAATTGGATCAAAGCGATTGCCCCTAGAACCAGCACAAAGAAAAACAATTTATCAGCCTCCTGTTCAAACGTTTTGTACATTAGCAATTCAAGTTTCTTAAAGAGGTACCACTTCTCAATCAAAGCCAAATATCAAAAATCCATAACCATAACCCATAACTAAAGGATTAAATAAACAGCAAATTGCCACAAAAGCTTAGGCTCTTTCTGCACCAAAGCCTTTATGGGCCAAGGTTAATTTGATCCACTGCAGCTTTGAGAGAAATATGTAATGTGGAACAAAAAAGGAGAGCAGAATTGCATAATAATAACATGATCAGGTTAATCAGGTATGAAGTTTGCGCACCTGTTGCCGCTGTTACATGGGATTTGATAGTGTGCCCTTTGTTTCTAAACCACTCAGCAATAAAAGGCACACCCAAATAGATAGCTTTCTTTCCTAGCTCTTTTGCCGCCTGCCTTGCATATATGTAGCCAATGGTATTCAACATGTCAACACCGTACGCTGTTGGATACAAATAACTTTTTTCAGCAAAAGTACATCGGTCACTTTCCTTCTAAGGAGTAAGGTTGATTTCTTCAATACAGCTATTCAAATACTTGAGATCAACAAGAGGTGAGTGTTTTTCCATTTCATGTAAAGTCAATCTTTTAAACATAACATGCTTATATATTTATATGAAGAAAAAAGACTATTAACTTCAATGACATTTTACAAGCACAGGTTGATATTTCTGATGAAAAAAGAATCTAACTGAGGTATAACCATGTATTCTGGTCACATTAACTTTGTAGGTACACTATGTTTTCAGCATTCTTGTTCTCTGCATGTCTCCAATTATTCTTAGGCCATACCTGCATTGGATAGCCGGGCTACTTCAGCTTCTGCTTGATTAATAAAATCCTCTTTGTTTCCTTGAAGATATTGGTTGAGTCTACTTTTCAGTATCTCTGCAAGCTTTTCTTCCCTCTCCTTCTGAACAACCTGAAGCAAAAATAATCTATTCAAAACAACAAATCAAAATAAAAAATTGCACCCAAGACAGGATAAATCTGACACATTTATGCTTTATTTTCCAACCATACTGCTATTTATCACTTCTCTTTTCACCTCTTATTGCTCCACTTTAATGTAGTTTCCAATGAAGATTTAGATAGGGTTATTAAACTATGTGCATAACATTAAATATCAAAAGAAATGGAATGCAGTGAGTATTAAAAAATCTGGAGCAGCACTCCAAAATTTTGGAATTATCACCTAAGCATTTTTCTTAATCAATTCTACATCAGTAACAACTTTCATAAGTAAAAGCATTCCAGATTGCACAGATATGTTCAGCACTCTAAAAAGTGCCCAGACAAAAAGACAGGCGGGTATTAGTATCAGAGCTTTTGAAGCACATATGTAATTTTGGAGAAACTGCAATGATCACCCTAAACATTCCAAAATACTGGAGTAATCACCAAAGCATTTTTTAATCCATTTAACCTACAATTTTTTTTTTAATGGGTGAAGACTTTCAAATTTGAAAGGCGTTTCCAGAAGTCTCCAAAGAACACAAACAAGTTATGCCGGACTAGTGAGCTACCTATCGGTGCAAACTAAGGAGGCTGCTTGTTTCATATGTTTTGAATCATGCGATATATTAGCAGATATCACATAGCGAGATCAGTGTATCATAACAACTCGTGGGCGTTAATCCTACAAACACTGTTGTCCAAACAATAGGTTTAACCTTGGAAATATTGGGAGAAATCACATTATGAGTTGTGTGTATCTGTCATGAGACTCACAAGTGATTAATAGTATTAATCCTGTTAAGAAGTGCTGTCCAAACAAAGGCCTCAATTAATGTTTATTTGGATGAGGCTTATTAGGAAATGGTGTGCTTAAGTGGGTGTGATGACTTTTTTTAAGACATGATATTAGTCACACCATGTATAGTCAAAGTATTGTACCCCCAGTATATAACTAGTGACACGGGTAGTCACATAGAAGTAGTCGGCCATAAGAGAATGCAGTTGTTGAAAAATATAATGTGAAGTTATACCCTCATTTTGTCTTGCAACTTTTTTGCATCAAATTGTTCCCCTTCAGTAAAAATGTCCATTGAAGCCATTGAAGCCATGGCTAACTGGCCTATATATTCCTCAAAAAGCTCGCTACCAAAGAGCATGGCAAAGATTGCTGCAGGATCAATAATTGCTTCACTGAAAAGAGCAGAAAAAATAGATTAAAAATGAGCACAAGAGAAAAGGTTGAAACTATAATACTATGAACGGTGGTAAATGTGGGTGGAAATAAAACGGACGTTGAGATTCCTGATTTGCCATGAGCATCATAAGCTTGCCTTTGAGCTGGGTCGCTGAGAACTTGGTAAGCCTCACCCAACACCTGAAGAATATGGGCATTGATGTTAATTTGTTAGGTGGGTATAATGAATGACAATTAATTGGGAATCATAATGTGGACATCTGAGTCCATTCCTTTACAAATGAGGTCCCTCCACCGTATTTCATGAAATGGAAGGTCTAAACAAAAATGTAACATACTTGCCTGAAAATTTTGGGCAGCAAGAGGATCATTTGGGTTTTTATCAGGATGCACCTGGCGTGCCTGCAAGCATAAGAAAAAAGAAGAGAAATGAGGAGAATTAAGAATGAAGTATGAAAGTAAATAAGCATTGTTGAATTGTATTACAGATCGAGGAGGACCTTGATATAATAAGCTTTCTTAATCTCGGCTTCCGATGCGGTGGGGCTGACACCCAGCACGTCGTAGTATTCGGTTTCCTTCACCATCGATTGGTTGAATGATTCAATGGTTGATTCAATGATCGATTGAATGATTCAATGATTGAATGATCGATCTCAAACCACACCACACCACGGCACACTTAGCAATCACGTATCACAATCCTTCCTTCTTGATCTCCTTCGTGTGCTTTGGACTACGGAATCCCGACGTTTGTTGACCGCTGCAACCACACATATACGTATCTCTTTCCTTTAAATCATTCCAGAATACAAAACACTGTTAGGTCAAAAATATATATTAAAACAATTCTTCGCTTATTAAGGGACTCTTTCGCAAATTTATAAAATATAAATTAATTCTATATTTTATAAATCAATAATCTTTATATAACTTACTTATCCTATTTGCCTTCAGAATATATTTTATAAGTTTGCATTTCATCCTCACACCCAAAAAAAAAAAGTTACCATTTCATGCTAAATATTTAATGATATAAATTACATAAACTACATATTTGAACTTTAAAAAACAACACACAGTTAAATGAAATAATAACTTGGCCTTGTATGCTCATATTCACATAAAATATAACCACCATCAATTATTCAATAATATATTAGGTGGATAAAACTTTATTATGTTTCTTTTTAAGTAATCAACAACTTTAATTTAATACTTCTTAACTCTCAAAATTAAGATAGATTCTACTTTAAGATAAATCATTAAAAATTATATTGTTTTTAAGTGTAGCATGGAGATTTTATAAGAGACAAATTTATTTCCACTTATAAAAAGTTTATCCATGCCCATACTTTAATTACTATGTGTCATAATTATCAAGAAGATTCATCTTATCTTATACATCTTTTTATGTGCACATCTAATATCATATATTGTGTTTCGTTTCATGTGTCATAAGTTGTAATTGGTTGAAAAAATATATTTAAATTAAATATTTAATTATTAACTTTTTCTCATCAATTATAATTTATCACATGTGGAGTGACACAATTGTAAGATAGAAAATGTGTCCCCTTTTACTTTCACCTTTTAACTTTAGTCACACTTATAGAGTAGTCACCCTCCTCCTCATGCTTACTCTCTTCCTCCACTCTCACGAGTCACGCCCACTCTACCATACACAAACTTAACAATATGACATGGTGTGAGAAATGATATGATGTTGCTTAGTTTGGGTGTGTGAGAATCTTGAGATTTGAGTGAGAGTAACAAGAAAATGGGAGTGTAAACAAAAAGGTCTAGAGTTTACCAAGATGTAAATTATAAGTGGGAAAAATTAGGTGGGTAGTGTAGTTTGACTACACCAACCCACGTTTAGGGTATATTTTCAAGTAATTACGGAATTGGTTTAAGTTTACCAAACTTGTGGATGCCATTCACGAGTTTGCCAAAGTCGTGGACTTGAGCCATGATTTATATGGAAAGTCATGGACACCATCCACGATTTCCATGGAAAGTCGTGGACACCATCCACGATTTCCATACAGAGTTTCTCTCTCCTTAGTGAAATTGTGTATAGGTTACACGACTTCCATAGTCGTGTACCCGGTCCACGAGATTCGGTGGGGCATACGAAATATTTTTTTCTTTTTAATATTATTTATAATTTATAAAAATAATATAATTTAACTAAACTTATAAATCTAATTTTGGGACATAAAAGTGATCCCTCCCGATCACTATAAATTTGGGACATTGCTATTTGTTTAGCAGTTCAAGCCCTCCTATATGTCACTGTATAACCAACACCATAATGTTTACATTTTGTAACAGAATTTCTCATATGAAATTGTTTTACAGTATTTATTGTTGCTTCATTTGATTCAAATTGCATATCAACAAAAAGATCATTATCTATATCAGTACTTATGTGAGTACTTCTATATGGAAAATCTTGTCTAGATTGATAATCAATGTTAACGAAAAAAGATGAAGGAGTATCATATGTTATGTTAACTAGTTCAGTAGTGGTAATTTGAACATCATCACCATCGTCGTCACAAAGCTCAATGTCTTCATCATCACTAACAATATCTCTAATAATTGCCATCTACGTATAACATAGAGTAAAATATAAACAAACATGTTTACATTTAAACATAAGTAACAATACATAAAATTAACTATAAAATAAATGAATTGAAAAAATATAAAGCATTTTGAGTTACCTTTTATAGTCACAGTTCTTCAATTAGAAATTAAACTACAGATTTTTCGTACAGTTTATTCCTTCAGTGTGGTTTACATTCAGGGTGAGGGGTATATATATTGCTTGAAAGTCGTGGATCTAAGACACGACTTAGATCTCGTGTACGTGATCCACGACATTACATGGAACTCGTGGACCTGGTCCACGAGATTGCCATGAAACTCGTGTCCCTGGTCCACGACTTACCTGGATTTGACATGGTGTAAGGAAATCGTGGATAGGGTCCACATTTTTTGTGGAAAGTCGTGGATGTGGTCCACGACTTTGGTGAAATCGTGCATGGTGTCCACGAGATCCACTGAAAATTACATCATATCCGTAAATAATTCAAAACATACACTAGATGTGGGATAGTGTAGTCAAACTACGCTACCCACGTAATTTTTCCATCATAAATGAGAATGAGATGAATTTAATATAGATTAGTTTTTCAGTTCAGTGTATAGTAGTTTGAAGGATAACAATTTATATAGCGATGATTCAAGTTAGAATAATTTTCATACAAAAACTATGAGAGTAATAAATTTGGATCTCACAACTAATAATGAGTAATTATAACTAAAAGTTAGTTATTAATCATATGATAATCTTGTATAGATATATTTTAATATTGATAGTTGAATTAAGATATAATGATTTACATATAAAGAGAAATGTCACTCTAAAAATTAATACATATAATAAATATAAAAAATATATTAATCATATAAAAAGTATATTAATATAATAATATAAAATATTTGTATTGAAGTAAATAATAAGTTTGGAATTGATTGATTGAGGTAGTGTAAATGGAATTAGACATATGAGAAAAGAAGAGAAGGTTGGAGAGAAGGGGAAAGGGTTTAGTGATTGGTATCTGGTTTGAATGGTTAGTGATAGCTTTGAGTAGCCTTGAGTTGTAGCCAAGTTAACCAAACAAACCCCTATGGCTATGGTATGATCTGATTGTGATGTGTGTGAGTGTGTGTGTTATGAGTGTGTGTGTTATGAGTGTGTGTGTTATGAGTGTGTGTGTGTTATGAATTCTCTCTTTCTTTCACTCTCAGGATGAAAAGGAGGAGGAGGAAAGAGCAGCAGAGCTTCTCTTCAGACGCTTGCAGGATTCCCCGGACGACGCTTCCCTTCATTTTGATATTGTCTCAATTTGAATTCATTATTCATTATTCATTATTCATTTTGATGAGTTTAGTTATATATATATATATATATATAGTATAATAATTCTCTCTTTCTTTCACTCTCAGGGCATATTGTTATGGGAAAAACAAGACAATAAGGAAAAGGCTGCTCAACATTTTATCATATCTGCCAAATTGAACCCTAATAATGGACAAGTTTTCAAATATCTGGGCCATTATTATAGCAGCATTATTAGCAGTGACACTCAGCGAGCCATTAAGTGTTACCAACGAGCTGTTGCGCTCAATCCTCTTGATTCTAATGCTGGGGTTATCTCTTTTTTCTTTAAACCCAATCCTCCTCTCTTCATGTTTGTTAAACATCAGTTTTCACCCACATAATAACATATGTATGTTTGTATATATGTATGTATGTATGTATGTCAGGAAGCTCTTTGCAATTTACTTGACCAAGGAGGAAAGGATAGTTTGGAGGTGGCAGTGTGCTACGAAGCTTCTCAAAACTCACCCAGGGCTTTCTGGGCTTTCCGTAGATTAGGTTTGCTGCAGCTTCATCAAAACAAATGGCCTGAAGCTGTTCAAAGCCTTCAATATGCCATTCGAGGCTATCCCACTTCTCCTCATTTGTGGGAAGCTTTGGGCCTTGCTTATCACCGACTCGGCAGGTTTACTGCTGCTCTAAAGGTACTTTCCTTTCTCATAACGACCCATAATTATCCCTCCTCAACTCCTATTTACTTTTTACTTATTCATTTTCTATCAGTCTTATGCCCGAGCCATTGAATTGGATAATACCATGCTCTTTGCTTTCATTCAAAGTGGAAATATCTCCTTAACTCTTGCTTCATTTAGAAAGGTACACACACTTTCATACTCATTCAAACCAGAAAAAACAACAATCTTATGGTCTTTGCTTTTACTGTAAATTAATCTCCCCCTTTCTCCATTAAGGGTGTTGAACATTTTCGACAAGCTCTGGAGATTTCACCGCAATCTGTGCCTGCACAATATGGACTTGCTTTGGCACTGCTTGGTTTGGCAAAAGATTGCATTAACCTGGGAGCATATCAGTGGGGGGCTTCATTGTTAGAGGTTTCTTCTCTTTGAAATCTTGTTCTATACTGATGCCCTTTATGTTGTACCTTATTAAGTTAAGCTCTCCCATCTTGTTATAATAATTTACTCAAACTCGTTGAACTGACTGCAGGAAGCATCTGAGGTTGCTAGGGCAAGTGCTTTTTTTGTTAGGAATGTCTCATGTATTTGGAAACTGCATGCTGATATCCAGGTATCATTTGTTTTTTCTCTCCAAACTTTAAGGACATTGCAGTAGTGCACTAAATACATGTTGATGTGTTGGTATTTTATGACATGGGTTTTCTTCACTGTTCACTTATTCTTAGTTTTATTTCATTTTATTTTGGTCTGTTGTAGCTTACATATGCAAGATGTTTTCCTTGGGTTGAGGATGTCCAAAAATTGGAAACCGATAAGGAGGCTTTCAGTGCTTCCATTATTTCTTGGAGGATGACCTGCTTGTTGGCTGCAAGACGTGCTATGTTTTCGTATCAACGAGCCCTGCACTTGTCACCATGGCAAGCAAACATCTATGCTGACATTGCAGTAACTTCAGATCTTATTACTTCATTGAGTGAGAATTGTAAACAAGACTCAAGTGCATGGTATGATCTATCCAATCTGATTATTTTTTCATCTTCTTGACTGGTGTGGTCCCCTCAACTAATTGTTTTAGCAGGCCACTGCCAGAGAAGATGTCTCTGGGAGCCTTGCTACTTGAGGGTGACAATTATGAGTTTTGGATGGCTCTGGGATGTTTGTCGCACCATAATGCACTTAATCATCATGCTTTAATCAGGGGACTGCAATTGAATCTATCTCTAGCTGTTGCTTGGGGATATCTTGGGAAGGTAATGTCATGTGTTGTCTCATCAGTTAAAAGTAATAACCTGATGTGGTAATTGTTCATTGTTATTACTGGATGTACTTGTCAAATTGATTTTTTGATAAGTTGACTGGGCAGAGAAAAATGAAACTTAAAAATCATAAGTCATGGATGGGTTAGTTTACATGGCAATCTCTGCCTCTTTGATTAATATTGTAATGCTGAACATCCTATGAAATACTTTGGCAATTTTATGTGTGCAGGCTTTTCAACTTGTATTTAACTTTCTACATTTTGCAGCTGTATTATAAAGAGGGTGAAAAGCAACTGGCAAAGCAGGTGTTCGATCGTGCTAGAAGTATTGATCCTGGCCTTGCATTGCCATGGGCAAGCATGTCAGCTGAGTCTTGTATTAGGTATAATTTGAGTTCCATTTATCATGTAGCAAGCAAATGGTTTTATCTATGTCTATTTGTTTACCAATTTTCTAACTATATGTTTTTTTTGTATTGTAGGGACCTTGAACTAGATGAAGCATTTGAGAGCTGTTCACGAGCTGTGCAGATAATGCCTGTATATTAATTTCTATCACTTAAAATGCAATTTATAATGTGTTTGGTGTTTATATTGTCCTATTGTTTGGGTTTGGTGGTTATTTATCATCACCGTGTATTTGTTGTTTAGAATTTTTATGGGATGACATTGATTTCTGGTCCCTCTGGCATGTTGGAGGGATTTCTTCTCAATACTTGCTTCACAGCTTTATTGGACATATCATTTTAGCCTAATATTTTTATTTGTTGTGTTTAAATTTTACTAATTTCTTTATATTATTTTTATTAATGTACAGTTAGCTGAATTCCAAATTGGTCTCACTAAGCTTGCTTTGCCAAGTGGCCGCCTGTCATCTTCACAGGTTATATTTTATGGTAGATTGGTATTTTGATGTGGTGATTACATATTTTCATTCCCCTCTTGTGAAGCAGCTGCTTACATTGAAATTCACACGGTCATACCAATGCTGTATTTTACCGTCACAGGTTTTTGGAGCTATTCAACAGGCTGTGCAGCATTCTCCTCACTATCCTGAATCCCATAATTTACATGGGCTGGTTTGTGAGGCTCGAAAAGAGTACAAGTCTGCTGCTGCTTCTTATAGGTTAGCACGTCATGCAATCAACATTGGCTCATGGACTATTGCAGACTCACAAATCAAGGACATATCAATCAATTTGGCCAGATCGCTTTCTTTGGTAATTATACTAGAGACCACCCTGTCTTGTTTTTTCAAATCCTACAGTAATGCTCACTGTTTCATACTATTTGATACAGGCAGGGAATGCTGTTGATGCTGTGCAGGAATGTGAAAATTTGAAGATCCAAGGTTCAGGATTGGATTTTGCAATTTATTTTTTTAAAGTTCTTTGATTTAACAATTTATATATTTCAATATAAAACCCTACTGTTAATATTGTTTTTGGGATGCTTTGCTTTTTGCTTTAGCCTCATTTTGAAGGATGTTGTCTTTGACCATCGTCTGAAAATGTATTTGGATTTTTCTTTGCTAACACAGTTGTATGATATATTGTTTAAGGGGCACTTGACGCAGAAGGCTTACAGGTATATGCTTTCTCATTGTGGCAACTTGGTGAAAATGGTTTGGCTCTCTCTGTAGCTAGAAGTCTTGCTGCAACTCTTTCTTCTATGGAAAAGGCATCTGTTGCTACATCCATATGCTTCATCTGTAGATTAATATACTACATATGTGGACTGGATGCAGTCATCACTAACATTTTGAAAATGCCAAAGGAGCTATTTCAAAGTTCAAAAGTTTGTTTTGTTATGTTGGCTATCAATGCTCTTGATGGAAATAATCGTCTTGGATTTGTTGTCACAACTACCCGATATTTTCTCAAGTATCATGAAGAAATTGCCAGGATGCACTTTTTAATAGCGCTTGGTAAACTGGTATTTTTTTAGCCTCTTAATTTTGCTTCCTCCCCTGTCTCCTATTTCGCCCAAAAATGCTTTACATGAAAATGAGATGGAAAACATGATATTATGGTTTTGACAGGTCAAAAATGGGTCTGTTTGCTGTGTTGAAGTTCAGAGTGGAGTTGCCTACCTCAAAAAAGCTATGCACATGTTCCCTAACTGTAATTTGATGAGGTAGACTTTTTCTGTGTTAAGACTTGTACCCTAATAATAGTATTAAAGATGTGTCACAGAAAGGCTAGGCTATACGCTTGATAGTTTTGCTTTGTAGGTTAGTTAACTGTTGTACATAAAGTGCAACTGTACTGCTGTAGTACAATTGCATTGTCAGTCTGTTACTGACAGTTACCATAGCAGTAATGTACTTAATCATTGGCAGTGTAATACACTTGTACTGCACAGCTCAACCATAAGTACTTCCTAATCATTGTAATAGTGTAACTTCAGTCATTTCGATAAAAAATAAATAGAAATTCTATCTTTTCTCTCCCTGTCTCTTTCACAATCTTCTTCTCTATACAAATAGTCATTTGATTTGACACAGTTTTTTAGTTTTAATTAATCAATTACTCCCTATAGTCTTACTCAAATTTTAATTTGGCGCATGGACTTTATTTTTTGGTAATTGCACAAGTTTCCTTTTTCAATTAGGCCTTTCCCATCACATGCTGTGACGACCATTAAAAAATTGCTGAGGTTGCAGGTGTAGCAGGTACTAACGTGTCTAGTAACACAACTCAAGTGTCCTGCCACCTCATCTTTTCTTATCCTGAGTGTTTATCCCTCTGTCCTCTCCATGAATCCAACAGTTCAGCCTTTCTATGTCATCACCTGCAATCCCAACCCACCATTGCTTGTCACAATGTCACCACTGGTTCAAGTTTTGACTGCTCCAGTTAGACTAACATGGAAGTTCACTGAGTTCCAAAATACCCCGCACTTCCTTAAAATTTATTATTTTTTCCCTATCCACTCAGGTTGGCGGGTTGACAGCCATTTGTACTAATGCTGATTATCTCGTTTCTTTAATGAGAACCAAACTGCCAAATAGAGCTTTGGTAAAGATTCTAAAATCTTTGGCTATGCACTTGCTTTGTGGTTCATTGGTGCATTTGGCTGGAATGGATTGCTAGAATATTTATAGTTGTTTCGAATTCATCTGGCCTTGCTTTGATACAATGGTCATGTATAAAAAGTTTTAGATAATAATATTTGTGTGATATTCAAGAATAAACACATTGGCCAGATGGATAGACAATAGAAAGGCAAAAAAATTATTAAAAAGGAAAATTTCTAGCTCTGTAATGTATGCTAAAAAAACATCTTTTGTCTCACATTTCTCTTGGAACAGGAACCTTCTTGGCTATCTCTTGCTATCCAGTAAAGAGTTAAACAATTGTCATGTGGCGATAAGATGCTGTAAACTGGGGCATCTTGATCTTTCTGATCAAGAAGGTTTAAAATCAGCTTCTGATATTCATGGTGCTGCGGCAGTTGCTTGCTATGCCACTAGCAACAGCAGTCCGAAGTTTACTTTTCCAACTTGTACGAAGCAGTGTTCTAGTCATTCTGGAGCTATCAGATACCTGCAGAAGTACTATTTTTCTTTCCCTTTATGCCTAGTAACTGCCCAAAAATTAAAATCTTATTATATTGTTGTTGAACACTCACCAAGATAAGTGGGGGAAATATATTCTTTGGGGAAAATTCAAGTACAACTGTTGTAGAGTATTCTGTTCTTGGGAATAAATCCTAATTTGTCACAAGTCTAATGACTCTATCTGTAGATATCTAGTGTCATTATTACAAGGACGAGAATAATCATGTTACACCCCCCCCCAGACCATGGAATCATGATGCCCAGTACTTGATTGTTCTTAGTTATCTTCAGAGGGCACGTGAAGAGAGATTTCCTCATCATCTTTGTGTTATACTAAAGCGTCTAACTCATGTTGCCCTCGCAAATGAATTGTATAGCAAGACAGAAATGTTGTATCAATATAGACACTTCCAACTTCTACTTTGTGCCTCTGAGATCAGTTTACAATGTGGGGATCACATTACCTCTATCTCTCATGCGAAAAAGGCTTCTGAACTTGTGCTTCCTGATGATTATTTATTCTTCGCTCATCTACTACTGTGCCGTGTGTATGCCATGAAAGGTGATCATCTAAATTTTAAGAATGAGTTTGTACAATGCTTGGAGCTTAGGACAGATTGCCATATTGGTTGGATCTGTCTCAAACTAATGGAATGTCGGTATGAACTGCAAATGAGCTCCAATGTCATAGATCTGAACTTTGAAGAATGTGTTCAAAAGGGTGGAAATTCATTGAATATGTGGATGGCTGTATATAACCTAGTGAGAGGTATGATTTCCTTGCAGAACAGGGATTTATTCTCCGCAGAAGAGTTTATGGGACAGGCTTGTTCCTTGACAGGTTTTGAGAGCTGCCTCTTTCTATGTCATGGTATGTATTTGTTATTTTTTTGGGTACTATCAAGGGTATCCCCTCACCCTTTTGGGTAAGGAACTAACCTCTTTCGGGGTGCGTGACTGCTCGTCCCAACAAGTGTTGCTCCCAGGAATCGAACCCTTGACCTTTTGGTCATCCTGGGGATCTAGTGGGGCCTTACACCACTAGACCAACACCTTGTTGGTGTATGTATTTGTTATTTGATTTGGTGTTTGAGAGCTTCACTATATTCATTTTAACATTATTTCTGCATAATAACAATTATCATTTGAAATACTTTAGTCCCAGAGGTTGCCTCCTGCAATGCATCAAAATGAATTTTTAGATTCATATCCATCTTATCTATCTATTTTTCTTTCCATGTAGGTGCTATTTGTATGGAGATTGGCAGGCAACACAATGATTCTAAGTTCCTATTACAGGCTGCTAAGAGTCTTACCAAAGTTCATGAGCTTTCATTAATTCCCTTGCCTCTTGTCTCTGTATTGGTGGCTCAAGCAGAAGGAAGCCTCGGTTCTAAGGAGAAGTGGGACAGAAATCTTTCCCTTGAATGGGATACTTGGCCATCAGGTTTGATTTCTATGATTTTGTCTGAAAATGAAAGTATTTTTATTTGTGGGACAGAAATTTTTAGAGTTGAATGCAATAGAGGGAAATGATATATTAGTTGGGATGCTTAATGTATGATTTATTAGCTTCCTAGACGATTAATAGAATGTCATGCAATATTTTATAATGGTGCTATTAGTTGTCGTTAGTTCCTCCAAAACTTTACGTGGAAGAAATGTCTAACATCTGCTGTTTTTTTCGTCTTAGAAATGAGGCCTGCTGAGCTTTACTTTCAAATGCATTTGCTTGCAAGACAGTTGAAAGCTGGGGCCAAAACTACATATAGCATAGTGTCCACTCAGACTCCTCAGAGATGGGTTCTTAGGGCAATTCATGTGAATCCTTCTTGTATGAGATATTGGAAAGTTTTACTGAAGCTTCTAGAGTAGATTTACAAGTGAAAGGAACCTGTTTCAGGATATTGTCTATGTATCACTTCTATTGTCTATTCAGGATGAGAGTTGTTACCAAAAAAATTGTAATAGTTAACTAAGGCATGAATCAATTGAAAACAATTTTATAGTGAACCAGAAAGAAAAAGTAAAACATGTGCTTATTTCAAGGGTAAAATTTACTGTTTGTAGTTTATAGGGATCATTCCTCTTTACAATATTCAGTTCATGAATCTGTATCAAATTTAGTTTAGGCACCATTAAGAATACAGAAATTTGCGTGAGGACATATATGTAGTATTTACTACAATTGAAATGCATTCCTAGGAGAATCTGGATGAAAAATTTGGATGCTGCGAGTGCTTGAGTTTGATTATTATAATTTATTCTTTGCGGAAGCTGAAAATAAATGGCCATCGGGTCCCATAGTTTGAGGCATGATGAACACGCTAGTTAAATGTAAGAACTAACATAGATGAGCATGAGAAAGGTATGTGATTCTTGTAAACAATATCTAAACCTATAGCTTCATTAGTAGCTCTAAAACTGCACCAACTTTCTTTTGCAAACAATTCCTCCAACATGTGTAAGTTCCAAAATACATTGGAATGTCAATCCTCTTGCAAATCTAAGGAAGATTATCATTAGTGCTTCACAATATGGGATGTGATCCTATATCCACATACCAATCAATGTTTGTCAACAAATAAAAAAAATAATACTTGATTTTAATCTTATTTTATGAAAATAATATATTTAACCTATACGTCTAGATATAAATAAGTGAGACAATATTATGAACATCAAGTTGGGACAGATGATCTTACAAGTTGATGTTCCATTTTACTTGTATTGATTTTTATCAGTCAACAACATCCCTTTACATTCTCTCTCCTCTACCATATATTTTTTTTCAAAAGTATTCAATCAACTTTATACTCTCTTTTCTACTTCATGTGTATCAAGGATGTCAATTTTGAGCAAGCTTGAATTTACTATGCTTGACATTTCTGGAAGGGATTACTTGTGAAGGGTTCTTGACGTTGAGAACAAAATCAATGAAACATCACACAAAAAAACAATTAAAGATAGTGTATAAATTTTATAGACGGTTAATGTATCATCAAATCAAATACCCTTTTGATTATGGTGTAATTTTCTTATTTTGTCTTTCACATTATTTAATTTTACGAAAAACCATATAATTCTAATTAACCACCACCAACACATTATTAACCATATCTCTTACCTTATTCTGAATATGATCATAACAAAAAAATACACTAAATATAACAAATATATTCTAATTATAAAAAATATAAAATTAAATATTTATTATCATATAATATTGATTTGGTGTCTGTAAAGACAAAATATGTTTGGTGGATAATGAGTGAAGTGAACAAGTATTGTGACAGTTTGAAGTAATTAAGAAAAATAAAATGTGTTTTATGAGAAATATAAATATATTTTGTGTGGTTGTTGCTGGTGAGTTGTGTAAGTGGGGGAAGTATTGTTGTTGATTAATAAAAAATAGAGAAATAAATAGATAGAGTTAGAGCAGTGAGAGGGAGAGAGATAGGTTTAGCAGAATGGAAAGAGCAGTAGTTGTTGGGTGTTCGTGCACCTCTAGCACTCGATTCTTCTTTTCTCGTTCTTCTTCTTCTTTTTCTTCTTCTTCTTCTTCTTCTCTGTTATTCCGCCGTTCCTCTTTGTTCTCTCTTCCTCGCCCTCGCCGCTACCACTCCACGATTACACCAACAAGATTCCTCCCTTCTTCTCTTTACCCGAGAGATAGAAGAAGGAGAAGAAGAGATATCAACCATCACCACTTCTCTTCTCTCTCCCCTCGAGCCTCCCTTCCCTCCATTCCTCTTTCTCCTGGTATCTCTCTCTCTCTCTCTCTCGATATATATATCATTATTATCATATACACTGCTTTATTAATATTATTACCATTCCTTCTTTATTTGTAGTAAATGATGAAGTTGCTCATCAATTGGGTTTTGAAAAAGTTTCCGAGGAATTCATTTCTGAATGCAAATCAAAAGCTGTCCTCTTCAAACACATCAAGACAGGGGCTGAGGTCATTTCTGTTTCCAATCACGATGAGAATAAAGTGTTTGGCATTGTTTTCCGCACTCCTCCGTAACAAACACAACCCCTCTCTCTCTCTCTCTATATATATATATACATATATATCTGTATTGTTATTAATACCCTCCTTGTTAATAATACTGATACATACAGGAAAGACTCCACTGGTATCCCTCACATATTGGAGCATAGCGTGTTATGCGGCTCACGCAAATATCCTCTCAAAGAACCCTTTGTTGAACTCCTCAAAGGAAGCTTGCACACTTTCCTCAATGCATTCACCTACCCCGACAGGACCTGCTACCCCGTTGCTTCCACCAACACCAAGGATTTCTATAACCTTGTTGATGTCTACCTCGACGCCGTCTTCTTCCCTAGATGCGTTCAGGACTTGCATACGTTTCAACAGGAGGGTTGGCACTTTGAGCTCAATAATCCCTCTGAAGATATCACTTACAAAGGTGTTGTCTTTAATGAGATGAAGGGTGTCTACTCTCAACCTGATAATATCTTAGGCAGGGCTGCTCAACAGGCTCTTTTCCCAGACACTACCTATGGTGTTGACAGCGGTGGCGATCCCAGAGTTATTCCAAACTTGACATTTCACGAGTTTAAGGTTTATTTTTCACAAATATACCTTATTCATCTTTAAACTACTAGTCATTAAAAATATTTAATCTTTTCATTGATGATGCTCATCATTTTAAACTGTTCACAGGAATTTCACCGCAAGTATTACCATCCCAGCAATTCACGAATATGGTTTTATGGAGATGATGATCCAAATGAGCGCCTCCGCATACTGAGCGGTAATAACATTTCGGTTTACTTGTTTTTTAAATGTAAAGACCAGCAATTACAGTAATATGCTCATTTGAAGCTTTGGAACAAACATGAGGTTGTATGCAGTTCTCCATGGGTGCTCATATATATCTTCCCTTGGATTTATGTGATTGACTTGTTATATTTCTGTATTCATTACACTTATTTTGCACGCTGTTATCTTTGTTGCTGACGGAAAGTATATCATGATCATGATTGCTCTGTTTTCTGTTTATGGTCTATATATCTCAGACCAATTATGAAAAATGATTTTAGAGCTCAGACTTGTAGCAATTAACTACTTACTTCTGCCTCTTCCCTCTTGTCCAGAGTATTTGGATATGTTTGATGCAAGTTCCGCCCCAAATGAATCAAAGGTCGAATCACAAAAACTATTTTCAAAGCCAGTTCGGGTTGTTGAGAAATATCCGGCTGGTGAAGGGAGTGATTTGAAGAAGCATATGGTCTGCCTTAACTGGTTGCTCTCTGACAAGCCCTTAGATTTGGAAACTGAGCTTACACTTGGATTTCTGGATCATCTTTTGTTGGGCACTCCTGCTTCACCACTGAGGAAAATTTTACTAGAAAGTGGACTAGGTGATGCCATTGTTGGTGGTGGTGTTGAAGATGAACTACTTCAGCCCCAATTTAGCATTGGAATGAAGGGTGTTTCTGAAGACAATATTCATAAAGTAGAAGAGCTGGTCATCCACACACTTAAACAGTTGGAAAAGGAAGGTTTTGATGAAGATGCTATTGAGGCTTCTATGAATACAATTGAATTTTCTCTCAGAGAGAACAACACTGGGTCATTTCCTCGTGGCTTGTCACTCATGCTCCGGTCCATTGTAAGACATGCTCGATTCTGTGTTCTGGAAAATGAGCATCCTTTGACAAATTAGATTTATTTTTGTTTGCATATTGTAGGGTAAATGGATTTATGATATGAATCCCTTTGAGCCACTCAAGTACGAGAAACCTCTTCAAGACCTGAAATCTAGAATTGCAAAGGAGGGCTCTATATCTGTTTTTTCTCCTCTAATAGAGAAATTCATCTTGAACAATCCTCATCAAGTTGTTGTTGAAATGCAGGTACTTAGTTACTTATTTTAGCCTTGAGAAACTGTATATGCTGATGCCATTTTGCACACAATATATTGGTTATTGATGCAAATCTCTCCTTGTTAGCCTGATCCTGAAAAAGCTGCTCGTGATGAAGCCACAGAGAAAGAGACATTACAGAAAATCAAAGCTAGTATGACAACAGAAGATCTGGCAGAGCTGACCCGTGCTACTCATGAACTTCGGCTTAAGCAGGAAACTCCTGACCCACCAGAAGCTTTGAAAGTTGTTCCTAGTCTTTCTCTACAAGATATTCCGAAAGAACCTATTCATGTTCCCACTGAGGTTATCATCTCTGTTTCCTTGATTGAGAATTTACATGTTTTGGCCTTATGATCTGTAGAGATTCACAAGGATTTGCATGCCAAATATAGGTTGGGGATATCAATGGAGTAAAAGTTTTGCAGCATGATCTCTTCACAAATGATGTCCTTTACACTGAAATAGTATTCAATATGGGTTCATTGAAGCCAGAGCTTCTTCCCTTGGTCCCATTGTTCTGGTAATTATATAACCTCTGAAGAATGTTTTAATTTTCCCCATCCACTTATTGTTCCAAATATTTACTTGTGTAGTAAAATCCACTTGCACACCTAATTAAATTTGTGTTTATATTTTCACTGACCCTCTGTTTGGACAACTGCAGTTAGTTAGTTAGAGGAGATTAAGTGGAAATACGGTTAGACGGGGGATTTTGAATTAGAGTTTATTGTAGACAGAGTTATTGCTCAGTTTTGAAAGGGAAAACCCTTGCAAGAGAGTCTGTGTCAATTTCCATTGTGGGTTTCTAACACCCTTCTTAATCTGGAATAGGTTATTCATTTTTATTAAACCTAATTTCAGAAGATTCTTGTGCTGCTTAGAGGTCTTATTATTGTGATTCTTAAACAAATTATTAGCTTTGTCCAATCTAAATTTCGGTGTTGATTTATTTTTTGGTTCGCAACATGTTCCTTTTTAGTATTATTGTCAACAAATTTTTTTCCTTTTTCTTTTGATATTTGTAATGCCTCCGCTCCCTGTTTTGTGTACATCAGAAACATTTTCTTGATAGATAAATTACATCGCTGTAATTCTCCTGTCATTTTTGACAGCCAATCATTGCTGGAGATGGGCACGAAGGACTTGACCTTTGTCCAGCTAAACCAATTGATTGGGAGAAAGACTGGAGGAATATCGGTTTATCCATTCACATCATCTGTGCGGGGTAAGGAAGATCCATGTACTCACATGATTGTTCGAGGCAAGGCCATGGCTTGGTGTGCTGAAGACCTTTATGATTTGGTACTTTTATTTGTTTAAAAGTTCCCTGTTTGTACACTCAATGCTCTGAATAATTTGCCTAAAACTCTACTGTGATCGTGTAAACCCTAATTATAAACATTGTCACTTTAGGTTAATTCTGTTCTTCAAGATGTACAATTTACAGACCAACAACGTTTCAAACAATTTATTTCCCAGAGTAGATCAAGAATGGAGGTAATTGTCAATTTTTTTTTTTAATATTTATCCAAAATTATCACTGTTTTATGCAAAGTGGGGGAAAAGATGATAGCAGGTTAATATGCGGAATCCCGGCATTGATTATATGTATTGTGCATATTTGTCTATTGTCAGAACCGGCTAAGAGGCAGTGGTCATGGAATTGCAGCTGCAAGAATGGATGCAAAACTAAATGCTGCAGGCTGGATCTCAGAAAAGATGGGTGGTCTCAGGTTGGAACATTGAAGCCCTGTTAGTGAGGGCATATTTACATATAGTTCTTTCTCATTGTATCCACTCCTGTCAATATTAAATGTTTCTAATAAGAGTTATCTTTTGGATAATGATTCATCACTACTATTATCCATGTACAGATGACAGTTTCATACTCGTCCTTTTAAATCAACTTTTTATGTTTGATATGGAAAGAGAATTATAACTCCTGTTGTATACTTTTATTTTTCTGGTATATTCATTGTAGTTATCTCGAATACCTCCGAACTCTTGAAGTGAGAGTTGACCAAGATTGGACTGCCATCTCATCATCTCTTGAAGAGATTCGCAAATCTGTGTTTTCCAAGCAAGGTTGCTTGATAAATATCACTTCTGACGGGAAAAACCTTGCAAACATTGAAAAAGTTGTGAGCAAATTTGTTGATATGCTTCCTACCAGCTCTCTGATTGCAACAACTACTTGGGATGTTAGACTTCCATTGACAAATGAAGCTATCGTGATACCTACTCAAGTAAAAGATTATTTCCTTTTGCCATCCTTTGTACACATGATTTTATATGTATTGTTCAGAGGCAAAGCATAGTTTATCATTTACCCCAAATTTCATTTCAATTTTTTGTCATTGCACGTGATTTGTGTTTCTGTCAATAAATCACGGTGTTTCCTTCTACAGGTTAATTACGTTGGAAAAGCAGCTAACATTTATGATACGGGTTATAAGCTTAATGGGAGTGCATATGTTATTTCTAAATACATTAGCAATACATGGTTGTGGGACCGTGTACGTGTTAGCGGTGGAGCTTATGGAGGTTTCTGTGATTTTGATACTCATTCAGGTAAGTTGTATTTTATTTAGTCATGATGAACATTGAGTAGCTGTCTTGCAGTCTTAACTTATTGTTTCTCTTTGTAGGAGTGTTCTCGTTCTTATCTTACCGTGATCCGAACTTGCTGAAGTCGCTTGATGTGTATGATGGAACTGGTGACTTCTTAAGAGGACTGGAAATGGATGATGATACTCTAACAAAAGCCATAATAGGAACCATTGGGGATGTAGATGCCTATCAACTTCCTGATGCCAAAGGTTATAGCAGGTATGTGGTCGCAATCATTGATATTTTTTAAGCTTGTTTAAGTAGGATATTTGGTTCTTTTGCATCTCAATGAAGAATTTTAGACATAGACAAAATACAAACTCATTCTAAGCAAAGATTAATTGCTGAAATGTTAATGGTTTTTATTGTAAATATGTAATTATTTGTGGTTTTCTTTTCATTTAATCTGCAGTATGTTGCGCCACTTACTGGGTATAAAAGAGGAAGAAAGGCAAAGGAGACGTGAAGAGATATTATCTACAAGGTAAAGATTTGGGTATAAAATATTGATACTTGCTGGTGCTTGTTAATTGAATCATGACCTTTGAAACCATTTGTTGTTTTGTTTGACAGTGTGAAGGACTTCAAAGAATTTATAAATGCAATGGAAGCAGTTAAGGATAAGGGAGTTGTTGTTGCAGTGGCATCTCCAGATGATGTAGATGCGGCTAACAAAGACCGTTCCAACTTTTTTGAATTAAAGAAAGCCATTTAGACTCAACATTTATTTATTGTTGTTATAGTTATGAATTTCAAAATTGATATTCATAGTCCTAGTCCTAGGGTAAGTGATGATGCATAAGCCGGATAAGCATTGTTTTTTTCTTATCACAATCGGTGCAATCATGTAAAATAACCCTATACTTTCTTCCCATAATAATCCTATTTGCGTTATGGCATATGGCTAAATTAATTAAGTTTCCAAACAATGTAGTGACAATGTTCTTTCACTACTGTTTGAGTTTGGTAAGAGAGTTAGTTAAAAATGATAGATTTCCCTCTAAATTATTCAACATAGCTTCATAGGAAAGGTGTGTTGGCACCATGCATTTTGCACACAAAATGAAGAAGTACATCTTCTCAATGGAAGTACATCTTCTCTTCCAAGATAGGAATTACTACATCCCGGTTGGAAAACATAAATTTAATATTTTTAAATTCATGTTTTAGGTCCTTGACATACATACAAATAAATGGCGAATAATGTGTATACTTGTTTAGGAGGATCTAACAAGATAATGCATATTATTTATTACTATTTTCATTTAAAGTGTTATATACTATCAATTTATTATCCACTATTCATATTTAATCATCATTATCTTTCTACAAATAATAATACAAATAAATGCTAATTGTTTGTGTATGACTAGAAGTGCATTGATATAAAAATGATGTAAGAATGGTGTTATTATTATTATTAGGGAGGATGAGTTTGGGATTGTTTTGTGAGAAAGAAGGAAGCGGAGTTGATGAATTGAATATTATTATTGTTATACGCGTGAAGAACAAGTACTATTACTAACAAGTTTGAATAATAATAATAATAGTTCCTTTGAAAATTATAAAAAGGGAGAGTTAGGTATTATTATTAGGTATTTATCAAGTTTGAATATGTCTTTTTCTTTTTCTTCTTCTTCTTGGAATGGGATTCAAGGGCAGAGTCTAGAGGTAACAGTTGTTGGTTGCTCAAAATTGAAAGACACTGAATGGATTTCGAGGCAAGATCCCTACGTTTGTCTCGAATATGCTTCCACCAAGTTCCGTACCAGAACCTGCACAGGTATCTATTTCAATTCATTCATTCATCTCTATTTCAATTCACTCCATTTCAATTCATCTCCATTTCAATTCATTCATCTCCACTTCGATTCAATTGCAGATGGAGGTAAGAATCCCGTGTTTCAAGAGAAGTTCGTGTTTCCTCTGATTGAAGGGCTTCGAGAGTTTATTGTGCTTGTTTGGAACTCCAACACTCTCTCATTCGATGATTTTATCGGCACCGGAAAGATCCAATTGAACAAGGTTCTTTCTCAAGGTTTTGATGATTCTTCTTGGCCCCTTCAAACTAAAACTGGCAGGTATCTTATATCACGTTCAACCTTGTTTCTCTTAAATACTCTTATAACCTTGTTGTAATACATTAATACATACATACATACATACATACATACATATTTTCATTATTTGGCAGATATGCTGGTGAAGTCAAACTCATATTGCATTATGCTAATGCAAACCACATGGTAACACCACACCCCCTGCTATATATTTTCATTATTTTGTTTTCATGACATACAGACATAGAGTTCGATGATTGTTGTATTTTTTGCTAAATAAATTGCAGAAATCAGAGTTAAACCATGCTCCATCAGCCCCTCCATATGTTCCACCAACAACTCCTCCTCCTCCTTTATATTCCATGCCTCCTCCTCCTCCACACTCTACTTCCTACCCTCCATCTCCATATCCCACTCCTCATTCATCTCCCTATCCCACTCCTCATTCATCTCCCTATCCCACTCCACAATTACATTTACATTCACACCCATCTCCCTATCCTACTCCACAATCACATTCACATTTACACCCGTCTCCTTATCCCACTCCACATCCACATCCACATCCACATCCACAACCATCTCCCTACCCACCATCATACCCGGCTGCCTCTTCTCCACATTCATCTGCTTATCCACCGTCACCATACCCGCCAAATTCAGCTTATCCCCCACCTCCATATCCACCTCCTTCTGCATATCCTCCTCCTCCTCATGGTATGTAATTATTATTATTATTATTATTATTCTTTCATGTTTCCATTTATTACTTACTGCTCCTTCGACTTGTCTCCTTTCTAAATCACATCCTTATTCAGGAACATACCCTCCACCACCATACTGACATGACATGGATCTACATTCTCAACCAAGCAAAGAGGCAACATCAGATTATGGCCTTGTACATCTTTTCTGTCATATAGTATTCTTTTACTTTTCATCACAAACTCTTCATGTTTTATATGTTTTTATTTATTTTTTACTTACGGAGTATTAGTCTTAGACTTTTACTCTAAAACATGCTGAGCCAAGGTTTATGTTTATGATGGTTCCTATCCAACCGTGTGAGCTATAATTTGTCTTTGATGAATTTGTGCACTTAAATCAGTGAGTTTTTGGATGTATAACATCACCATTATTAGTTACTAGATATAGTTGTGACTGTTTCCACCTATTTTGAGCTTGTGAAAAATGGCTGTCTTCCCACAGGAATGAAGGCCAACCATAAGAGTCTTCACACTTGTGTAAGAACCTCTTTGATTGCCGAGATATGATCATAACCATTCAACAAATGCAACCGTATAAGAGATGACTAATGCATTAAAACACTCGCCTTATGAATTGAACAGGCAGAGACTAATATATTTATGGGAACAAATTCAGAGAGGCCACAGCTTGGCAAATGAAATGGATTCTCATTAGAAGAATAGCAATAAAGAAGGAAGGGACTTCAATGGCTTTGGAACCTTCATGGCTTCCAAGCCTTCTGCTTCCTGTCTTAGCCTCATTGCTATGCTTCTATCTCCTTTCACCTTCCAACTCCAACCTCACTCATCTTAGCCTCATTGCTATGCTTCTATCTTTGTCCATCTAACTCCAACCTCACTTTTCTTCTCACAACACCAAAAATGATTTCATGCTTTCACTGTTTCACATCATATATAGACTGATATTTTAAGAAATATTAACTATATTGTTATTCAATTATTGCGTTTATATTGCGTCATACTTCGATCATTTCAAATGCAATTATATGCCACGCTCTTGTAATTTATCAGTTTGTGATATATACAACTGATAAAATTGTACACATTTTCACTTGTTAATGTCAATAGTATTTTCCCAACCAATTAATCACGAGCAATGATATAGAGAGACACACTCTTGTTCTATTTCGGTTCTTATCTATTATTAATGTGCAATCCAAACTAAATAAGTACAACTTACAAAATATATTACAAAGTAAATTAAAAGAGAGATAGCCTCAACATAATGCTAAGATTGCTACTTAGTAATCGAAAGGACACAGGTTTAAATCATAGAAAGAATGTCCCCATTTGCAAGTGTAATGTTGATTACATTTAGCTTCCACAAACTCTACTAGGTCAGAGCTCATTCATTGAGCCGCCCTCCCTGTGTATAGTAGATTGAGACATTAGTACCTCAGACATTCTCTACTGTGACCCCTATAGGATCTCAATTTCCATTACCAAATCCTTGGGAAGTAATTCCATTCACATGTAAAAAATATAGTGGGTACTTTCATTTTTTTCTCTTCCTATCATCAAATACACATCTGGTTAAGCTATCCCTAACATCACGTACCAAAAAAAAAAGCTATTCAAAACATACACGACTTGGCAAACTAACCCAGAGAATTTTCTTCCATACATCGAGTCAAATCTGGCATCTTAGACCTTAGCTAATACAATATCCCATTATCCATCTTCACAGCTAGTCAATTTCAGAGAGCATAGTACCCCATTTCATTGCTGACATGTGAGTAATATTCATTATAATTGAGATATTCCCAGAAACGAGAAAGCCCAAAATTTCCATGTTTTGGTTCATTAATGTAGCAAATGTGCAATTCTTTTAGACTTCTGTCAAACTTCTGCTTTATGGAAAGCACCTGCAATAAATTCAATCAGAAGGTCAATATACTATTTACTCTAGGACCAATTATTTGAGAAGACGCATGACATGTTCAAGAGTGGGATGATCCATTTCCTTGTGTTCTTATCCAGTGGGTGGATGTTTTCAGGAGGGTTTTTAGGTAAAGGTAAAGTTATTTGAGGGCAACAGACCCTACAAATGCATGGTTTACCTGTGATATATTGATTCTGGAAAGCATGTCTAACAAAGCTTCCTGATCACTCCCAATATCCCGAGCACCAACTGTAAGACATGACCGGAAATCGAGTGCGCATTGCAAAATGCTCTCAATAATGCTACCTACTGTCCTTGTTTCATCAGACAAGAAACATCTACAAATAATATAAACGTAAAACACTGATTATTGGAATCAGAGGCAGTTTACCATATGAACTTCAGGGATGTATCAGTATCACAAAAAAATGAATACATGAGTAAAGACTACAGAATTATTGCAGTTATTCCAATATGTTCTCACAGACCATATCCCGATAATGTCCAGTCTTGCAAACTTCATACATTGGATATCATCCAATCCTCAGTGACAGATGGGTGTTTAAGTGTCGAAGTCTCAAATTGATTGAGTACACCAGTAAAGAGCCATTATAGGCTTCGCAACCATCTCCCCACGAGCTACTTTTCTTGGGTGAAATTAAACCTAATTATTCTATAACCAACTTCAAAACCTCACACTAAACCAAAACCCATCTGGTCACCTAGAACATGGGCACAATTGATTAAACACTTATTAACATCCATGACTATGCAAACTGGGTTAAAGGATGTGATCTCTGGTGTGAATACAGTCTGAAAGATAGAACGATTTTACCACACATTGAGTTGGTGCTTATAGAATATTTCAATGACAATAGACTTCAGCCCTGATCCATTATTAAAATAAAATCACTGGTATTGGAATGCTAATATATCAGAGGTGAAAATCATCTAGGCCTTTATAAACGTTTGATTAACTTAGGGAAGGCACCAGCAAAGAAATGGAAATATATAGAAGTTATTACCAATCTGCCTTGATATATTATTACAAGATGGATAGGCCTATAATGACCGAGCATTCAATTACACGTTCCATTAACCAGTAAACAGGGCATGTGATGTCAAGATATGCATTACAGGCCTTCAAAGATAACATGACCGGAGGAGAAATTCACATAGAAGAGACAGGGCATGGTGGAAGAATTCACAAGTCAATTTGTTACCTTAAGCAATCACTATTACCAAAAATATTGCACTAAATTGTTCCCTTCATTATACATGTAATTATGTAAATGGTAAGCAACAAATAAATGTAAACTTACATGCATAACGAATCGGCAAGATATTCCATGTGCACTGACTCAAGATCCATCATATCTTTCACCTGCATAAATGACCGAAATATCCAAAACAATCATATGAAAACTGAATTACAAAGTCATACAGGTTATCTAGGTTACTATAAACTAGGAGCTATGAAAATGACAAATGAGTGAGGTAGAAAAAATGACCATCCAAATTTACTGAGTTCATTTTTTATAATCCAATTGTGGAATCATTTAGTACTGTAATTGAGGAAGCAATCTTAAGAGTTCTATACAAATTTATTAAGCTTCCTTATTTGTTCAGGAATATGTCAGATATTTTAAGATTATATTGTGGGGTCAAGTGGTAATCTAATAGAGGTTAGTGTCGAGTGTAATTCCTAGAATAAACAGGGGTTAGTGCTCTGTCTATTATATCGCATTATTACACACCACATTTATAATATTCTTATTTTGACTTTTTCCTCTACATTCCTCCATCCCTACCTAAACCATATAATTTCAACAGTGGTTATTTAAGTGGGTTTAGCTTGTATTACTAACACTATAGTACTACCCAAATTATTTTATAAGACATTATTACACACCATATATTAAGGTCTTCCCCCTTCCCTAAGTTAAAGATCAGAATTTCAAAAAGAAAAGTTGACTTCAAACCTTATACTGAAGGGAATGAAGAAACCTGCACCATGACACATGAGATAACTGTGACTCTACATACTGCTGCAAAGTAGATACAAAATGGTTGATCTGGTGCCTGCAATAGGAAGTCAAACAAAGGATGCTTAGAAGTACAGATATGCATACAAAAGTTCATTTTTAATATTTGAAATTTATTCAAGGGACTATCGAAGTGGTGCTCACTAAGTTTCTCTTTATATTTAAATGGAAAATTTTTCTTTATGCAAACTACAGAATCTAAAAGATTAACAGATCAAATGACAGTGTCCCTACTCCCACCCTTACCACCTGGATCACATAGGGCAAACCTACAAGTTCTTCCTGCCCATGAAAATGATAACATGATCCTTGAGGACTGTCAACGATATCAAATTTACACGTGAGACGTTAAAAAACAGAACTTTCCATATATACCTCATCTTCATCAAAATATTAAGGTGCCCAGCCTCACGCTGCTGCAGTTCAGAATTCAGATACTTATCGGTTGTATGCACCAAATCCTGTTCATCAGAATTGAAAGAGAATAAGTACTATTATCAAAAGCCCTTAGGTGCCACAGAAATCCAGAGCGTATGTGCATCTCTGAGCAACAGAAGCAAATTTGGATATCAGACTACATACTTCAGGAAATTACAGGCTCGTTAATATATTATGGCATAAGTATTCCTATCATCTGACCAGTGACCATATTATATGATGTTTATCAAATATTCATCAAAGGAACCTTGGTGTGTGTGTTATGTTTAACTTCTACTTCGAACGTGGCAGCCCATCCATTATGTATTTCATAGAGAAATTCACAACGGCATATTTAGATTTTAGAAGATATAAGAAACACAAACGCAGGTGTGTGATAATAAAAAGGAAAAAAGTGCAATAAATCACACCTTTAATGAGCACCATACATCTGTCAATGAAAAAATTGCAAGCTTCACTTGTATTAAAAAGCTGAATATATCAGCATATATTTTTAATGCAGCAGGTGTTAAAACAATACTGAGTGGCCAATCCAGACGGTAACCCAGTCCTAGGAATTCAAAAGAACGGACCCCTGCCATTATTCACAAATTCATTATCAGATACATAGTTTCATATTCCACCACCCCACAGAGAGGAGAGCTGGGGTGCAGGGCGTCTAATCAAACTAGAAATGAAACTGAAAAGCACAAATAAATAACAACAATCACAATATCAGATGTATGGATGTACCGATAGCAGATGTGGAAAGAGGCAATTTTCCATTTCCTTTCATGTACACAAACAACCTATCCTTATTAGGGTCTTGTTCACAAGAAGATTTCTGTATTGACAACTCAAGTAGACCTTGAATTTCTGAAAGTCTCTCATTTGCTTCAGTAACAGACCAGTTCTGTGATTTCAAGTAAAGAAAATATGAGCAATAGTGCAGTATTATAGACTACAGTCAGAACTAACAGGCCACAGCTATGAAATGCTACACAAATAATTGTGAATCAGAATTACATGATGCCAGAGAGATAAGATAAACAAATCTGCCCAATCTGCTAACTCCATAAAATGATATCGTCTCAGTGCCAAAAGATGCTCTTGCAACTCAAATGCTTCCTCAAGAACATTGATAACTAGCTTGCTGACATATTTATATCTGACATCTTTAAGGACAAGCAACAATAGAACTATCTGGCAATTACAGGTAATTGAGAGTATAATTTTTTTTTTTTACATTATTTCACTTGTCAACTTCCACAAATAAAACTCTTAACATGGCCATTAAATCAGCGCTATCCATTTCAACATACCAGTAGCCCATTTTTTACAGGTTTACTGCATAACTTGCACCTAGGCAAGCACAATAATACTTGAGGCACATTGATTAGTGTGAAGATAAATTTTGAGTGGCATCAGCCTGCCCCATAAGATCTGGATGTTATTGTAGAAATACGAAGTTACCCATATCAAGGACTCTTACATTTTAAAATAATAAAATAAGTAAGAACTACATTTCATTTATGATTTTAGCTTCTCAACCGTAATATTTTACAATCCAATCCAAGAGTTGCTACTGCTAAGCAGTATAAATCCCATGTAAGTTATAACTACCTTGCATTCGAGTAGTTTGGCACATATCAACTTCATCGGTAAAGAGGCTGATTTGGGCTGCATTAACCCATTTAGAGAGAATGATGCAACTTACAAATAGTCAGATAAATGGACACAATTGAAAGGCCCAGATGTTAGAATTCATTAACGGATTGGTTATTCATGACAAACTGGTGCCAGTTTAATTGATGTATCATGCAGACTGCAGAGAAATAGAGGCAATAGAGGAATGAAATGCATAAGGCTATACATAAACTAGTAAACATAAAGATAAGGATACTGAAGCATAATTTCCTGCAGTAAGCATTTGTCTATTATAATATCCAGTGGTATCTCAAATGTTGACACCAAACTCTGCTTGTGGATAGCATCACAATTGACGGTTTCTCTAAAACTACCAAGCAATCTTTCCCAGCTGCTCCCACCGGATACAACTGTAGAAACATCTTGTTTATGGTCCATCGAGTCTGATGAAGCATCAAAACATTTCTCGATAACATCAACCAACCCATCCTCTGTACAATGGCCCATTTTGCCACACTGATTATTCTTACTCCCATTAGTAGACGCACTACTGTCAAGTGGAAATGAAGATGCACCTCTACATCTAGAGTTGGTAGGTGACTTGTCCAGATAAACCTTACAAGGGTCTTCCACCATAGAAAAGTTGAAGTAAGGCAACGGTTGTTCATGATCTGCTTTACCTTTTTCTCGATTCCTACCCATCTGGTGGAGTAATGCATTTCTTGTCAACATTGGGTTCATACTAAGGGGATTAATGCTAGGAATATTACACTGATGGTCAAATCTTTGTGGTTGAAAAGTATACCAATTTGAAGCACGTGTACTGTTATCTGGTTGATCCTCACTCATGACTTCCCCTCTCAGTGTATCACTAATGGTAAGAATATCTTGGGATGACATGGAATATCTTAGGGATCCAAGGTGCTTTTCATTCACTTTTTTCCCAACAGATTCATCATCAAGAAATGAGTTTTTCAATAGGTGGTCCATTGCCGAAAAACAATCAGTCAAACTTTCTCTGTATTGAATGCTGAAAATAGATGAACGGCTCGATTCCTCATGATTTAGAGGATTAGACATGTTACTTGATATCATTTCCTTGTGGCAAGACTTCACCAAATTATCGCTGGCCTCAATCTTATCAAAGGTTTTAAGCAAATCACTCCCTGACTTTTCATGATGAAGGGAATTTTTTGTTGAACTATGTAAGGTTCTACTCTTACAAAAGCGTAATCCAGGTAAAGGATTTTGTTGCACAGCTAATGGACAAGGCCACCCACTAAGCAGATCAGATTCCAATTGCTCCTCGGAGCTACTCAAGGATGAACTTTCAGATGAATCATACATATCTTCCAGCAAAGAGAAATCATCTACTGTACTTGAGACATCAGATCCCAAACCATCAGTGCCCCTGAAAATTTCTATAAAACATCAATGAAGCATAGCAAAGGGAAAAAGTTGTAAGGATAAAACAAATAAGATGGCAAGCAGCAAATGAGAAGAAATATGTTACACAATGCATGCTCACACACATATTTAGTTATTATTTATTTTTGGGACCAGGGGATGAGAGATTACATATTTGAACTTGCTTTATCTTCTGTTGGACGAACAATGGGTTTGTCTTCTGACATGAACTGACCAAGATTGTCTAAAGTCCCTCCACCATTATCGAAAGAAGGTATTGAATCATGTGTAACCTGAAAAAGGAAAACCTTCATGATAAGGAGGAAAAAAACAGAAAGAAATAAGCACATGCTAACAATGGGAAAAGTAGTATTCGATGGGATTAGGATTATGATGAGACAATTTTATTCAATATTAGGATGTTGCGTCATAAAAGCGGGATAAAGGCTTGGTTGTTGTACAAGGATGTTGAGTCATAATTTTTTTTATCTTAAATAAAGAAATGTAGATCTGTTATTGAACATAGTGCAGTAACCTGAAGGACTGCACCCAAAACCAAATCAAGAATGTGAGAATCCATATAACTAGAAAGACTTCCCAAAAACAGAAGGTGAGGGGGGGAACTAGCATAATGACATATGACAATTACATTTGCTAGCACTTCATTTTTTAGACATTATATTCACAAGTAACGAGTTATGTAACAATTACGAGAAAATGATCTTCTGTTTTAGCTTTAGAGTTTAGACTACATAACATCAAGATGGCAAGTGTAAAAGGAACCAAAACTATAGAGTATGATTACCTGTTGATATCTAACTTCTAAGCCACTTAAAAGGCTTTCAATTTTATCATTCATCCTTTTGTAATAACTCTCTCTTGCAACCACCATAGCTTCTATAATATCTCTGCTAAAAGTCAATGGAGAAGAATGAGATGGATTATTGCTTGAAAAGCCACTCCAGCAGGGAAGGAAGTCATCAGAACTATGGTCTCCGGGAACATGGATGCACAGTCCAAGCAATTTCAAGAGTACTTGAAGCTGCTGACCAGCTCTTACAAGTGGAACCAAGTAGTCTTTAAGAAATGCAGGAACGGAAACTCCATCCCGTACCTGAGGTTAGGAAGTGGCCACCACTAGAATCAATATAACAAGGCAATATAAAGTTATGATGGATATGAAAACATTTTACAGGTCCCAGAGGAAACAATTACCCTGGTGCTTGCGAATTGTAGGTCAAGAGAATTGCCATGTTTAACATCACATGACTTGGGAGAAAGAGACTCCATACTTTCTACAATAAACTCGTTATATGGGTCATAGATTTCTGCCTTGAAAATCCATGATCTGATGAACCCACAATATGGTTCAGACGATCGAAGAAAGAGAAACTTGAGCAGGGTAGAGTGAGCAGGATCAGCGACCTAAATGATTACAAGAAATTTGAAAGAGTTATTTACATAAGAAGTGATTGTAGCAAATATATAGAGGAAGGAGAAACACAGAAAGTGAGGAGCATAAGAAATAAGAGTAATAAAATGAGAAAGAATAAAGTGACCTGTAATTGGTTATACAAAAAAGTGAGTAAATCCCCTCCTCTGTAAAAGTTAGAAAAGTGAGAAGTAGCTTGAGCAGTGAGATCCTGAAAAGAAGTATGAGGCCAAATATGTAGGTTACAGATGGTTGAGAGGGTTTGAATCTGAGTCCTAAGTTGATTGGTGTGGAGGTAAAACTCAAGCAATGTGAATTCAGAAAGTAGAACAGTGTTGAGACATCCAGAGAGAGAGGAATGAAGATTTTTGGATCTCCTGAAGAGTGAAGAAGGATGAATAGTGTGTAGTGAAGAGATGTAACCTTCCAAGAGCGTACGGACGGCAACAGCGAATGCTTGATTAACAAGAGTGGAGATATTAAGAGTGAAATAGTTGACAAAATGTCGGAGAAGGAAAACAAGAGAACCAATGGAAGAAATGGAATGAAGAATTTTAGAGAAGGAATGAGTGGTGGAAGCTCGATTCCAGAGAGAAGATATGTTGTGAGTATGAGGAGGAAGAGTAGAGAAGATTTGAGAGATGTTTTGTATAGTAATCAGGGAAGACTCTAAACCTTGCATTGCATTCATCACCAACCCAACCAAACTTGACTCCTGAGGATCAGAATAACAAAATGTTAGTTAGTAGTCATTTCAATTTCAACAAATAAAAATCAATCAATGAAATTAGGGTTGATTAGTTAGTTACAGAGAGAGAAGAGAGGGAAGAAGAAGAAGAAGAAGAAGAAGAAGAAGAAGAAGAAGAGAGGGATTGTGCTGGTTCATTCGAAGAAGAAGAAGAAGAGAGGGATCGTGGTGGTTCATTCGAAGAAGAACGACGCAAATCTGGTATGGACTCCCATGTGGCTGGGGGAAGCCATGGATGTTGCACTTTCTCAAACAATGACGCAAATCTGCAATCCATTCTCTCACTCACTTTACTTTCTCCTTTCAAATTTAAATCAAACAGATAAATGTTTTGTGCTTCAATTATCATAATTAAATCTTACTTTCCAATATTTATTTATTTTCTTATAATCCTTGCCCTTAAATTATAATAACACTTTAATTATCTTTTATTCTCAACCATGGATTAGATTATAAATCATTGTTAATGGATTCCATTTGAATATGTACTTTTGTTTTGCATTGGGGATATGAAGTATCAAGTATAACATATATGGACAATTGCAACTGTTTTATTATTGAAGAATGAATGAATTGCAACAATTTTAAATCCCTCATAATTCAAACAAGAAATGTGTTTGCAGTGAATGGTTAATGGATGAGGAAGAATGTAATAACAATACCATTAACAACAGTGAGTGAGTGAATGAAGTTGTAGTTAGGCTTATCCGTAAGGTCATGGCCTTTCTTTTAATAAAGACCTTTCTTCTCACACAAACAATACCTTCCTTCTCCCAACATCCTAAGTCCTAACGCATCATTATTCCCACCAACTCAACACTTCTCTTAATAATAACACACTTCCACCTAATCTAACAATCCAAACCTTTTTTCTCAACACTTACTTCTTCTTCACCAACATCCACTTTAAGATTTTATGTTGCTACTATGGCCTCCACACTAAAAGGACTTGTGCTACTTCTTGTATTAACTCTCATCCAAGGTGTGTGTATATATACCATTTTCTTTTTCCATTCTACAATTACCTCCTTCCTAATTCCATTAGTGTTGCCATGTTTTGCATGCAGGAGGAGGAGGCCAAGGAATTGGTGTTAATTATGGGACGATAGCAAACAACCTTCCTCCACCACCTCAAGTTGCAAAATTTCTGTTACATTCCACCATCATTAGCAGGGTGAGACTCTTTGATGCCAACCCTCAAATTTTGCAAGCCTTTGCAGGCACTGGGATTGAGGTGACCATAAGTGTCCCTAATGATGAAATCCCTCACATCACTAACTTGAGCATTGCTCAACAATGGGTGAACACCAATGTCCAACCTTTCATCCATTCCACCAACTTGATCATGATTCTAGTTGGCAATGAAGTCTTATCCACCGCTAACAAGCTTCTTATCACCAACCTTGTACCTGCCATGCAAACACTCCACGCAGCCCTTGCGGCAGCCTCGCTAGACAACCATATCAAAGTGTCCACACCACTCTCTTTGGGTATTTTGTCAAACACAACACCGCCATCAAGTGCCAAGTTTAGGCAAGGTTATGACACCCATATAATAAAACCAATGCTTAACTTTCTGAAAGATACCAATGCACCCTTCATGGTTAACCCATACCCTTTCTTTGGGTGCACACATGATGACCTTGATTACGCACTTTTCCAGCCAAATGCAGGTGTGTTTGATGAGAACACTAAGCTCCTATACACAAACATGTTGGATGCACAACTGGATGGTGTTTATTCAGCAATAAAAGTGTTGTTGGGGTTTGAGAACAAGATTGAGATTGGTATTGCAGAAACGGGGTGGCCTTCAGTGGGTGATCCAGGTCAGGTTGGAGTGGATCCAATAAGTGCTTCTAAGTACAATGGAAATCTCATACGCCATCTTAATAGTGGGGCTGGAACACCTCTCATGCCTAATAGAACTTTTCAAACATACATTTTTGCTTTGTTTAATGAAAATTTAAAGGCAGGTCCAACATGTGAGAGAAACTTTGGGCTGTTTTGGCCCAATATGACCCCTGTCTATGACATCCATATTATGAAGAATTCTGCTTACCATCACACTAGTCAACTACTTTTTTTGTTAATTATTATGTATCTTTGTTTTCTAAACTAATAATAATATGATGTATTTTTTCAATGAGATTAAGAGTTGGTGTAATGATAGTATGTTTCCATAATTAAATGTTAATAATAATAAAAATAAAAAAGAAAGTTAAATAGATAAATGAGAAGTAAGCAGAGAATCTGTGTTGAGTTGAGGAGTATAATAACGGTTGTCTCTGTGTAACCTAGTTGAAGAGAAGTTCCTGTGAAGTGAAAGTGGTTTCCTATGGTAGAAAGGGTAAATCTTCCTCTTCTCCTCACAACACCACCTCCTTCGAGACCATTCTTTTCCAACCATTCTCATTCTCATTCTCATTCTCATTCTCATTCTCAAATTCCAATAACAGCAAACAATAACACACAATTACCATTCCCTCCTCTTCTTATCCATGACCTCAATTCTGCTCCTCAACGCCGCCGCACAACCCTCGGAAGGTCCTCCGACCCCAACCGCGGCAGGCCATGGTCACCCCACCACCTCTCCCCCTCCGCCACCCGCGTCCTGCACTCCCTGCTCGACCCGTCTCTCCGCTCCGACCAGGTGGGTCCCACCTTGCAGCCCCTCTTTCAACCCCAACACCACCCCACCGCCGCTTCTGATATTCTTGCCATAATCAAGGCTCTAGGGTTTAACAAAAAATTCGAACTTGCTCTCAATGTCTTTGACTATGTTCGCCATAGGGAAGGTTGTGCTTCCCTTTTGAATGGTTCTTCAATCGCTGTCATTATCAACATCCTTGGTAAAGCTAATAAGGTCTCTTCTGCAGCCTCGCTACTCCTCACTCTCCAAAATGATGGCATTCAGATTGATGTTTATGCTTATACTTCATTGATAACTGCTTATGCCACTAATGGAAGGTATAGAGAAGCTGTCAATGTCTTCAATAAGATGCAACAAGAGGGTTGTACCCCTACTTTGATCACTTTTAATGTCATCTTGAATGTTTATGGCAAAATGGGCATGCCTTGGTCTAAGATTATAGCTCTTGTGGATGCTATGAAGAGAGACGGGGTTCCACCCGATTTGTACACCTATAATACTCTTATAAGTTGTTGTCGCCGTGGTTCTTTGTATGAAGAGGCTGTCCAGCTGTTTGATGAGATGAAGTTAGCAGGATTTAGACCTGATAAGGTTACGTATAATGCCTTATTGGATGTTTTTGGCAAGTCCAGAAAGCCTAAGGAGGCTATGCAGGTTCTAAGAGAGATGGAAAGTAATGGCTTTTCTCCTACCATTGTAACATTCAATTCATTGATATCGGCTTATGCTCGGGGTGGTCTGTTGGAGGAGGCGTTAAATCTTAAAACCCAGATGATGGAGAAAGGGATCAGACCTGATGTTTTTACATACACCACTCTTTTGTCAGGATTTGACAAGGCTGGAAAAGATGAGTTTGCCATGAATGTTTTTGAAGAAATGAGAGCAGCTGGATGCAAACCTAATATTTGCACCTTTAACGCCCTTATTAAGATGCATGGCAACCGAGGAAAGTTTGTCGAAATGATGAAAGTTTTTGAGGAGATCAAGGTATGCAATTGCTCCCCTGATATTGTTACTTGGAACACACTTTTAGCTGTATTTGGACAGAATGGAATGGACTCTGAGGTATCCGGAGTGTTTAAAGAAATGAAGAGAGCGGGGTTTGTGCCTGAAAGGGACACATTCAACACTCTAATAAGTGCATACAGCAGGTGTGGTTCCTTTGACCAAGCCATTGGTGTTTATAAGAGCATGCTGGAAGCTGGAGTAGCTCCAGATCTTTCTACTTATAATGCTGTTTTAGCAGCATTGGCTCGAGGAGGGCTCTGGGAACAATCTGAGAAAGTGCTTGCTGAAATGAAGGACGGTAGGTGTAAACCTAATGAGCTAACATACTCCTCTTTACTTCATGCTTATGCCAATGGTAAGCAGATTGAAAGGATGAATGCTTTTGCAGAAGAGATATATTCTGGCTCTATTGAAACACATGCTGTTCTTTTGAAAACCCTTGTTCTAGTAAATAGCAAGACTGATCTCCTAATGGAAACCGAACGTGCTTTTTTGGAGTTAAGGAGAAGAGGAATCTCACCTGACATAACTACTCTCAATGCAATGATTTCAATATATGGGAGGAAGCAGATGTTGGCGAAAACCAATGAGATTTTGAACTTCATGTACGAGAGTGGATTTACTCCAACTCTGACTACTTATAATAGCTTGATGTATATGTACAGCCGTTCTGAAAACTTCCAAAAATCAGAAGAAGTCTTGAGAGAAATTCTAGAGAAAGGTATGAAACCTGATAAAATCTCATACAATACAGTCATATACGCATATTGCAGGAATGGTAGGATGAAGGAGGCTTCACGGATATTTTCAGAAATGAAAGATGCTGCTGCACTTGTTCCTGATGTTGTAACTTACAACACGTTCATTGCTACTTATGCTGCTGACTCAATGTTTGTTGAGGCTATTGATGTAGTTCGATACATGATCAAGCAGGGATGTAAGCCGAACCAGACTACTTTCAACTCCATAATTGATTGGTATTGTAAGCTCAATCGGCAAGACGAGGCAAAATATTTTGTTAAAAGCCTTGGTGATATTGGCCCACATGTTTCCAAGGAGGAAGAAAGCAGGTTGCTAGAGAGAATAGCAAAGAAATGGTCATGAGTTGTTCACGACCACTTGCAGGAGGCTTCGTCGGAGTTTGGAATGTTTCTTTGACCTCTAGGAATTAGTTGCCCCCCTCCTCAATCCTGCTTTGCTACCATGTTCTGTAATATTTGGATAAGGAGATTGGTGTATACCCTGTGTATGTAAACCGTGTTGTTACTTTAGTTGGTGTTGATCTGCAGAAGATGGCAGTGGGTGAGGGTGTACAGAAAGGCCAGGGACTACAGAATACAAAGAGAAGGAGAGGGTTGGTTTGGTTTTACCATTGAGAATATAGCATGTACAGTAATGGATTCAACAAAAACGACTCGTAGGGGAGCATTTTGATAAAAGTATGTATTTGGGGTTGTAATGTTGTGTAGCTATAAAAACAGACATGTGTGTTTATGTTAGGCTATGTTTCAAGAGTTCTCTATTAAATACAATTCCTGCAGGTATAAGTGCTGTTGGTCTCAATTTTAAACCTGCCCTTTAAAACCTGAATGGCTAATGTTAAGAGGTAACACTGTTATATGCTTTCTTTGGTAAAAAAATAGTTTAGTGAAGCTTACCTTGGTGAAAACCATGGGAAGACAGCAATACGATGTATGAAAAACCTAATTACTAAAAGTAAAATCAGATAGAGACTTCTATACATTCAGATTTTAAGACTATAGATCGTAGCAACAGAGCCAGCAGGATATAACTCAACCAAACTTTGCTCGTTTCCAGCCCGAAAATAAATATAGAACAAGCGAAACCTGAAAATAAATATAGAACAAGCGCATCAAGCATGTCGCTCCTGCCACCGTCACAAAAATTAAGTGTATTGAACAAACTGAAATAACTAAAACTCTGCATAATTGATGGTAATAATACAAAAATGTTTAGAGCTTAAAACAATACAATTACAACAAAAACATGATCTGGTCATGCCATGTACTGGACATAATTAGCTCCAGCATAATACAAAATCACACTCCAATCTGCTACTCCAGCGATGTCCAAGAAGGCTAGCATAAGCAACACGCTTATGTGAACTGTTAAGCTGCTAAGTCCGGAAATCATGTCAAACCAAGATATTGCTAGTTTGGTTTTGAATCACTTTGAATTAAAGACAATTCTTCTCCATTAAAAAATGGTGAGCTCACCATAAGATCAACATCCTTGTTTTCTTGGTCAACAAGTTCTGAAGCAGCTGAATGGCAACCCTCCGAGCCATTAGATTGTAAGGAAGGTGGTTCTGCTTCAAATGGTATCCAATTCTTACTCTTGGCTTGGACCAAGATAGGGTACAGGATAAAGCCCATCATAATTACTGCTCCACTCACAAAGAATGTCCTCAAAGAAGCCAAGCACATTACAAAAATAAGCAACAAAGTAGGAGGCAAGCAAAGCATGGCTACCCAAAATGTTCCCAAAGGAACCTTGAATGGTCTATGAAGATTTGGCTTCTTCAATCTTAACCTTATAAAAGCTGCAAATTCAAGAAGCATACCTACAGCATATAAGAAATTGAGGAACTCCAATATTTGCTGAAAGCTCATCCACGACAAGAAGATAACTCCAGTGGCAGAGAACAAAATGCTGACGGTGGGTGTTTCATACTTGGACCTACACGTACATAGTATCACACAAATGTCAGATCATTGAAACTTTTCAGTTCAAGATTTTATGTTTCCACTAGAAAATGTCACCTAGCCCTCAGTTAAGACTAAAGGCAAAGTCTAAAAGAGAATAGACACCATAAATTCCATTTAAGGAAATTATTAAAAGGTTCCTTCCTGAAAGTATAAGGATTTAGTTATGATTGACTGAGTGTAAAGGTTGTTCTTTACTAACCTTACACTGGCCACATCATAAAAATGCCCCACTCTTATAAAAACTAGTCACTATCCTAAAATTGAACACCTATGTAGTTATGCATGATTGGCTGATATAGTAAAAAACTTCACAGTACATCAAAATTAAACTCAAAGTATGAATGACATAATTGTCTGTATATATACATAGGAGCTAATAAAAAGGAAGACAGTAGTATATGGATATTAACTAGGACAAAAATAAATAAGGTACAAAGTTAACATGTCCAACCACAGGCCATCTCAGTTTTTCCATTGATAAATAAAACTGCAAAAGTGGTTATCATTAACTGAATTTGATTCCTCCAATAAGTTTAATTTGAAAAAATGAAAGAAGGGGTTGAAAATGTATTGACACAATTATTATAATATTAAGAAGGGAAGCCATGGCATGGAACATTCCTGACCTTGAAGCAAATACAGCTGGAAGCATTCCCATCTTGCTCATCCCACAAAGTTGGAAAGCATCACTGCTCATTTCTGCTTCAAACAAGCCCATGTTAGACATAGCAGCCGCGGCTTGAATCCAGAGTTTCAGCCAAAAACCACCAATTAACATCCCCACTTCTGCAAAATAACCATCACTCCATTCACTTGGAGAGGATCTCAAAGCACCTGTTCCGGCAAGCAATGGAATCAAATATGAGGAGATCACCAAAACTAGTCCTCCCATAAGAGCTTTGGGGAATGTTTTACTGGGATTTTCAACCTCTCCTGCAAGGGTACTAACCTTGTCCCAATAGTTTAAATTCCAGAACATGGTATTGAAGAATCCTCGCCAATCCACATTGTTAAAATCCAGAACAAGCCACCTCGTAGGTTTGATGTGTGGAATGGAAAGAAGG
Source organism: Lupinus angustifolius (assembly GCF_001865875.1). Lineage (NCBI taxonomy): Eukaryota > Viridiplantae > Streptophyta > Magnoliopsida > Fabales > Fabaceae > Lupinus > Lupinus angustifolius. The sequence continues at coordinate 16,541,605 of NC_032026.1, read as the reverse complement.
GCCATAATGAGAAAAGGGAAAAGTGAGAAAAGGGCAAGCAGAACAGCCGAAAAGCCAACAATGTGAAGGCCTCGATAGTTCAAGTAAGTTAGTGAAACGGTGATGCATAAGAGAGCAGGGAAACGAGCAATGGTTTGGTTAAAGATTGGGAAGGAATGTTTCAAGTAATCGAGGAACAAGACAGGGTAAAGAGCATTGTCCATGACACCACTGAACCATTTCCAAAAACCTTCCTGAAAGCCCCAAAAAGGTCCAAAAGCATTAGAAATCCAAATAACATAGCCACCATTGTGAGGGAAAGCAGTTGCAAGTTCAGCTGTAATAAGTGCTTCAGGTATACTCCAAATTAAAGGGAAAATGAAGAATCCAAGCAAAGATAAAAGAGGACCAGCTCCACTCCTCACAGAATCCTCAACTCCAAAAGGACCACCAGATACTTGATAGAATATTAAAGCAATCAGTGGCAGTAATGTTATTTTATGATTCGATTTCTTCACATCACTCAACATTTCCTCTTCACCCTGATTCAATACTCAACACATACTACCAGGATCAAACACATAGCAAATTTATATAATTGAAGAGATAGGATGAAAGAGAGATTGAAAAGATAGGATGAAAGAGAGATTGAAAAGATAGGATGAAAGAGAGATTGAAAAGATAGGATGAAAGAGAGATTGAAAAGATAGGATGAAAGAGAGATTGAAAAGATAGGATGAAAGAGAGATTGAAAAGATAGGATGAAAGAGAGATTGAAAAGGGTTAACGAAGAAGTGCAGCATCTTGCTTCAAGAAGAAAATGTTTGAAACAGTGAAGGAAGTAAAGTCATCATGAGAATCAAAGTTTGTTTCTTTGCATCAAATGGCATCATGTCCTATGAAGGAACTATGATGATCATTATAATAATAATAACAACGTTTTCAACGCGGAGCCACCGAACATGGATACCACCAGAACAACAAAACCTCTCTATCTATTTTTGGATTTTAACAATATATATTTTTCTCACTTTTTCAGATCATTTGTCTTAAAAATCTACATCAACTATAATTTTGTTTTTATAATTTTTTTTATTTAATTAAATTGATATACTCATATACAAATGAGAATATATAGATCTCCTTTTCAATTTTCTCACATCATTTATATACTTTACAAATTAATAAAGTTATTTCATATTAATTATTGTTGATTCTGAAAATAGTAGTTGTTCTCAGACACATTTAAACTTTTAATAAAATTATATAAATGAACTTTTTTTTAACTTACACAAATCATCCTTCATCAATTATTTAAACAAATTTAAACAAAAAAAATGTGTGATGAGTCTTAAGCTAAACAAATTATGTTATGAAGACAAATAGAAATACAAATAGTATAAAAATGAATACATTGTTATTGTTATTGTATGTAGTCTATTACAAATAGATCAATAATTGAAAGAACATTCTATTTTGTAATGACCAAACGATTTTAATCGGGTAAACCTAATACAATACATTTTGAAATTTGATGTGAAGGTTGTGGTTCATAACATTGACGTTTGGATCAGTTTTTTGATAAGTAAAATTGTATCAAAGAAGGGTTGATTGAGGAAGTGGTGGATCCTGAGCAAATTTGAGAAGATAAGCAAGTTGATAAAGAGGACGGAGAAGAGGAATGAGTTGAGGATCCAAGTAAGCATTACATGAGAAACACCAAACAGAGAGATCACTAAAGCTGAGGGCAACACAGTGAATATGATCATTCTCAAAATGATGAAGCATATGTTTGTTCACAAATCGACTACAAAGCACTTCCTTACATGACAAACACAACCAGTTTTCACTTGGGTGTTGGCACCTGCAATTATCATTTGTGATTCATTCATTCTCTATTCTCTATAATAATAATAAGGATATCAAATTAAGAATGAAATTAGGACCTGTTGCAAGGAGTACTCGGGGGTGGTATGTGGGTAAGATCAGAGGATAAAGAAGAAGAGAGGTGAATGCATGAAGTTTTGGGTGAAACCCAACCCGATTCTGAACCATCCATTAGATCCAAGTACATCATATCTTCTTCTCCCTGTTTGTTTGTTTGTTTGTTTGTGTATCATATCATATCATATCATTCAAACAATAACAAAGAAGAAGGTTAACAGAATACTCACCGCTGCTGCAGATGAAGACGAACCCATCTCAAACCACCGCTTCCTCGATAACAAACCCTTTCTTATAATAATATATAATATATAAGATTCCTTTTTAAACTATATATTAAAAAAGACTTTAATATTAAATGAAAATGGTGAATAAGACAATTACATTTTAAATAATAATATAATAATAGTAGTAAAAGAAGGAAGGAGTGAAGGGATTGGGTTTTCTCTCTTTGATCCAACCATTGATTGATTAGTATTAATATTAGTATATGTTGTTTAATCCATTGAATAATAATATTTAAGTAAAAGAGTTGTTTGTTGTTGTGATTGTGAATCAAAGGAACCAAAAAATGATAGGAGGAGGAGGAGGATGCATAACCCCACAGCTGACATCATCATCATCATCATTATCATCATCATTATTATCATCATGTTCCCCACTCCGTCTTCAAACGCTGTCGTCTCCCATTCCCATTCCCATTCCCATTCCCAACAACAGATTAGGGTTTTCTAACTTCAATCTTCAAATGAAACCCAATTCCAATCTCAATCATCATATCCTAACCAATGCCCATCCCCCAATTTCATCTTCATCTTCATCTCCATCTCCATATCCTGGTAACAATTTCAATTTTATTATTATTATCATCATTCTGCACCATGCCATTGCTATCCACGTTCTGCATATTCACAACCCAATTCTTTCAATGCATTGCATTCTTCTCTATTCTCTATAAGACATGTGTAACAACTATTATACATGTCCTGTCTTGTTGTCCTTGGAGAACATCAACTAACTTTTCTCCATAATTCCATATGATAGAGAAGACATAGATCTTTTAGTAACTTACATGAATAACGGAATAGAATGTAATGTTACTCTTCACTGTCATTTTGTTTTTTGGGTACTTAAATTTCTAGCTTTCTGATGCATTTTCCATCAGGTAAACATATCAACCAATTGTCAGCCATTGGAAATTCAACAAATATTCACTGGCACAGCTGTTCCGTTGAGAAAGATGATAGACAGAAGTTACTAGATCAAAAAGGATGCGTCATATGGATCACAGGTCTCAGTGGCTCTGGTTAGTTAGTGCTTTCTCCATGTTTATATTCTTGCTTTTATTTATAATTAAAACGATTAATATCTTAAAGAATATATACATATTTGTTGCTGTTGTCTTTGTGTCATTCTAACATTCTACTATTCCTCTCCAGTTTGCATACTTGTTATATTGTGTATATGTCCTGCTTCAGTTGTTTTTGTTATTCCGTGTTAAAACTGTGAAATCTAGTTTCTCATTTTAACTCTCCAATATAATTTTTTGTTGATTTATATCAACACATACTCAATGTTATGGTATTTGTAAAGATGATTTATGAATATGTTATAATTTAAACAATCTTCAGGGAAAAGCACGATGGCTTGTGCTTTAAATAGAATATTGCATCAGAGGGGAAAATTGTCTTACGTTCTTGATGGAGACAATGTTAGGCATGGCTTGAATAAAGACCTTGGATTTAAAGCTGAAGACCGTGCAGAGAATATAAGAAGAGTTGGTGAGTCATATCTACATATGTACATTATTTATGTGAGCACATACATACATATATACATGTGTGTGTGTGTTTGACTGAGTTATTTGAGCACTTAATTAAATATTGACCATATGTACATTATTTTTCCTCTGTTGCTTGGTTGGTCCGTTGTTATTCCATTCAGGTGAGGTAGCAAAGTTATTTGCAGATGCTGGAGTTATTTGCATTGCAAGCTTGATTTCTCCCTATAGAAGAGACCGAGATGCCTGTCGTGCACTGTTGCCAAATGGAGATTTCATTGAGGTAACTGCTTGTGATTATTTTAACAAGGTTGTGGCTGATATTTCACCTACATTCCTTACACAACTGGGATGCAACGTTACAGGTTTTCATGGATGTGCCACTACATATTTGTGAATCAAGAGATCCTAAGGGCCTTTATAAACTTGCACGTGCAGGAAAGATCAAAGGTAGACCTAACAATACACTACTATATGCAAAAACCAATCTTTGAACCTCCAGTAACTTTGTTGAATATTTTCTACATTTTTATTAGTTATCATTTATTTATCCTTTTTATTGACTAATATAGTGTTTTCAGGCTTTACAGGGATCGATGATCCTTACGAATCACCAATCAATTCTGAGGTATGTATCTTGTTCTGATATTAATATTTTATAATTGATTGACTTATTGGAACAATTGCTCCCATTCAGAGATTTCATTGCAACTGGAGTATCTTAACTTTCTACCATTATAACCCATAACGAAAAACTCTAGAACATAGATCCTACTCAAAGCAATTTCTATGAGGCATATGGTGCTTCTAAGTATGTCAGTAAATATTAACAAGACGTTAGTCTAGTGGTGTAAGATCCCAATAGATCCCTTGAAAGATCAATAGGTCGGGGGTTCATTCTTCGGAGTGACACTTATTAAGAGAGGTAGTCACACACTCCAAAAAGGATTAGGTCCTTACTTATAGGGTGAAGGGGTACCATTGGTAGTATGTGAGGAGGTTAACAAGGTCTGTTGCTAAAACAAATATGAGATAGGTATGTATTTCAAGTCTACATGCATTTGGTTATGCTAGGTTATGACTTGTAACCTACCAGACACGGTAAAAGAGTAGGGAGAGATATAGAAAAACGATCCATGATACTGAAAGAATTATGAAATTAAGGAAGAGAGTGAACCCTTGACATTGATAACCTCAGCCTAATGAGAATCCTCTTATCTAACCCTATAAACTAATTAAAAGTGGCCCAAACATGCCTAAAAGTGATAGTGTCAAATAGGACCAAGCCCAAAATCAACAGAGCCGAAGACAAGCCTCAAAACCAGCGGCCAGTGCTGCTCTCATGCAGATCCTGCAGCCTATACTACTTCCTCATGGGTAGGTCATGTTCTCTTGCTCCTCAATTGACCTTATAAAACAGGCCTACTTTGGATCCTTTTTTGTGAGTTTGATATTGGAGAGGAAAAATAAGACTTCAGAGTCGAATCACAAATGTATTTCATAAACGCAAGCCTTTCTCTTCTCTTTGTTATCCTCCAAATACCAACTTGCAAACATGCAATAACAAGTTATGCATGGATTAAAAACTTCGACATTATGTTTTAGGCCTTAATTTTATCAAATTTCTTCTTTCCTTTCTTGTTAATGTATTTTGGAAAACAAAATTATTTGTTTAGTATAAAGAACCGCATAAGTTTATAAAAATTAGTGCCATGCATTTTATGATTGAACTTATCTCACTACAGAATTATTGAAAGGGAAAAATAATTTTCACTATATTTCTTCAGATAGTGCTAAAACACGGAGAACCATGTGCTTCCCCTTCAGAGATGGCAGAAAAAGTGGTTGTTTACTTGGAGAAGAAAGGGTACCTAGAGGCGTAAAATGGTGGTGCTTTTGTCCATGTCCAGCAAACTTTGACTGTATTTCTGCTTGAGTACCAGTATCTACAGGCATAGTGATGTGATCAATTAATTAATTTAATTACAGTTTACTCCATGCATCGTCCCTGTCAGAGAGTTTTAGCCTTGTAAATATCCTATCCCTGCAACTATGTATGTATTTGTAAGTAGATATAATAACAGTATTGCTTCTATTGTTTATGTTCTACTTGATAAAAATTGAAGGATGTGAAGTTGTGTAATTGATCAAATCATGAAACACAATTGTCCCTGGTTTCCTCTACAAGTTAATTATAAAGTTTGTTACAATCAGTTAATCGACTATAAAATGTATATTTAATTTTCACCCTTATATTACATTCATCCATATATTAAGATAAAAATCTTTGACAGAAATATAAAATAGTATTCATAGAGGATAGAAAAAGCATCAGGTTAATGATTACGTTAAAAAGCAAGTTTTTATGAAAAAGAGAAAACCTTGTTAGGTAAAAAAAATGTGAAGATTTGAATGATCATGATATGACGTAATTTGAGATTGTTTCTATTGTTTGCGATTGGGGCAATTAATTTGTTGTTGTTGTTGTTGGTGAGGAAGGATAAGTCTTTTGCTGACTCTATCTCTAGATTGTATTATGTATATACTATATGGTGTGCGTGTATTCTTCATCTATATATGATAATGATGCATTGTTCCTTTGTCATCAAGTCAAGTGCACTTCTGTTTCATGATGCAATAACAGAAGAAGAAATGTGACTCTTTTCAAACACATTGCACCTACAGCTGACATTAATAAACAATACAAAATCATGATTAGGATTTAGGTGTCATGCCTATGAAATTTCTGTTAACTTCAACCTATATGTATCATGACTACCGCTACCTCTAATGGGCTTTCATCCAAATCTAAACTATAATGTGAAGATCTAGAGAATTGAGTCAATACAGATGAATGCAAATTTAATAACAAGTGCTTCCAGGTTGGTTGATAATATATTACACAATGAAATAAATCAACAGAAGTCAAGGAAACTTATATTTGATACATATATGCAAAAAAAAAACTAGATTCCTACTATCTAACTGTGTATGTGACATGTTGTCTTTAATTTAATGGACGTGCAATCTGTGATATCCTTTCATCTTCTAGGAGTTCATAAGGGTCCACATATTGTGGAGGCGATATATGCATATTGCTTCCATCGTGGATGAATATCGGCCCAAAATACTGCGAGAGGAAAACTAAAGGATCAAACCCAGTTCTTCAAAGAAAAATAGTGAGAATAAGGTTAACAGCTTACAAAGTAGAGAGCAGAAAAGGATGCAACAGTTAGGAGGATGAATGGCCAAAATGCTAAGAAGAATGTTCCTCCAAGAGTCAACAAAAGTCTAGCCCGAGGGATCAAGCCCTGAAATAGATATGAATAACACAAGTGATTTCCCTTAATCTCATCCAAAAAGAAAACATGTTAATTATATCCAAGTATTCAAAGTTCAATTCAATATACTAGATGATAAAATCTGATTCTGCAGCGAGGACAGATGTGATCAAGGTCCTATTAGCTAAAAGACTCACATTATGTAAGTGCTACAACTGCTAACCAGTCCTGTCACTATTCACATTCAATGCAAAAGAAAGGCATTGAATATATACATCATTTTGTTATCAATTTCTTATGCTTGCTTTCTCCACATATGATTCAACAAACTACAATCAATGAAAGCTAGTGCTATACTTCATCAATGGTGAATTATTTGATATATTATTATTTAAGAGATGTAAAGATAATGAATCAACCTCAAGACCTTCACTGTTGAGGGCCATAGATCGCTCCCTCTGATTGTCTAGACTCCTCTCAATATTGGTTTGGACAGAATTTCTGTTTGGGAAGCGTCTTTCTTCTTCATTAAAATATATTTCTTCGTCGGGTCCATTGTTGCTTTTCTTTAGATCTTCAAGCACTGATGTAGGTGTCATACCCCTCCTCTTCAATTCCTTCATAAATAAGGATTCAGGAGGTTCTTCCTCTGAAAATACAATAGCAGTATACAAAGAAGGATCTATATCGAAGCAAGAAAAAAGAAGGGAAGATTCTAAAGAGACAATAAGTAAGTGATGTATAAAGTTGAAGAACAAAAAAGAATACCGTTGTTCTGGTTTTTGGTATGTTGAGGTCCACAGTAGAGCTTGAATCTGGTGGTTAAATGATAAAAAGAGTGTAATTGTGAGGTCCTTTTGTTGAAATAGGAGGACGTGGGTTTAGTGATAAGGTTGGATTGAGAAAGAGAGAGGGTGGAATGAGAAAGAGAAACATGCAAGGAAGCCATAGTAACAAAGAAAGAAACACACGTACGTGGTTATTAAGAGAGCAATTTCATTTCATTGGATAGAGAGAATGAATGAAAGAAAATGATGTTATGTTGAAGGAAGAAGGAAGATGGAAGAAGAAAGAAGAAGCAATGAATTGGTGGCTAATGTGTGCTGGGACATGCCACGTGTTTCTCTCTACAACCTCCATATATTTATTTATATATATATATATATATATATATATATTAATACAACCGACCTATGTATTCCATATATAATACCATAAACCTTATCACTTTATAACTCTATTAATGCTATTCATACCACACACATTTCAGGATACATTTCAATTAAGGCTTTAACAAAGGATGTTTTATTGTCTTAGTGCTCTCAAATCTAATTATTTAATCACAATCTTATACATTCAAAAAATGAATACATCTCATTCTCACCTTCTTGTGCTAAATAAATAAATAAATATAAAAAATGTTTGAAAGTTTTGGATAAAATAAAAGAGTTATAATATATATATTATGTGAATGATGACACATGGATGCCTTTTTAGTCTGCAACAATCTGAATATTCCCCACAAAATCCATTCTCATTTCTGATATACTTGTTCTTCTATACATTACACATATTCCATATTCCATATTCATCTCTCTCTCTCTCTCTCTCTCTCTGACACTTGTTCTACAATCAACTCAACATAACTAGGATCTCTCTGCTTTCCTCATTTTAAAACTAAATAAAAACTTCTTTTTTCAATTGTTTTGGGTAAGAGACATTTTAATTTGAATATCGTTTGGGATTAAATTTGGAACCAAAACTAAACGAAAAAGAATTGATTTTTGAATTAGGGTTTTTATTGGGATGAAGTTGAACGGAGAAGGAGAGGAGGAAGAAGAAGAAGAGGAGGAAGAAGAAGAAGAAGAAGAAGAAGAAGAAGAAGAAGAGGGTTCAGAATCACAGAAAGTGGTGGTTGGGTATGCATTAACATCCAAAAAAAAGAGAAGCTTTCTACAGCCAAAGTTCATTTCCCTTGCCAGGTCTACTCATTATTCATTCATCTCTTTCTATTTCTTTCAATTTTTAAGGATTGGGGTTTTCCTTTCTTTTCTTTTTCCTCTTTTTTGTGGCCCATTATTTATTCTTTTCTTTTAAATTTATCACATTGCTTATTTCATTTGTTTTTTCATAAATGTGTGATATCTTGGTTATTTCCCCATTCTAATTAAGTGAATAGAAAAATAGGCACATGAGACATTTGCTTCATTGCTCAACTTGGACTACTCGGAGTCCAATGTGATTTCTAGATAGTAAGGGAATCAAATTATCTGTTGCCTCTCTCACACACATGTTTTTTAATTCCTATTATATTATATAATAGTTTTAACTATATGCTTACTGTGAAATATATCTGCCCATCAGTTTGTGCTGAGTATATATCTATGTATATTTTAGGAACAAGGGGATATTCTTTGTTGCCATCGATGAAAACAAGCCTCTGTTAGAGCAAGGTCCTTTTGATGTTGTCTTGCATAAGGTTTGTGATATTAGTATTACTTATGAGAATTTTATCATTATTGGCACATGAAACTCTTCATGTACAGCTGTACTTTTTATTCACATTTTTTATTTATGGCTCTATCACCAGTTCATGGACCGTGTAATATTTTAAGAACAACTTTCTTGTTGGTGTTCTTTGTATATCTGACAATCTATTTGTTATTTTCAGTTGTCAGGAAAAGAATGGCGTGAGATTATAGAGGTTTGTGAACTCCAGATACTTTTACCTGCTCTCACATAGTACTAGCCGTATCATGTTATGATTTTTCGATACATCCATCCATGGTCTTGCATGAAATGAATAGCTTCTTAGTACTAGGAATAAAGTATGAAACGTCGGTGATTGGTTGGACAACCCAATCTTTGGATTCTTAAAAAACTTATTATTGTCTCACATAATTTGTGGAGTTCTTGCTCTCCTAATCATGAATCTTGATCATACACTTGAAACCAGTTACCTAATTATGCAAACAAATGAGGATATAGTCTTTATGATTAATCTAAATAAATTTAACCAGGCATTGGTGGGCTTTGATGCTACAGGAAGAAAAAAAAAATCATAGAAAAGGGGAAGACTGTTGATTCCATAGATTTCACTTCTAGCCATTGGCAAAGAAATAGCAATTTTCTCAAAGCATTTGACATGCTTTCTCTTTATAACAATTAATTGCTTCTAGTCATTCCTTCTTTGTTGTTAAAGACTGGAACAGTCAGGATCAATTATCTTGAGGGCCTAAGATTAAAGTTTAGAATCCAATAACACTACATTCCAAGTGCAATCAACTCTGGCAATTTTATAATATGAAACATTTACAATGATATCAACCTAGAAGGGACAAAAGATGAAAGCTTTTGACAAATGGTTTAGTGATAATGCTAAAAAGGTTCGCTGGTTGTTTTGTGTATGATGAATTACTAACATTTTAAACCTTTTAACTAGTGTTTTCATTTTTGAAGGATTACAGGCAAAAACATCCAGAAGTACCAATCCTTGACCCTCCAGATGCAATCCAACATTTACACAACCGGCAATCCATGCTACAAGATGTAGCAGATCTTAACCTATATGACTGCTATGGTATAACTTGTTTACTGCAAGTTACTGCAACAATAGATGGGGGAAAAATTAAGGCACTTAATCTGAAAGTTTTCGGTTTGTTTACATGAATTTTTAAGCTAAGTATAAGAGTTTTGCGAATTTCCCAATACTGGATTTACTGGCTAAACTAATGGTTTTGTTATATTATTTGGATATTCAAAGAAGTTATGTGCTTTCCAATTCAAGTTGAAACTAAGTTATATGTTTTGTGGTAAAGTGTGTTATTGTATTGGTCATTGGTGGTTGAATTATTACGTGCTTTTTAATTTTTAGGCAAGGTTGGGGTTCCGCGGCAGATGGTTATCACAAAAAACCCATCTACCATCCCCTACGAAGTCACTAAGGCTGGGATGAAGTTACCGTTAGGTATTTATCCTTACTGAGGTCCTTACTTTCATCTGAGGGATAGATTTGGTAATCATACATATCATTTTAGTCAATCTCAATTTGTGCATATTCGGACAATCTCACATTGCTGTGGTATCAGATGTTGTTGCATGACAAGCTTTGTAAATTTGAATTGGCTCAACAACCTGATTTGTATATTTTGGATTATTGGTTTTGAACATGCTATATTTTATTAGCCCAAGATTATATACAGTTATTTGGCTTATGGATATTTATGATTGTTCCTCTTATCCTGATCGAGCTTTTAAAGACATACTGTCATCTCTCTTGTAGTGTGTGCTGATTTTTATCTTTAAGTAATCACATATCCATTTTATCATTTTCAGTTGCAAAACCACTGGTTGTGGATGGCACTGCAAAGTCACATGAACTATATCTCGCTTATGATGAATTCTCTCTTTCAGAGCTTGAACCTCCACTTGTTCTACAGGAGTTTGTCAATCATGGTTTGTGATCTGGTACATTCACCTTGATCTTTTGTGTCCAATATACATTGTTTTCTAATTTCTCTCTCTCTCTCTCTCTTTCTCTGGGGACGGGGGGCGGCGGTTGTCCATTGCAGGTGGTCTTCTCTTTAAGATTTATATTGTTGGGGAAACCATAAAGGTTGTGAGGCGTTTCTCTCTGCCTAATATAAGTAAACATGAGCTATTAAAAGTTGATGGTTTATTCCGGTTTCCAAGAGTTTCATGTGCAGCAGCCTCTGCAGAGGATGCTGATCTGGATCCTAATATTGCTGGTAACAGTCACACATAATTTTATGCACGCGAATGTCAAATGGAGCCTTGCTTTGTTATGAACGAATGTTTTATCTTTTATGTCCCACTGCTTCCAAGTTAGCTAGCTGCTTCTTTTAACTTGTGACATTTTGTTGCAGAACATCCACCAAGACCTTTATTGGAGAGGCTTGCAAGGGAGCTCCGTCGTAGATTGGTATTTTCTGTTGTTATTTTACTAACTTCTATCATCATTTTCTATTTCTTGATAAAATAGTAAAAAGTAAACTGCATCACTTTCTGTAGGGACTCCGCTTATTCAACATAGATATGATCCGCGAACATGGGACCAAGGATGTGTTTTATGTCATTGATATCAATTACTTTCCTGGCAAGTATAACTTGATACCGTTTATGCAAGAATGTGTTAATCTAATTTCATCCTTTCACTGTTGTCTTTTTATTTTGGAGTTATATTGTCAATGTTCTTGTTGCAGTTCTCTAGCCAATGCAGATGTTGCAAATGCTGCTATAGCTTGCCATGCTATCTATTGTGATTGAACATTATTGTGTTTTACACTGTGCAGGGTATGGAAAAATGCCAGATTATGAACATGTGTTTACAGATTTCCTTCTTAGCCTAGTGCAGAGCAAGTGTAACAAGAAATCCAATACTTGTATTAAGCCAAGTGAATAGATTCATCTACTCAAATGCTGTCCTTCCAACCAATATTCTAGTTTTAAGTTTCATTTACAAACCATCAAGCCTCTTTAAATTGTACCAAGTGGAATATTATTTTGCATCTCTAATCTAATTTTATATCCCTCTCCAGTATAGTTATCCAAATTATCCAAATTGATTATGTTTTTGTTTATGCTAAATAATGACACAATGTTCATTTTTTTAGTACTATCAAGGGTATCCCTCATCCCATGGATAAGGAATTAATCTCTTTCAGGGTAATTGATTACCCCTCTTAATTGGTGTCACTCTCAAAAATCAAACTTATGACTTTTTGGTCAACCTAAGATCTAGTAGAATGTTACACTACTAGATATTTATTTGTTAAAGAAACCTGTGGTATATTCTGTTCTTAATTTTTATACTATTTTTACAATAAATTTAAACAAAAATCACCATTTTAGTAATTGAGTGAATGCTAGCCAAATTATCTACGCCCGTTTTATGCTCTTGTATAACCTTTTCAAGTACCAATTTTTTACAAACAAGCCAACCCCCCAAGTTAGAGAGTCTTGGTAAAAAATAGGTAACAAGTAAATTATGAATGAAGTATTAATGCCCTAGAGTGGAGATTTTAGACGAGGTGAGTATGAATATTTTTTGAAAGGTACAAGCCAATGTAAATATCATATAATATTTGAATTTCAAGTCACATAGAAGTGATATCTTTTGGAGAGATCAGAATGAGGATTCATTAGCAACTACACATTTTCAATTCATATTATTCATGACCAAAGTACAAGACAATGTAAATAGATTTACATATATTACTACTATGCCATAATTTCCACGCTAACAAGACCTAATGGTATTTACAAAGATCCGGTTGAAATGTGATCTTAAGTAGAATATTAAGGACCAAGCAAGCAAGCAAGCACCTTTTTCACTAGAGTTTGGAGAAGCTGAAGACTGTATATAACGTACATGAATTAGAGATGTGATGAGAGGACTATCTAGGATCCACGATATGTCTTCAATATGTACACATTATATACATACGAATTTATTGCCACCCTTGAGATTTTACCAGAAAGGACACCACCTAAAAACACAAGGCAAAACATATTAATCTGTTAACCATAAGCCATACTTCATTAAAGGACATGATAGATGGTTGAGATCATTGTAATTTTATCTAAATCTATGTACATTAGACTCTAAATTGAACCAATTAGTAGAATGCATTTTTTTTCTTAGTCTTCTGGTGGGAGGAAATCCCATCCTCCAATCTTTCTTTTCATTCCTTTACTAACAAATTCAAAGATTCAGAAACACGCTCTCTCTCTGTCATTCTATTTTCTTCTACACTAGTTTTATATTTTTTACAATGTGTGTCTGTGACAACGAAAAGAACAAGTGTTAGAGATCATACCCAACATAATTTTGGCACAAATTTTCATGTGAGGTGGCCTGGACAATTAACTTTTGAACTTGCAATTTCACAGATAAAGCATGATCAACTTCACGAGTGTCCCCAGAAACTAAGCTGCTATGGTCCACTGCATGCTGAAGAGAGCTGTTTGGTACTGAAGATGTTGAAAAATCCCTTCCTGTAAGCTTATTACTCATTCGAGCCATGACAACCACAGCGCGCTCATTCAGCACCTCATTAGCATCACCAAGTTGATTAACAGCCTAGTGCAAGTAGATATGATAAGCATCATTAATCAAGACAAGCAAGAAAATAATACAGCACAATGATACCTGAAGAAGCTCCCTTTCACGAGCACCACGCTGAGGATGGGGAAACTCTCTATTTTGGGCAGATTCTTCAGTATTTACAGCAGGAGTTACATGATTGCTAGTAAGCATGGACATTTGTGGAACTTCATTGAAGTTAAAAAGTCGCCAATTTATAAGAGGATCATGGACAAAGGCCTGAATGCAGGACGAACATATAATCAAATTATGTATTTAATTATTTCAAGACTAACAACTTGAGACGGGTTAGAGTAACACCCAGCTTATATGTGGCCCAAATTTAACGCCTGTAGTTAAAGAAGTGTTCTTTCAAAAGCAATAAAATGACAATATTTAGCAAAAATAGAGCTCAAATACTGACCAGAGGCAAAACTTTTTTTTTACCCTATCCACAAATGTTTCCTTTTTTCTTCCAGTTTATCTTGCTCTAATTCTTTCATCAACTCTATAACTTATATATACTCTTTATTATTATTATTATCCTTGCAGAGAGGTACAGAAGAAAAACTGAACGGCAACAACAACAAAAATACTTAAAACACTTTTTTAAAGGTAAAAAGACTGTCTGTTGATGTAACGGTACCTCCATCATGGCCATCACACTATCTTTATTTGTTCGCAAAACTTGCATAACATTTTCACATGTTGAACGGAAGTTTCCCTCGATACCACTAACTTCCATGGCTTTCTCAAGCATTCTTGTCAAGCGGAAAGGAACCTGAATAATAGCATAAAAGATAAGATAACAAAAAAATATCCATAATCTTATCATTTAACATTAGGAATAATCAATTCTTGAGCGCACCTTTTCTGGGAATTTCTCACGGTTCATTGATGCCTCAAAGCAGTCTCCAAAATCTATGTGTAAAATCTTCCCGCTGCAACATATTAAAACCATTAGATGCTTCAATTTTTCAAATTATCGTATCAATCTAGTTAAATTTCTTTAGCACTGGTTACCTAAACCGATGCAACATAAGATTGCTTGGATGGCGATCACCTAAGCCAAGAAGGTAACCAACCTAGCAAAACACAACCATTAGTTTAGCTCCCATATGATTGTAGTTGTCAACTCTTTATTCAGAATTCTAAAAATGCACGAAAGTTAGTAGGGCGAGGAAATCATATACTGTTATAAAAATGCACAAAAGTTGACACCTCAAATCAGAACTTGTAATTTAATATACATTGCTTTTGGAATTATGTACAAATCAGATAAATGATCAATAACAAAGCATATTCAATTTTTAGGAGTTGTCAACTTCAATTGGTAGGAAACTCCTGCATATACAATGACATGCAACAATAAAAGGGATATTGAACACATTTGAGACTCACTGACCAAGGCCCAAATGACGGATGCTAATTAATTGCTAAATGTATAAGCACTCCTATGGTAGCAGGGTGCAAGACTTATGAATATGTAAGTAATAACATTGATGATCCAGATGTATCAGTCTGTTGATGGTGCATTATAGTATGCAACAAACACCAGATTTTTATATCCTTTTTTTTCCCCATTTTCCCATGAATTCTCACTTCCTACAATCCCTAGAATTCTGAAGGAATTTTAGCTCCAGTGGAGAAAAGGAAGTTCATATTAGTGGTTATGCCAGTTCAAAACTCAAAAGTGATGATCAAGTTTTCACTGGCATACAAAGCATTTGACTTTTTAAACAGCTAAATTGTCAAAGGTTTAGTAAGGCTACACAGTGGGACCTCCATTAAATGCTTTCAAAATATAATTAATCAGAATTTCATATCATAAAACACTTCTGAAAAGAATAGGTTCTGCAGTTCATCTCAGACCTCAGAACTTCATGGTGATTACATAGTATTAAAATAAAAAGTTGTGGTATATATGAGATCACAACTTCAACTAATGCATAGTACATACGCACCATGCTCATAACTGCCAAGCTCCTAGTATAATTTGTCCTCCTCTCTAGCCAAATCTCAGATGTTCGACTTTTCAACCAAAGCACCTGGGCATGTTGTGACAATTAAGATAAATGTTATAGAAGACCCTATGCCAAGCTTAAAAATTTTAAAACATCAAATACCCTTGCTAGGTCATTTCCTTCAGTATTGTCCAAAGCAAATTCAAAGACCTCCACTTTAGCAATAAGAGGCAAATGGTCATAATCTGGAGCAAAACTGAGCATACATTTGTGTTCTTGATTCAAGGTGATCTGTACAAAGGGTAAGGAAATTAAAGCAATCTGAATCACAGGATATAATCATATTAACAAGTTAAGAAAGTATAATGACATTTAAACCCAAATTATACAGATGTAAGTGAAAGCAACAGGGACTATGGGAGCAATGGAAGGAAGAATTCGGGATTCTAACTGACCTTTCTGGCATCTCGGTACTCTCGAATAAGATGATGCAAGGTGTCACAATTTGGAACCCACTCAATTAAACCACTGTTTGGAGATAAAGGAATCACAGCATATCGTTCAATAGAAAGATCCTTTTCTGCTGTTTTCCTAGAATTCTCGAGCAGGGTATTCACCAGACCAAAAAGCTAGCAAAAACAATGATACAGGAATTTATCAGATTGTCAAGATAGATGACCCCATAGAAAGACTTACCAGATACCAAAGATATACAAGCAGTATACTCGAACACAACCAGTAGAGATGAAATACCTGCATGACTCGTTCATCCTGGCGTAAATCCTCATGTCCCTTCAATAAGAAGGCATAATCATCACCATCACTCCCATGAATGGTCAACTTCCTAGGCCGTTGCTTAGACGTTATGACAACAAGCTGGCGTGCAAATGATGCAATTGTAACCACTGGTGCATCTGAAATAAGGATATCAATGTTTCAGTAGAGACTAAATGTCTATATATAATTGGGTCGGGAAAAAAATAAAACTAATTTACCAGCACGGTATGTCCCAGGAACAGCGAGCTCCAAATTGCGGCATTCAAGCAATTCTGGAGAAACAGACTCCAAGTCTAAAGTTGTAAGACTTTGAAGTTGCTTATCTATCTTTCTGAATACATGATAGTATATATCCCAAGCCTAATAAGAAAATAATTAGAGAACAAGTCCCAAAAGTGCCAGAAACTTAATGAAAACTAGCCACCAGTTTACAATTGCAAATTTCATACCTGGGTAAGTTCAGCATCTTTCCCAGTTCTCTTATAATTGACGCAGCACTCGTAAGCCTCTAATAACTCCTGTCGGTAAGCCTGAAATACCAGGAAAAACGGGGTCAAGTCTCACAAAGTTTAGTGCCAACACCTAGGTAAAAATGACAACAATAAAGCCTAAGTTTCCAAGACAGTTAACCATACATGATACCCATTTAATTATACAACCAAACAGGATGTGGTTAGAAAACAACCTCAATAAAGATTCTCTCCTTTATGGTAACATTGTTTCTCATTGCTCCTTCTTCAAGCATTTCATGCAATGGCTCCAACACCTTGAGCATCCCTTCAATGTTATGTTCACCAAAATACAAACGGCTAGCTTCTTCCAGTGCTTCATGCCACGTTTCATGCCAAAGAATAGCAACCCTGATCAGTTCTTTTGATACAAGTTGTGCCTGCAGAAAAACAAGCTTAAGGTTAAAATTACAGAACTCACATAAATAAATAAAAACCTAAGTAACAACAGAACCTTAGTCCCACTAGGTGAGGTCAGCTATATAGATAGAATGACGCCAACATGTTCTATCATAAATAACATCCATTGATATGTAATTTTTTCCTAATTGTTTAACCTATTTGTGTTTGATGCTATACATAGCCAGATCGAAGCCCGGATGAAAGATGAAGATTATGTTAGGCAGTGGACAACCAACGTAAAACTTTGTTGAATTTCTATGATAATTGATATGAACAAAATAAAAAATTGTAGCTTGAAAATTATCAAACCTGATCCACAAGGACACCACTACGCTGCCTAACTTTGTCAACAACCTCTTGAGCTGCAGCTTTGCGTAAGTTGCTTATTGATTTACAGGCCACAAGCAAAGGATACATAAGAGCCTACAGAAGGAATAAAAAAGCAGCATTCCATACATGATTAATAAGTTTAACATCCAAAGCATTTGCATAATGTGGCAGAATACAAAAAAACATTCAATAGATCAGTCAAGTGCTAACCCTTTAGACAACAATAACCAAAACTTAATCCTACAATGTAAGGATGACTACATGAATCGAACAACGCCAAGATGCTCTATCGTAAAACATGTTCATTAACAAAGCAATGATCTCTAAATCTTTCTTAATCGTTTAGCCTGTGGTTTTTCTTTGCCTCTCTCTTCCGCTAGAAATTGGACTAAATCCAATTTGATCTACTCTTCTTATTGAGACTTCTAACAGTCCCCACCATACATGCAAACCACCAAAGGCGTGATTTTACTATATTCTCTACAATAGGAGCTACTTCAACTTGTTCCCTAAAGCATTCATTTCTAATCTTATTTTGTTTAATGTGTCACTCATCCATCAAACATTCTTATCTCTACTAACATTGTGGGTCTTCCAGTTGTGCAGTAAAACTTCTCGTTAAGCTTGAGTAAAACCTTTATTTCACATATGACACCTGAAGCACTCCACAATTTCATCCACCCCACTTGAATCATATGGTTTACATCTCCCTCAATTTCCCCACCGTGTTTTATGATTAGCTAAACTTACATTCCATATACTTCATCTTAATCGAAAGTCATGTGCTTCTAAAGCTTGTCTCTGCCATTCTAGTTTCGCATTAAATTCCTCTACCGAGTCTCTAACTATGACAATATCATTTGTAGAAAGCATGCATTATGGCACTAGTTATTAGATATGCTCAGTAAGCACATCCAAGACGTATGTAAACAAGTAGGGGCTCATGGTTTACACTTAGTATAGTCTTATGGCAATAGGAAAATATTATGAGACCCTATCTTGTGTTCTCACATTGGCCTTAATCCTATCATATATATCATTAATTTCTCGAATGTAAGCAATTGAACACTTTTTTCTCTTGAGTTTACACAACATTTCTCTAGGCATTGAAAACCATGTGCATGTCCCTTGAGAAAACAAGGGTAACAAAAAAAATTCCTACTACTTGGGTTTGACCAGATGGAGTACACAATGCCATTCTTTTGTTCCATAAACAAGGTCATTAGAAAGGCCATTAGATCCAAGTATTTTTAATGGTTTTAAAAGTATTTCTGGGCTCTACCTCTATTTATTAAGATATCCTCCATATGAACTACTCTTCATATTGGGCTCATGCACGACCCATCATTTAATACCATAAAGTATCACAGATCTCATAGTTATGGTGCATTCGTTCCCTTGAGAAGTAAAAAATTACTACATCAACACATAAAGTTGATAATAAAAGAACACTGACTTAATCATGACACTACACTACATATCTCGGAATTCTACACCAATTAAAATCAGGTTCAACAATATCATGAAAATACCTGTGGATGATTTTGCCCAATTCGAACCAAAAGTGATTGTATCAACTCTCTCACAGCATGATTATTAGAGTGTATCCTTGCAATTATTTGAGGTAGAACTACTAGCCAAGTATTGATATTAACTAAGGAAAATCCTTTCTTAAGGGCCATTTGAACTTCTGCTGTAGCACCATGGTTGAACCATAATGTTAGAAGCCGAAGAATATCCTGCAGCCAATAAAAAAATACTCAGAGGAAAAGGACTAACATATCTCAAGGGAATTCCTTGGCACTGGAACAAGCAGAAAGTGCAGTTATAAAAATGTGTATATTTATAAATATGACATCATTTTCTAAGGAAAGCACCAGTGATCCAAATATGTGTTTGTTCCAAGGAAAGGAGAAAGAGGAATAAATGAATAGTAAAATTAAAACTATTGACATGCTATCTACCTTTTTCTAGTTATTCCTACAACACCAAGAAGAAAACCAAAACAGTAACCAAAAGCAAAACACAAATGCCAAATAACTCGAGTCATATTGATGAACACTGGCCAAAAGGAAGCATAGACTAAAGAAATAAGCCTCCAATATGAACAATGGCTACAAGGAAGCTAAGAGTCTAAGACTAAAGAAACTGGCCTCATAACATGGTAGAATTAACCACATATAAAATATATAGCTTTAGTCATAGGTGAATCATAAATTGTAATTAGCTCTATTTAATTCGGCATAACAGTTTTCATTAATCGTTCTTGTAAATGTAAGGTGTACTTATTCTTTCATGCGATAAATACAGCCATCAGAGTGCAAACCCTTGAACAGTTTCTCATAACCAGCCTAATTCTGTAATTCTATAATAGAAGCAAAAGTAGATTGAATCCCTGCTTAAAAATACTAGAAGTGCTCTCCAACAAAACACGAAATATAGCTGTAAGAAAAAGCTCATCACCAACAACTTTCCCTCATTAAATCCTAAGTCTATACAGTACTTTGAGAAAGTGTGTCTGCTTTTACAAATTACATTATTGAATAATGTCAAGTAATATATGCCAAACATATCCTATTATGAAGCCAGAAACTGATTGTCAAACTTAATCGCTGAATAATGTTGGAATTTAAAGAAGCACAATTCTCAAATGTCATATTGTAAATGCTTAATAAGATTTCTGCCCACAGAAATGAGGATCACAGAACAGAAACCAGCCCTTAGGCATGAGAAAAGAAAGGAAATCTTCAAGCCGAAATCATTTGTAATCCAGAGAACAGCATTTAAATTGTGTTTAGAAATCCTTAATCCCCAAGCAGATTGTTTGATTTCAAAAGCAACCATTTGTAATCCAGAGAATTACAGATCCATTTAATCTCTAATAGTCAAATTATAAACGGCAATCATTTGGAATCCAGAGAAATACAGATCCATTTAAACTCTATGCAAGGCTCTTCAAAGTATTGAGTAAACAAATTACATTGCTGAATAAACAAAAAGATGAAGAACAGAAAGCATTGCTGAATAAACAAATTAGGAAAAAACATTCGAAAAGCTTTCCAAGTCCTTTGACTCCACTAACTAATGGCAGGCTGCTTTGTGCCAGAGTCATGACATACAATAATTACTACGCCAAAGTGCTATTTGTCGTTGTCAGTGTAGTCCAAATTGATGGATACATATTTGGAAGCTAAAACTGCAGCTTACCTGTAAACTATCATCAACACCTTTAGCATTTGCTGCACATGCTATAGAGTGAAAGTATCCAGTGACAGCTGCAACTACAAACTGTGCTGCAACGTCGGGAAAACCTCTCAAAGTGTAATGAGACATCACTGCTGTATTGAATAATGCCCATTTATGCCAGGCTTTGGCCCATTTATTTGAATACTGAGTAGCATTTGCAAATGCATCTAGTATATCTACAAATGTTGAAATAAATCAAAAATTGATCAATATCATTTTATCTTTAATCGCAAAACCGAAAAAAATAAGAACCTTTTATGGACTCATCATCCAGCCCAGGAGAAAGTGACCACTGCCAGGATCCAAGTATCAGATTAACACGAGCAAGGAGAGGAACACATGGATTCAAACCATTCGTGAAACCAGACGATGTAACTGGTTGAATGTTGGGTGCACTTGAAAGCTCCATAGCTAAATTCTAAGTGAAGTAAAGCAGGCAGATTATTGGTGATTAATATTGAAGCTCACATAGTGCTCATGGGACAAGAGGAGACATATTATACCTGCAGCCTAATAAATGCTTCTGTGCGCTTTGAATCCTCTCCAAGTGACCATTGGTATTTCAAGTATGCCAGCATTACTTGAGGAGGACCATGGTATCGAACATTTTCAGGAGAAATTTCAGGGTCATACTGATAAAGTGAAAAAAGAACTTGTGTCAGAGAATGAGAATTAACACAAGACGGCAACCTTCTTAGATCAGGTATAGAACACAAACCTGTAGAAGCTTAACTAAAGTAGATCTTGCTTGGCTAATGCGCCCATTTTTCCGGCAAAGAGAAGCAAACTTGAGCCAAGTTTCAATGTCTTCCACAGGAGGCAGCACCAGTGCTCTAACAGCCAAAAGTGCCTGCCAAACCTACACAGACAAGCAAAAGAAAGTTAAAGAAAAGGAAATCCAACACATGGGGAAGGAAAACAAAACCTAATTCTGCACAGAGCCACAGATGCCAATTGCTAAGTACTTATAAACTTTGGGTTGCATGAAATCATTAAATCACAATTACAAAATAAACTAATGTTGTTAGAGACTTGAGATATAAAACTGAACATGGGACAGCATTTGATATTCACATCTTTAGCCTAAATGCAAAATCTTAAGTAATAGAACAATAATGGTCTTGAATATTAAATGATACCACACCAAGGGAAGGAACAAGGATGGTTAACATGTATTGGTTGAATTACACATAACCATTTTCTGTAGTGCCTACCACATCAAGTCGATAGATGTTAAAAGGCTGATAGAACCTCAACAATAACTACCATAGCTTAATAATACATAGCTTATAAAAATTAATGATGCAACAAACATATATGAGTATGTTGCATCACTTGGACTCAATATGACAATGGACTGCCATCAATTTCTGTTTCAAAATAGCTACATTGGTACATCCTAATTCCGGCGAGTCACTCCACAAACATCTCATTTTTTATGATACCCCCCTTCCACAGCATTACAATTAACTTTGGACCTATGCAAGGGTTGACGACTTGACATAATTTCAACAGCATTGGCACAGCCACAGCCATTGCTTTCTGTAAGGGTTGTGCCCCTAGCAATTTCCATCTTCCATTGTTTGAAAAGAAACAGCGGAAAACAATTTATGCATACAGTCAAAAATCTCCAAAGACGGATTACATTCCTCTGAATAATCCATAAAATACTTATAATGTTTAACCATTTTGTAGGGAAAATCTGTTTACCTCAACATTGCTTTTGACCCCTTGTATACGCTGAGTCCACATATTTCGAATGAGAGCCCGACGCTCTTCAGCAACTTGGTCTCCAATAGGAAGCGTACGGTAATCAATCACCTGGTAGAAGACACGAATATCCCACATTATATTCACAACATAACACTGAGTAACGGATGGCAAGTAGCAGCAGAAGGTAAGACTTCTGAATATATTAGAGCAAACCTCTTCGAGTTCTGACAGTTGCTGCACACGAACCATATTGCTGTAAGCACGTTCATAGCTCTCCAAAACCTGATATTTTATATATGCAATAGCAGAGTAACAATATCAACTAGACATGAATACTACAAGAACATTGCACTAGCCAATTAAAACAACAATGACATCACACCAAGGCACTGTCTCCAATTCAACTACACAATTAGTGGAGTTCAAGTTAACAAATGCAAAAGAACAAACTATAAAAAAATATTATGAAGCACACTCACCAGAGCAGCAAGCTCAGTTGCCAGACATTTTCTAGCTCTCTCAACATACTCACGAGCTTCATCATACTGTCAAAAGATTTAGAATGCAATAAGTAAGATTGCAGAAAACAAAATCCAAGAGTAGTAGATGTCTCGAGCAAAGAAATACCTTTCCTATACGCACTAACAGAACAGCCCTGAAGAAAGTACCATTACTACTTCCATCGCCACCGGAAGCAGTATTGCCTAAGCCTCGAAGTTTTGTTTCATCACCATCATCTAATCGGGACACATATTCTGCCATCTGGTCCCATTCACCCATGTTCCAAGCAGCATTTGCAGCCTAATAAACCAACATTTAACACCATAAATCATCAGCAGGGGGCAATGTCCATCACAGATGGCAGAAGTTTAAAACCTACCATTGATGCCATCTCAAGACGGGCAGCTGGTTCAGCTGGGGTCCAATATTCCTTACATAAGTTATTCAACTCCTCCCATCGAGCCAATGAAGCAAGGCATCTCATTCTACCTGCAAAGCAGGCTCCATGGTCATGCTTTCAAAGATAAATTTATATAGAAGGTAAATTCAATTGTACAGACCTAAAGTGGCATCCAAGACAAGATGTGGACTTGTTGCTTGAGAGGCCTTCGCAGTATAAGCCATTAGGGCATCATCCCACCTCTGCAGTTTCTCATACCTAAAGGATATCTACTATAAGTCTTCATACTTCTCCAGAGTTTGCCAGAGATATAAAGTATAACTGCCTATGCAAAACAAGGATCGATGAATATAGAGTAGAGATATTAAATAAAAAATGACCATGACTCCTTCAGTTGAAAATCAAGATGCTGTTGGGCATAGGTCAATATTCCATCCGCAGCCTACAAACAGATATGTATATATGTAAATTTGAAAGCAGAGATAAAGTCAACCAAGAGAGCAGCAAAAAAATGATAAGACATTGTTTCTTTTGAAGCAAACCTCATGTTGGTGCAATTGGTTGTTAATATGAATAAGAGCTTCAACTACAGCAACTGGGTTAGCATCCATCTTCTTAGAGCGTGCTCCTTCAAATTCCATTTCTTTATAGTGTAAGGCTTTTGCAAATGCACGGCACTGGCATAGAAAAGTGGAAGCACATGAAAGAGACAAGTGAAAGTCAGGGAAACAAACAATGCATAAAGATTAGAAATTGTTTAAAAGAGCACCACGTGTTAACAAGGACAAATGTATATCATGTGCAATCTACATGCAGAGACAAGAAAGAAAGAGAAGAGAGGGACCTTCTCAGCAAGAGCACCAAGAAGGCGGATGTCTATAGGAAGAGGTTTCTCATCATGTTCCATGAACTCAGCCTGCATATTCAATTAAAAAATCAATATTTCATAAATGTCCAGATTATCAAGCTCCATGAATCCACAAAATCAACATTACTAAATTATGAATGGCGTCTAACCCTTGTTTTCATTTTCAATGACACAACTTGATAAAAAATGTTTTCCACAAGATAGCATGCTTGGTGTAATAACCGATTGAACAAGTATACCAATAAGATGACTTTGTTCCAAAACAAAAGCCAATTACACAAAAAAAAGTCTCAATATAATACAACTCCAATGACCAATCAATCATGATGTGAACTCCAAGCCAATCTTTCAAAAAAAAATTATAAGCAAAGAAAAATTATTAGAAATGAAGGGTGAAATTTAAAAGATAAGAAATCCTAAGACACAAAAAACGCCTGGAAACTAGAAGTTGAGACATGCAACAAAGTATGCCAATCTCTTTGTGTATCTACCATATAAACACCACTAAAAAGTCCATGGGATTTACACCAGAGAGAAGCCAAAAATATAACCCTTCCCAGACATAATCCACAGGCGAAAAAGGAATCATTAAAATTTCTATTGTTCATTTCCAACCAAAGGACTGCAAAAATACCACACTGCCGTAGAAAATAGTGCAAAACCCAAAGGGCAGATCCAAGACTCGTGAAAGATACCAAACAATCTATTCTGAAGAACATTTGCCGCTAAGCAATGTAAAAAAAGATGAAGTCCACTTTCAGATTCTGAACAACATATTATGCACATATTAGAGATGTCATAGTTCACATTCACAGATGCATATTCAACAAGGTGAAAAGATATACCAAGTTAAGAAGTGTTGCCAAAATTTCTGGAGGAATATTCGGTGATGAAAAGGCCATCTCTAGATTCCGAACCAATTGTTTCTGGCTGGTCTCATTCAGCTGTGCCCAACAGCTGACAAATCCAGCTGCAAACAATTCTCGCCCAACAAAAGGCTGTAAACCCAGAGACAAAAAGTGAAAATAGGAAAAGGAAACACTAATGCCAAATGAAAATATAGATAGCCAAGAAAACCTGCAATTGTGCAAGCCTAGCACAGGTTCGTAAGGCTGGAGAAGGAGATTCCTTTAGAAGTTGAATGCTAAAATGTCTCATCCATTCTGCCCAATCTTCCTTAGTACTTCGCTGAGAAGCCTCCCCAGCTGTCCGTAATCGACCATCATTAACCTGTATAGAAGTTGTTCAAACCACTAATAGAAAAAAAATCAAAACTGCATAACTTATACTCCTCTGAATTATGCTCTTGGAAATCTTATTTCTAGATTCCAGTTCCGCCCATTTGAAACTTAATATTAGGGGTCCACTATAATGTGCATATTAGAGTGAATTAGAGCCTCTGGCTTCAAGGAGTCCACATCTGCTGTCTCACTCCTTTGTATCACTCCATGTGTCAGGAGATATGATTAGCCAGAAAAAATATTTAATAATTGCAATTTAACTTAAATAATTTTTTTTCAAGCAATTAGAAGTGATGGTACATGGAGTAGGACAGCAGATGTGCTCCCGGCTTCAAGTATGTAAAGTTTGGTATAAAGTCAGCTATGTTAGCTTAGCCCTGTCCAAGTTAGTTGGAGTTAGCTTTCAGTTAGTTAGAGCTAGCCTAGCTGCTAGCCACATAAGCCAGTTATCAAGCTAGTTATCTATATAAATAGAGATGATCTTTCATTGTATAGCTAAGCTTTCCTAATAAGAAAACATTAACTAAATCAGTTACTTTCTCTCTCTTTCTCAGTTCAGTTTATTCTTCTTACATGATATCACACCTCTAATGGCTGACACCCCGTTCCTATTTCTCCGCCACCTAATATGGCTGTTCCGCTACACTGTTCTCCTCGTCCTCTTATTGTACCGCTTCCAACAACAAAATTAACAGATAAAATTTACTTGTATGGCAACAATTCACTGCAGCTGTTCTCACATCGAATTGTTAATGTTTCTGATATTCCAGAATGGTTCCTCACTGAAGAGGATCATCTTCTCTGACGCATAAATCCAGCATATCTCAGCTGGATTTCGTGTACCACATGGTCATTATGCTCCTCCTTCTGTCCTTATTCTCATGTCATTGGTTAGGCTTGTACGTTGTTAATCAGGCACCACCAGATGTCATTAAAAAATAACAATGTTTGGTTGGTTTAAATTTTCATATATAAAACTCAATGAAACTTAATCAAACCAAAACGTGATTTTATTTTTTTCTTCTAGACTTTCTCCCAGCTATAGGTCATGGCATTTGACCCTTTACTTCTTTTTTTTCTGCCTCAGCATTAGATCCCCAATTCACACTCCCGCTTATTTTTCTTTATTTACTGATTTTCATTCTATATTTCGTTAACTAATTCACATATATTGTGACTGAGTATTCGTCAAGTACACAACTTATCACAAGAGAGTACCTGATGGCCTCTGAGTTTGTGAGCATCAGATCCATCTTCATAAGGATCATTCTCCGAATCTTTTAAAGGATCACTAATGACCTCAACAGGAAGCCTTCGGTTCAGTCTTTGAGAAGCTGTAGTCCCAAGGATTAGTGGTTCATGTCTCTGTAACCGCCCTTCAATTTCCTCAAATTCCTTGTGCTACAGTAATATAAGTCTTTTAGATATGTTCAAGACAAAAGGGCATTAATATCACACATTAAGCTAAATAAAAATGAAAATTGAATATGGAAAACTACCCGCAAGCGATATTTCAGTAGAAGTTTGTGTATTGATGGAATAAAAATTGTGAAATCCTCGCCTAGAGCATGGGCCAGACAACAAAGTGCATCAATAGCATCCGTCCGGAGCTCATCATTTTTCCTGTAAGTTAGAAGTACAATTGATAGTCACCAGATAACTAAAAATAAAAAACCAAGAATGTAACTGCATAAATACGGATTACATGGATGTGTAAACCCCTGCTTCACAGTTTAAAGTTTGCTTCGAAATAAACCTCCATATAATCAATAATGACAGGCAGAATCAAAGATCTCCTTAATTATAATGCATTTAATTATTAAGCCAAAAAAAACTATATGAATACAATGTGACCCATTCGTATATATTTTAAAAAATTTAGAACTGACAGACTCACCCATCCAAAACTAGCTTCAAGTGATGCACAAGAGAGGATATATGACCAGTGACCTAAGATAAACGAGAAAACAAACAATCAACACCAAACAAGAGCAATAAGAATATCATGCTAAGTAGCATAAACTTGAAGCGTGTGAATAGAAGCAAGCACAGTGGTCAACCTGCACACAAGGAATCAATCTGGTCAAAGTTTTAATAGCAGCACGTCTTATGTCTACTGAAGCATCCACTTTAAACAAACGTATGAGAGCAGGAAGAAGTAGATGCATATGTTCATCCAAGGTCCCTACATAACCGAGAACAAAAAAGTTGTCATGGTTTGCCATTTCTGCCCAAAACACTTACATCACATGTTATAATTTCATTTTGAACAGTAAATTAATCAGACACTATCCAATGAAACAAAAAATAAAACCTGTTTTCACTAGTAGTGTCACCCTGATAGGAACACTGATCAGTAGATGATTTATTAATACATGGCAGAAGTAACAGTCGATGAGTTATAAGTAGTTATGTACTTTTTATGTATTTAGGAGAAAGTAATATATTAGGGGCATATTAACAGAATATGTTGTAGTGGGGTCAGAAAGGTATTTGTTTGTGTTGTTACTTGTAGTAACTGCTAAGTGGCAGTTATGGGAAGCTATGTATTAAACTATTAAAAATATGTGATGCTGCTATGTCAATGGGTATGTATGTGTTGTTATTGTTTAAGTTTGGACAGAGAATACTCTCTGTAGGAGACTTTTGTCTCTTGGAAAGTAAGTCTACTGCGTAATTGTGTGTAATTTCTGTGTTCATCAATAAAATTCTCATCCATTCTGCCCAATCTTCCTTAGTACTTCGCTGAGAAGCCTCCCCAGCTGTCCGTAATCGACCATCATTAACCTGTATAGAAGTTGTTCAAACCACTAATAGAAAAAAAATCAAAACTGCATAACTTATACTCCTCTGAATTATGCTCTTGGAAATCTTATTTCTAGATTCCAGTTCCGCCCATTTGAAACTTAATATTAGGGGTCCACTATAATGTGCATATTAGAGTGAATTAGAGCCTCTGGCTTCAAGGAGTCCACATCTGCTGTCTCACTCCTTTGTATCACTCCATGTGTCAGGAGATATGATTAGCCAGAAAAAATATTTAATAATTGCAATTTAACTTAAATAATTTTTTTTCAAGCAATTAGAAGTGATGGTACATGGAGTAGGACAGCAGATGTGCTCCCGGCTTCAAGTATGTAAAGTTTGGTATAAAGTCAGCTATGTTAGCTTAGCCCTGTCCAAGTTAGTTGGAGTTAGCTTTCAGTTAGTTAGAGCTAGCCTAGCTGCTAGCCACATAAGCCAGTTATCAAGCTAGTTATCTATATAAATAGAGATGATCTTTCATTGTATAGCTAAGCTTTCCTAATAAGAAAACATTAACTAAATCAGTTACTTTCTCTCTCTTTCTCAGTTCAGTTTATTCTTCTTACATGATATCACACCTCTAATGGCTGACACCCCGTTCCTATTTCTCCGCCACCTAATATGGCTGTTCCGCTACACTGTTCTCCTCGTCCTCTTATTGTACCGCTTCCAACAACAAAATTAACAGATAAAATTTACTTGTATGGCAACAATTCACTGCAGCTGTTCTCACATCGAATTGTTAATGTTTCTGATATTCCAGAATGGTTCCTCACTGAAGAGGATCATCTTCTCTGACGCATAAATCCAGCATATCTCAGCTGGATTTCGTGTACCACATGGTCATTATGCTCCTCCTTCTGTCCTTATTCTCATGTCATTGGTTAGGCTTGTACGTTGTTAATCAGGCACCACCAGATGTCATTAAAAAATAACAATGTTTGGTTGGTTTAAATTTTCATATATAAAACTCAATGAAACTTAATCAAACCAAAACGTGATTTTATTTTTTTCTTCTAGACTTTCTCCCAGCTATAGGTCATGGCATTTGACCCTTTACTTCTTTTTTTTCTGCCTCAGCATTAGATCCCCAATTCACACTCCCGCTTATTTTTCTTTATTTACTGATTTTCATTCTATATTTCGTTAACTAATTCACATATATTGTGACTGAGTATTCGTCAAGTACACAACTTATCACAAGAGAGTACCTGATGGCCTCTGAGTTTGTGAGCATCAGATCCATCTTCATAAGGATCATTCTCCGAATCTTTTAAAGGATCACTAATGACCTCAACAGGAAGCCTTCGGTTCAGTCTTTGAGAAGCTGTAGTCCCAAGGATTAGTGGTTCATGTCTCTGTAACCGCCCTTCAATTTCCTCAAATTCCTTGTGCTACAGTAATATAAGTCTTTTAGATATGTTCAAGACAAAAGGGCATTAATATCACACATTAAGCTAAATAAAAATGAAAATTGAATATGGAAAACTACCCGCAAGCGATATTTCAGTAGAAGTTTGTGTATTGATGGAATAAAAATTGTGAAATCCTCGCCTAGAGCATGGGCCAGACAACAAAGTGCATCAATAGCATCCGTCCGGAGCTCATCATTTTTCCTGTAAGTTAGAAGTACAATTGATAGTCACCAGATAACTAAAAATAAAAAACCAAGAATGTAACTGCATAAATACGGATTACATGGATGTGTAAACCCCTGCTTCACAGTTTAAAGTTTGCTTCGAAATAAACCTCCATATAATCAATAATGACAGGCAGAATCAAAGATCTCCTTAATTATAATGCATTTAATTATTAAGCCAAAAAAAACTATATGAATACAATGTGACCCATTCGTATATATTTTAAAAAATTTAGAACTGACAGACTCACCCATCCAAAACTAGCTTCAAGTGATGCACAAGAGAGGATATATGACCAGTGACCTAAGATAAACGAGAAAACAAACAATCAACACCAAACAAGAGCAATAAGAATATCATGCTAAGTAGCATAAACTTGAAGCGTGTGAATAGAAGCAAGCACAGTGGTCAACCTGCACACAAGGAATCAATCTGGTCAAAGTTTTAATAGCAGCACGTCTTATGTCTACTGAAGCATCCACTTTAAACAAACGTATGAGAGCAGGAAGAAGTAGATGCATATGTTCATCCAAGGTCCCTACATAACCGAGAACAAAAAAGTTGTCATGGTTTGCCATTTCTGCCCAAAACACTTACATCACATGTTATAATTTCATTTTGAACAGTAAATTAATCAGACACTATCCAATGAAACAAAAAATAAAACCTGTTTTCACTAGTAGTGTCACCCTGATAGGAACACTGATCAGTAGATGATTTATTAATACATGGCAGAAGTAACAGTCGATGAGTTATAAGTAGTTATGTACTTTTTATGTATTTAGGAGAAAGTAATATATTAGGGGCATATTAACAGAATATGTTGTAGTGGGGTCAGAAAGGTATTTGTTTGTGTTGTTACTTGTAGTAACTGCTAAGTGGCAGTTATGGGAAGCTATGTATTAAACTATTAAAAATATGTGATGCTGCTATGTCAATGGGTATGTATGTGTTGTTATTGTTTAAGTTTGGACAGAGAATACTCTCTGTAGGAGACTTTTGTCTCTTGGAAAGTAAGTCTACTGCGTAATTGTGTGTAATTTCTGTGTTCATCAATAAAATTATTCAGTTTAACCGGCACTCTATCACGCCCACAATTTCTTTCTTCTGAATTTAAGATTGTTAGTAAGCATTGTTTGCATGTCACAGCACAAATCCATTAAAAAATTAAAAGGAACCTGACAAAGGGTGTTATTTACAATCTTACAAGTCAAGGGAATTTATTGCATCAATTACAAGCACAAGAGGTAAGTTGCACATTAAAATAAGTTGAAAGGTCTTGTGCAATTTAGCACTTAAATAAAAAAAATATACACAATATACTACATGAAAGAGTACTAACCACCAAACACTTCAAGAGTGTGGAGAATATCAAGAACATATGTGTAGTTGTTGCACCGTTCTGCATCACTAATAACCTGAATACAACCCGGCAGAATAATTGGAAGATATGTTCTAAACTCATCATTAAGAGCCAAGCAAAGTTGTTCCACTAGGTGAAGAACCTAGAACATTCAAAAAATATAGATTAATAATCATAAACCACAAGTTAAAATCCTTATGGCATTCTGCCTAAATTGGAAAAGCGGCAACACTAACTGGATAGCCACGGGGAGGACGATTTTGTGCTGGAAGAGTGAATGCTGACCAAAATTCGGATATTAGAGAAAGCAAGTCTTGCAAATATTTACGAATGTGCTGCACAATCAAGTCATACTCAAGCACATGAGCAGAATAGAAAATAATGACCATAAAAATATTGGACATATTTTGAAGAGGCTGAGACCTACCTGCCGCACAATAGACACCAGAGTTCCAAGCTTCCATGTTATGAAGTCCTTAACATTTTCATCACACGCGCGAACAGTATGAAAGAGGTCAGGCAAAACCTACAAGAAAGGAAAGGCGAAAGGCATGATAAATCAATAGAAAAACTATTTTACCAACCGTTAATAATTTTTGGGTTTGAAAAAGAATTCAAATGTCATAAATAAAATACAAAGGCACCAAACCGGAAGCCGAAACAATAATAGTAAAAAGAATAAATGGCAGGCGAAAGTAGGCTAATCACAAATGTAAGGTTAAGAAGTAAGAACTAACCTTTGGCAAGTACGGAACACAGCCGAGCCCCATTGACTGACCTCGCATTACAAACAACAAACACAATCATATTGGCAATGAATATCAGTAAATTATAAAAGATTTACTGTAATTTGACAACTTCCGACCATTGAAATAGAAGACTTACATATCATTCATTATAAAAAAATGTGTCAAGACAAAGAAAGTAAACTATCAACTTCCTTAACTCAAATATTATTAACACAGGTTCATCAACATGGAGCAAAAACTCAAGGCCGAACATCAAAACCATGCCATGTGCAACCAATACAATATTGGAAAATGTTATTCAAAGCTTCCTTTACTAAATTTGGCATACGAAAAAAATCAAAATGAGGATTCTGAAATCAAGAAACCATGCAATACTCAATTGAGATTGCACCATTTCGATGGGACACACATTTCATAGGAGAGATACAGAATAGCAATCAGACATGTAACAATCTGAGGCTAATAGATCCTTTCGAGAATCAGATTGTTATCACGTGAAATTTTATGATAGTTTAGTAAAGCAAACACCAAAAACGGGTGCAAATTAAAAAGCTCATAAAATAGAAGAGATAAAAACAGAGAAAGTAGAAGCAGGATAAGGAAACAGGACAGAAAATAGAGGAGGCAATTATATAAAACAATTTACTTTTATATTACTTTAACTATTCAAATACACTTAAACCTCATAATTGTGATGTGAAATTAATTTTATATCAATTTAGTTTATCTAAAAATGATTAAATAGGGGATTCTTTCTGGGGGAGTTTAGACAGAGAAAGGTGAAGATGAAATAGTGCCCAAGATATAAGATTAAGGTCACATTAATATATCCTTATCTTGCACTTATATTATTTCTAGAAAAGTTGCATTCTCTGTTTCTGGTGCATCACAAATGATCCTTCATCAAAATTTGTTAGGAGTTTGGAATAACATTTATGTATCAGGTGCATGGAAAGCACTAAACTAAACAGAACCGAACAACTATTTCTTCTTGTTTTATTTTTATAAAAGAAGAATGCAGGGGAGTGCATATGAGGAGGATAATGAATCCTTCCAAGTCTACACAGAAAACAAGAGTGAATAAGAAAAGGGAAAACACAATAGAATGCCTCTTTCATTCTGGCATACCTTAAATATGAACATGAGAGAGCCAATCACTTTTAAGTGGTAAATACCAAGTGAAGGATCCCGTAGTATACGCATGAGAGAATTAATTGCAACCTGAAATCATAAAAGAATACATATATATGAAAACAAGTGCTGAAAAGTTAAAACATTAAAAAGTAACAATTATGTGCTACCGTGGAATAATAGTCATCTGATGAAGCAAAAGAAGGCCACAGATCCGCGGGAAATTCATCCATAGTCTGAATTTGTTGATTTGAATCACTAGCAGGACGAGTAATTTCTCCATGAGGCCCTGGCAAAGCTTTTTGATTTCTTTTATGCATATGCGGATCTAGAGCACCCATAATCCCGAGAACCTGGCAGAGTCCAAGGATAATTTAATTAAACATACGTGCCTGTATTATAAGGAATTATTTATTTAATTCTGACTATTACCTTCAGAACTTCACGCCTGGTCGACCAAACTAGTTCACCATTCAGCAATTTTAAGAGTAAGACAAGTAACAGCGGATACTCGTTATATGGAGTTATAACATACCTGTCAAAATAGTGAAGTAAATCTAAACTATATAGAAGAAATTTAACATTTAACTTGGATATCTGATTCAAACTCAAATTTAGTCTTCATATGATCTTCACCTCCAGAAAAATATGTAAACAAATCAAACCTAATTACCTAAATATATAATTTGAAGGGGAAACCACTTGGAATGTAAAAATTGTAAATGGTGAACCATTTTTACATTTTGTTAATAAAAAATAGCAAAAAATGTCATCAAGATAATAAACTATTTTATTACTATATATACTAATACTACAAAACAAATATACTAGCAAAAACCAACATGAGCATACCCAGTACTCTGTACAACTTGACCTAGTGTAGCAACTGCCACTTCACGTTTGGAGACGGCTGCTCCATCCAACAAAGCTTCGACTATTAAAGGCATGAGTTCAGGAATGTATTGCCTCATTGCAAAACCACCCTAAAAAGAACCAAAATCCAAATAAGCAGGATAAGGAGGAGGAGGAGGAGGAGATGAAAGAAGACAAAAATTTACTAACCACTCTGGCTAGATCCCCCACAGTGACAAGGACTCCACTAACAATTCCAGTATTGGCATTAACATCATTAAGTCTGGCCACAAGCGCCTGATATAATCAAAGTATCACTAAGAAACAATATAAAATAAAACAAGAATGTATCTTTAACACCACAATTAGTAAAACCTTGTGTACTGGAGCAATGTATGGAAGTATAAGCCGTTCACAATTCCTTATCAAACAGCCAAGTAACTTTGCACTTTCTTCTTTGCATTTGCTATCAGCACTGCTGACATAGCAAGAGAATAAAATGGACAAAGAATAGGAAAGTTATTTGTTCTACCAATGCATTTCTCATAACCGTTAATTTTTTCAAATATCAAATTATCAACAAAATAGAAAGAAACAAAGCAATCCCACTTCAAAATTACCTCTGCTCTAAGTATGTTAATAGCTGTATAAGATGGCGACGAAGAGCTGGAAGAACATATGCGGGATTTTTCTCTGATAACCTTCCAGCCACAGAAATTGCATACTCTCGAACATCGAAGTCCTGCAAAACTAGCCTCTTTAATATGAACATGAAGTAAAAAAAATGAAGCTCCGAGAACAAATTACTGGAAAATAGATTCCTACTCAACTTTGTAGGAGCATATGTTTCTAAACCATTACCACAACTTTTTCAGGGAAAGGTGATATGAGGACTAATCTTTGCATACATTCTTTAATGGATGAATAACACAATTTTGTCGACAACAAAATAACCAAGCACATTCAAATTACAATTTGAGAATGAAGGAAAATATAAAATTTCACCATCAATAAAAACACAGTGCTCAACAAACTCAACACAAAAGGTTAAAGCTTATGGCCAACATCACATTTTCTGAGGTGTAATTCCCAAAGATATCCAGTTACTACCTAAACTTAACATCCAGCACAACTGCCTAGATAAGAATCATCCCACAGGGCCAAATGAAAACTAAACAACAGCAAAATAAAATCTAATCTAAAGGCCATAGCATGACATCTTCCCATTATAAGGTATCTAGTCTACTCATACCTCGTCATTTAAAGCAGCAAATACTGCACTCAGATTGTCAGCCTGTGCCAAGTACTCATCAAAACCTCTATCACCATGGAGAGATGTAAAGATAGAGTGGCGTACAGTAACGTCAGCATCTGCAACAGCAGAAATGAGAATTTTCTCCACAAGCTGCATAAAGTCCAACATCAGTTAGTATTAGCAACAAGCATGTCATATAAGTTTGCATCATTGCATGAAATTAAGATCCACTGAGAAAAATAAAAGGACTATAGCCTAGTGAGTAGAGACCAAAATAAAAAACACCTGGTCTGCAACACGGAACTTATAAGGCATATGCCTTCAGAAGAAGGTAATCCCCAAGGCATGAAAGTTATGATGAAGGAGCAAATAACTAAAATTCACAGTTCAAAATGGAGAGTAGTGAACAAATCAGGAATCCCACTCCATCAGAAGAGGATGGCAAAGCCTAACGAAACTATATGCCCCGGTAGTATTAGGGGTTGCCACTGACACTGTGGTTTTATATCTAACACATTCCCTCAAGTAAGAACTCTTTGGTCTTGAATTGTGAACAACATACAGGTTTGCTCGACATTGTGCTGAAATTCAAAACCTCTGAATTACCAAAAGGTTTACCGTACACTACAAAATCCTAATCCAGAATGGCCACAACCCCAAACCTGCCCAAGTTAGACTTCAGATGGGCAGAACCAAGCAAAGGACAAAGGCTCAAAATAAAAGCCTTCTTACGGTGTGGGTTCTTAGAATATGGAAGATTTCAAGAGCTAGTGGAGAAATTTTTTGAAATATCTATTAAAAATGTAACTAAACAAAAGATATGAAACATATGACATATCAGAAGTAAATTATTTGTTAACACCAAACCTCCTCAACAAGGCGACGACGCTTCCCTCCTCCTGATCGGTTCAAACGGCTAGAACCAAAATGTGCACACAATATACCAGAGAACGAATTAGAAACTATTTTGCAACAACATAGAGCTGCATCTTTTCGTGTAGCTCCATCCTCATCATCCAAATAGAGAACAACTGATTCTCTAACAAACTCAAGTAGGTCATGGCCCTGTATCAACAGAGTAAAATGAGGTTACAAGCTCTGGCCATTTTCAAATCATTTTAAAAATACAAAGCAAGATGAAAAATATATTAAATATAACAACGGTTCACTATAGAAAAAGAGCATACAAAACCTTGAAGTTAAAACGAGCAAGAGTCTGCAAAGCAAGCTGTACAAGAGCAGAACCACTAAGCTCTGAGAATTGTTGAGAGGCATTCGTTGTTGTTCCTCTGCCCATGCTTGTCGCAAGCCTCCCCAGGTGATAGTGGGATTTCAAAAGAACCATAGATATGCTATCAAGCAAGCGGTCTTGTATGGTAGGCAGCAGAGATGGAATGCTAATGTAATAACATATGCCCAAATAAAAAATACCTTTTAAAGTTAATCACTGCAAAGGTAGAATAATTTATTCCAAACCAACCCTATACCTTGTACATATTTGCTCAAGAGCTTCCACAAGTACAGTGTAAAGATAGAGTGGCGTACAGTAACGTCAGCATCTGCAACAGCAGAAATGAGAATTTTCTCCACAAGCTGCATAAAGTCCAACATCAGTTAGTATTAGCAACAAGCATGTCATATAAGTTTGCATCATTGCATGAAATTAAGATCCACTGAGAAAAATAAAAGGACTATAGCCTAGTGAGTAGAGACCAAAATAAAAAACACCTGGTCTGCAACACGGAACTTATAAGGCATATGCCTTCAGAAGAAGGTAATCCCCAAGGCATGAAAGTTATGATGAAGGAGCAAATAACTAAAATTCACAGTTCAAAATGGAGAGTAGTGAACAAATCAGGAATCCCACTCCATCAGAAGAGGATGGCAAAGCCTAACGAAACTATATGCCCCGGTAGTATTAGGGGTTGCCACTGACACTGTGGTTTTATATCTAACACATTCCCTCAAGTAAGAACTCTTTGGTCTTGAATTGTGAACAACATACAGGTTTGCTCGACATTGTGCTGAAATTCAAAACCTCTGAATTACCAAAAGGTTTACCGTACACTACAAAATCCTAATCCAGAATGGCCACAACCCCAAACCTGCCCAAGTTAGACTTCAGATGGGCAGAACCAAGCAAAGGACAAAGGCTCAAAATAAAAGCCTTCTTACGGTGTGGGTTCTTAGAATATGGAAGATTTCAAGAGCTAGTGGAGAAATTTTTTGAAATATCTATTAAAAATGTAACTAAACAAAAGATATGAAACATATGACATATCAGAAGTAAATTATTTGTTAACACCAAACCTCCTCAACAAGGCGACGACGCTTCCCTCCTCCTGATCGGTTCAAACGGCTAGAACCAAAATGTGCACACAATATACCAGAGAACGAATTAGAAACTATTTTGCAACAACATAGAGCTGCATCTTTTCGTGTAGCTCCATCCTCATCATCCAAATAGAGAACAACTGATTCTCTAACAAACTCAAGTAGGTCATGGCCCTGTATCAACAGAGTAAAATGAGGTTACAAGCTCTGGCCATTTTCAAATCATTTTAAAAATACAAAGCAAGATGAAAAATATATTAAATATAACAACGGTTCACTATAGAAAAAGAGCATACAAAACCTTGAAGTTAAAACGAGCAAGAGTCTGCAAAGCAAGCTGTACAAGAGCAGAACCACTAAGCTCTGAGAATTGTTGAGAGGCATTCGTTGTTGTTCCTCTGCCCATGCTTGTCGCAAGCCTCCCCAGGTGATAGTGGGATTTCAAAAGAACCATAGATATGCTATCAAGCAAGCGGTCTTGTATGGTAGGCAGCAGAGATGGAATGCTAATGTAATAACATATGCCCAAATAAAAAATACCTTTTAAAGTTAATCACTGCAAAGGTAGAATAATTTATTCCAAACCAACCCTATACCTTGTACATATTTGCTCAAGAGCTTCCACAAGTACAGTTGAAAGACCAGTAGAGAACATAATATCCAGAAGTCCACGTACATGAGGTTCCATGGCAGGCCCCATTGCTTTGGCAATACTTCCAATACAGGCCAAAGCCTCAAGAGAAGGTTTACTCCTACGTGGTGCAATCTACAACCACAGAGTGCCTAAACTGTCAAATCATATCTTTCTAACAAAGTATAGAGCAAAATATAATTGAATACACATCTAACTAGGAAATGTGACATGCAATAAAATAAATTATAGAGTGAGATTGACATCCAAGGACAATTTCTATAACATACCGCATCACGTAAGTGGGTAGTTATTGTCGGCAAATAATGGATGAGTTCCCCATCCAGAGCTCCAGCCATCTCTCCAAGGGCAATGAATCCACTATCACGATCTTGAGGCACTTTCAAGACAGAAAGAATATGGTTCATGCATATCTGCATGGAATTTCATCTCCATAGGCAAACAAATAAGTAAACTTCAGAGTTTCTTATGAGCTTAAAAGTCTTCGCCCAGTTTAAAAAACATAATTAAGTAACAGGGCAAAGTTATCATACTGTTAAGTAATTAGTAACAAAGCGGTCGCGCAGGAAATGTGCAATTCGAGGCAGCAATGAAGTTATGCTCAGGCGAACAAGACGATCCCGGTGCTCTAGGTATCTGAGAACAATTTCGGCGACTTCTCGGTATCTTGACATCATGAACTCACCAGTATTCCTGCCCAATCATATTTAATTACATATAAATCAAATACAAAATAATGAGAAGATTAACATTTAGCATCTAAAACTAATTTCACGAGTACCCAAAATAAAAGATATTCATTACAATCAAACAAATCTGCCCTATGATTATTGTCCACATAGACAAAGTGTAAGACATTGCTGATAACAGTTTCATATCCAATGGGAAAAACTGGCACTTCAACTTTTTAATGTTTTTTTTATAAATTAATAACTATTTAACTTTCAATTTGACCCACAGTTATACAATACTAATTCCCACCATTGGGCATCTCATGCTCAGTTGATGATAAACCATGCTACCATACTAAATCCAAGAGGGTGGCTACAATATCGTAGTTGGCTGATGAAAACTAAATCTGAAAGGGGATTTAAGCTTCATCAAGATAAGACAGGTAATTAAAAGGACAAAGGTCGGTTTCTTTATGAAAAATGACAGCTCAAAGATCAAAAAGTTCCAAGTATGACGAAAGACCAATCCCGGCAGTACGATTCTAATAGGCTTGTTGTTGCCATAATTTATCAACAAGTTTTTCAACAACAAAACGGATAGCAGTTAACAACCCGAATTCTACATTATATCAGTTTAATATATAAATATATGCAACAAAGTTTTTCCAAACTAAACTTCATGAAGAACCAAACACTAGTGACAGGTTAGTTTAACTAGTACTGGCGCTTGAATAAGTTAGGAAACAATTTCCAAGCTTGAGGAAACTGTGAAGATAAATCTGTTTACACATGTTAGGCAAACATGTATCTCTAGGCCTTAATAATAATAATGCTAAATAAAAATTATAGGTAGACACTATTTGTCAAGAATGATGGCTTGAATAAAATTGTAAACTTCTAAATATCAATTTGAGTGTTGAAAATTATATATAGCAACCTCAGAAGCTCTCCAACAGCAAGCAGTGAACCATGTATGCTGTGTACAGGGGCATTTTTACCCAATCCATCTTGTGTTGCCTCAAACATTCGATAGTACCTGCCATCAAATAGAAAATAAAGGGCTTAACATCTTATAGGGACATATTTTGTGATAAAGGATAAAAGCAAGGTAAGCATTTTGTGATATGAAAATCAGCAAAAAACCATATGCCTAAAGGATAATGACGTGCTTAAAACACTTCTCT
The DNA here is from genome assembly GCF_001865875.1 of Lupinus angustifolius. NCBI lineage: Eukaryota > Viridiplantae > Streptophyta > Magnoliopsida > Fabales > Fabaceae > Lupinus > Lupinus angustifolius. Next base: position 16,500,929 of record NC_032026.1, on the reverse strand, counting down.
ATCAATCAAAATTAATTTCATTGCCATAAATTTGGATTAGATGCCAAAGGTATAGCTCCTTTTCAGTAATTATTCAAAAGCCATTTATATTACAATATTATTACTTACATGCTCAACCTAAATTTTTATTACTACCATTGATGGCATATATGACAAAATCAACAGTTGAATTAATGAGAAATTTCGTGTCATTTGTTCCTGAAGAACCAGGTGTGAAGCAGGGTAGCAGATGCTTATGCGGCACCCCTAGCTTTGACAATGATGCATGAACCGCTTCGAAAACAGGCCAGGCTTTAAGTATAATCAACCAAATGAAACTGTGATTCAACAGCCATCAAGTAGACAGAAATAATTTTGAAATGTCTGTTATGATTGTTCAAATTTAGCATAGTTATCAGGAAGTTGAATAGTCTTTCCTTACTTGTACACAATCAAAATTCAATGGTTCAAACTCTTAGATGGAACAGAATTTGGTTTATTTCATTTAGTTCAAAATTAATTTCCAAATCAACATAACTTAGTAACTTTATTTTCAGATGGATGGGTAATGTACTATGTCAGCAGTGATTATAATCCATAAGTACATGCTACATACTAGATAGATGCAATAAAATGCTAGCAATCTGTTAATAGAACTGTCACCAAAGGCAACAGGGGCGACAAAATAGCATTACTCATAGCTGACAAAATAGAATTGCTAGTTTGCTACACGCTTCAGGTTTATGATAGGTTTATGGAACTCAAAAAACAAGAACAAAGATCTAACCACTGCACACGCCAGCGTGTCTCACGCTTTTCAATAACACGAAGGCAGGCACGCAATGCCTCCACAGCCCGCTCACGAACTGGCAATGCCGGATCCCTCAAAGCAACCCAAATAGCATCAACGAACTCTGGCACGTGGACATTAAATACAGTTGAAGCATTTTCTGCCATTTCCTGCAAAGACGAAGTGAGAATTAATTAAAATAAAATAAAAATGACAGGAACCGAGAGAATTACTAAGAAAGATTGCACTGACTTTCAAAATTAAGACAGCGGCAAATCGTCGATACTCGAGTCTAGTCCCTCTAAGCCAATCGAGAGCAATTTGAACCTGTCGTTCAACTTCTTCAGCGTTCATAGCACCACCGGCTCTAGCAAGGTGACCGAGAACCTTACTAGCATGGAGCAAAACGTCAGGATCACGCTTGGCATCGAAGACATTCCTCATATAAGTTGAAATTCTGGAAACCTTAGAAGCATTCTCCCCTAAGGACACATCAATGAGTTCATCAATCGCCCTGAGGGCTCCGAGAATGTCTGTAACATCGGTGTTGTCGAGAAGAGTTGAGATCCGATCATATAATTGATCCATGAAACGAGAAAAGGCATCGCCGCTGAGGTCTCTGGCTTGTTCTTCTATGTGCTTCTTGAGAGATGGAGAGGCACCTTCCTTGGGGTTTGGACGCGTGCAGAGGTCGGAGAGGATGCGGTTGAGAGTGTCGACGTTGGTAGCGGCGGAGGGAGGGAGGGTGTGACGGTGAGAGGCGGTGCTCATTTTATTAATTAATTTGGATAAAACCCTAAATTGGAATTAGTGAGTTAATAATATGAAATATCTAGTGAGAGAGAAGAGAGAGAGAAGAGAGAGAGAAGAGAGAGAAGCAGGAAGTGGATTTGGATATGCAATTATGCATCACTCCCACTAACACTAACACTAACACTAACACTAACACTATATCAGATTATCATTTCATTCAAAAACACTTCATCAACATCAAATCATATCAAAAATTATTTACTTGCTAAATCTTCAGGTTGTGTAACAAATAACCTACAGACTCTGCTGCATACACTCAATTACTCATTGCTCTCTCATTTAATCCTATATTTTTTTTAATGCGCAAAAACGACCATAACTTTTATGCTGCTTCTGTGACAATTTTCGTAAAATCCACATTTTTTAAGACTGTGTTAGGTTTAGGAATCAAAGTAGAAGGAAACCAGAGTAGAAAATGAAATGATAAGTTTATTATTTAATATGATTTAAAATAGAAGAAAAAATGAGAGGAAAGAAAATGCACATTTATACAAAATGTATTGAAAATGAAAATGACACAAGTGTTCTCATTATTTATACTAGCATGTGTTGACAGGCACTCAATCCGCTTTCCTATTGTTTGTAACGTGTAGTATGTATATTATATTTATGAATTATAGTACTTTTATATTAAATAAGAGTATTTCACAATTGTGTTTATTCGAGTGTTGTAACTGAATCCATTTTTTTAAATTGAACATTCAAATGAAAATGACAAAAGTGTTCTCATTATTTATATATATATAATTATAAAGTATATCTAATTATTAAATTGCAAATTACATAATTAAATAATTTATTTTTAATAATATTAATAATATTTTTTAAGTAATATATAAACTAAGTTTAAGATAACCGTATCTCTGTTTATAAAATTCAATGAAAATCATTAACATCTTATGTTTTCTTCTCACTAATGTGTCTAAAAGTAAATATAACTCATATTTAACAATCACTTTTATATTTTAATCATTTCGCTTTCACATATTTATATTTAGTCTTTATTATTTGTAAATTTGATTGTAATTTGAAGTAATTATATTTCTTTTTTCTTTTCACTCCATCTTTTAACATATGTAATTACTATTTGTTTGTGAACTCAAAAATAACGAAAATAAAATTAAGTTAACTAATTTTACATAAAAATGAGTATAGGCAAAGAAATTTACTATATTATATTTATATTCACTTAGATTATTATTTTTTCAATTCATAATATAAAATGTTGAGTGAATAATTCACAATTAAACCAAAGCCTATGTCCTTTCTACACTTCTGAATGATTGTTAGAACCCTAAGCCTCTCTTTGTTTGAGGTGAAATAGAGTTGAGAGAAAAGGGTGAGAGAGAATGAAGAGAAAGTGAATCTTTCCCTCATTTGGACGAAAAGAGAAAAAAAAGGAAGAGAAAAAAAAGTGGGTGGAACCCACTACAAATGAATTCTCTCCTACTTTGGAGAGAAAGGGAAGAGAGAATTAATTTTTCTGTTGAAATCTCAAAAATGTCCTTCAATTTTGTTTATTTTCTTTATTTATTAGTTTTAAATAGCACTAATATACATAGATCTTTTTTAATATAAAAAATATCAATTAAAAAAATTTAATTGATATTATAATAACATATATAATTTAAAATTATAACATTTATTTTTAATTAATAATAGAACAACAATTTTCTCTCTCTTCTCTTCATTTTAGAGGCATTTTTGTCATTTGTATCATAATATCATTCAAATAAAGCATAAATCTTACATTGTGACAATTTCCATAAAATCTCCCTTTTTGACATTCCTCATTAATCTTATTATTTATGGTCAGGTTATCCATACACATATAGAGAGACAAACGATTATGTTGGTAACACCTCACTACCAAATTCAACTTTCAATTTCACACATCACTATGTAACACCTACATTTTTTATAATATAAATTATCAATTTATTTGGTATACTAAATTGATTTTTAGTATATAAATGAGAAAATATTTGTATTTAAAATATTGTAGTCAACTATGAGCAAAATGATATATTAAAAATACTTTAACAAATATAAATTATTGGAATAATTATATGGAAAACCTTTACTACTTACTAAAATAAAGTCCTAATATTATTTTATTGATATTCATAGTATAGTTTTATTCCAATTAAATAAATTATACTTTGAAATTCTTCAAATTCTCTTTATGTCTGTGTCTAAACTAATTAGGAATTGTATTTCTATAAATCATTTTGCCTTATACTAATTACGTAGGTGTTTTATTAGGTAATGCATATGATCTATGAATTTTAGTTATTACATTTTGATGAATATCCTAACAAGTGCATTTATTATGTTGTTTTAGAATGATAAAATTATAATTGAATATATATACCCAGTATAAAATGAACATAATTAATCATTACAAATAATTAGTTTTTTGTTCAAATGGTTATAAAGGTGAAGTTGAATTGTTTAAATATAAAAATATATTTGATGAATCCTTTGGGTCATTGTTCTAGATAAAAACTTATAATTATTAAAAAGTTGGCTTATTGTTAAATTCATACACAATTATATAATTGGCTTATAAGTAAAAAGGTGGAGAATTTTCTTTTATTATATTTCCCCCTTGATCTTATTAAAAGATTGGGGTATTACTCATGGATGTATGAAGATCATTTATCTTAACTTGATTTCTCAAATCCTATATCGCCCATTTATATATAGACATATAAATTTAATGTATTATTTTTATAAATTAAAATAAAGTATTATTTTTTATCTATTAGTAAACATTAATTGGTTTGGGACGATATCTTCCCTTACTCACTTAGCCCATAGCATAGCCCACATTTATAAGGGTGAAAGCTTAATAATGAGTTGAACAAAATTAACCTGAAATGATATATTCCGAGGCAAAAAAAACCATTACATATAATTGAAGGCAATAACAAAAATATGAATTATGTAGAGGACAATAGAGAAAGTGTGAACATAAAATAAGTAGTGAGGCTAAGAAGACAATGGAACTAAAATTTAAAACAAAAAGATGATATTTTAATGTAAAGCTTTATTCCAATATATATATTATATGAGGTTAAATTAATTAAAGGGAAATTGAGTTGAGATGTTTTAATTAAGTGATTGGGATGGGTTGGTCTGGAGCCCCGATCTGATGATTGACCCTTTTCTCTTTTTCTCTTTGTTTGAGTGCTCTTCATTCTCTCTTGTGTTGTGTACTTGTGTTGTGTACTTGTGTTGTGTTCTTGTGTTGTGTTGTGTTGTGTTGTGTTGTGTTGTGTACTTGTGTTGTGTTCTTGTGTTGTGTTGTGTTGCCAACAATGGCTATAGCTGCAACAAGGAGGTTACTTCCTTTTACTTCAACACCCTTTCTCAATTCCATTCAAAATTCATTCTTTCTCTATACCCCACTTTCCCATCCCTCTTATTCTCATTCTTCTTCTTCTCTTTCAACAATTGAGGACGCTTCTCATGGATTTCATAAATGGCACAATGGGGGTGGCATTTTCCATGAATCAGCTTCCATACACTCCACCTCACTTCTTCAGGTTGGAGCTATTGTTCATTCTCATTCTGTTATTGCTCCAAATGTTGTTATAGCTTCTGGAACTGTTGTTGGTCCTTCTGTTATCATTGCTCATTCAACTTCCATAGGGTACCACTTTCCTATCCCATCAATATCAATATCAATATCAATATCAATATCAATATCAATATCAATAATCATTTCTTATTTCTTCTCATATGCTTTTCATACTTTTACTATTTATACTTTTTCCAGGTTTAATGTATCACTTAGTAATTGCTCCATAGGTGATTCCTGTGTCATCCACAATGGAGTCTGCATTGGTCAAGATGGTAAACCTGTTTATCTAATCTTATTTCAATCCACTTTAATAAAGAACAACCTGTTTGGAACAGCTTATAAATTGCTTCCTACTAGCCTCAAGTAATTACATTTGCCTAGTTTGGACATGTTTAAGCTTTTGCATCAGATCACAATTAAAACCCAGTGTTGAATACATGTTATGTGCACATTTAAGTACATCAATTTGACAGTCTTCTGTGATAATATTTATGTATTTGATATGCAGGGTTCGGATTTTATGTGGATGGTGATGGCAATATGATAAAGAAGCCTCAGGTTGGTACTACGTTTGTGTTGAATTTTTTATGGATACTTCTTGTCACCTTCTTTATCATTTCATATCAGCTTTGACCTTGCTTGATTTGTCTTAAACATGATATACATTTCTTGCTTAAATATGTCAGACATTGAATGTGATAGTAGGGAACCGGGTGGAAATTGGTGCAAATACATGCATTGATCGAGGCAGGTTAGTGGCATGGTGGCTTTTATTGTTTTATTTTCACATTAATCAAGTTTTAAAATGGATTCTAGCCTTCTATGTTGATATTTACTTTGAACTGCTGTGAGCTTCCTTACTAATTAGACTTTTTGGTTATACAGCTGGAGAGATACAGTTATTGGGGACAATACGAAGATAGATAATTTAGTTCAGGTTAACATTCAGTTTTTTTTCATAATCGATGAAGAATTTGAGGTTTGTTCTTTCGTTCTGATTGGTTCTGCAGATTGGTCATAATGTAGTAATTGGGAAGAATTGTATGCTCTGTGGACAAGTTGGGATTGCGGGTTCAGCAACGTACGTTAAATCCATTCACTCTGATTTCACAGTAAATTTTTTGGATTGATCTACCTGGTCTTCAAATTCATATTAGAGCTAAAGTTTTTTATGAAGCTTTTGAATTTCTCATGAGTTTCAAATTTGTCTGGTATGTTCAGCATAGGAGATTATGTCACCATGGGTGGAAGGGTAGCAGTGCGAGATCATGTATCTATTGCATCAAAGGTATGTTTTTTTTATTTAGCTAGAAAAAAGGAATGTATCTGTTTTCCTTGATCCTCTCATAGGCTTGGGGCTCGAGGATGGCTAGCGAAGGAATAAGTGGACATTTAGTGCATGTTATGAGACAAATATTTCTCTGAAGGCTCAGCCAAAATGGTTTAGGAAAGTGGTACAAGCTACAAAGTAAAAAATTTGAAAGAGAATGAGAATACATGCACATTACTTAATATTATGTTTAAATTGCTTCATAAGTATCTGCTCCATAGTTATCTAGTACGCAGTTTGTCATGTTTTATGTTATTATTACAAGACTTTCCTTATGACAAGCCTGATACGTGGTACTGTGAATTCAGTATGTGGTGGGGTAAATGAGAGAATCTTGTAACTTTTCTCTCACTGTGTCAATACAAGTTACAAGTGCTTGCTTGCCGGACTAAAAATTGACCAATGAAAACTGTAAATAAACCTGGCTTTTGTTGCACTGTTTATACATTCTAAAAATTGGGAGCTTTGGTTGAGGTGAATATCTAATATAGTGTTTGCAGGTTCGACTTGCTGCGATGAGTTGCATCACCAAGGACATCAAGGAGTCTGGGGATTATGGTGGCTTCCCAGCTGTAAGGATTCTGCCCTTATGCTTTATTTCCTTATAATGCATTAGTGTCCAACAACTTAACATTTGCATTTGCTGTTGGATGGATATGTAAACTACTTCCTTGGGCTGCTTTGCAGGTATCAATTCACAAATGGCGCAAACAAGTTGCCAGTAGTCGTCGAACGCCATTAAAAATGGATCCTTAAAAGTCAGCAAATTATATTTTGGTATGTAGTTAGTGAAGTTCAAGTACTTCCCTCGGGAGGTGGAATTGGTGCTGTAATTTCTGATTGATCAGTGTACAACTATGTAAGGGATTAAAAAAATATACCTCAATACCGAGTTCAATGGTTAGTGCTAAATTTTAGTTTTTTATCAAATACATCATTCCATGAATACTCTATCGCAAGAGGAAACTTAAAAATATAAACACTGAATTCTCTGTTTTGTGTCCTGTTTAGACATGCTAGGCGCGGGTGAGATTCTTACTTATACTAGTTGGAAGAATTTTTCTTACCCAAGCTAAATGTTGTTGTATTCTCAACTTATTTTGTATCCTGCAGTTGTAGGAGCCCATTAGATCCTAGCTTAGACAAGCATAGGTTGCATTTGAGATGGCATTGAGAAGAGTTTTCAGTGGTCCAGGTTGTGTCGCAACTTGAGAGATACCCGAAGTCTTTTTAATTCCTTGATGAAATGAACCTATGGTTGTCTCAATCACCTTATACTGATACTGCCCAAATAGTAAAATGCTAGAGTCCTTGTTTGGATTTAATAACTTTTGTTGGAGAAAGTGACAAATAGAAATGGCAGAGGGCTAGACAAGGGGGTTATTTGATCAGAATATATATTATGGTTATAATGTGTGTTTGATAACTTGATGAATCAAAACTAATCAAATGATTTATTTCACTAAAACTAAGTTATATGTTGGTGATTAGTAAATGAGTTTACTTGTTTCATAAGCAAGCTCCGAACAACTATAGGTTATGTTCCTATTTTATTTTACATCTATATATTCTCATCAAATAATTCTAATTCAATTAACTAATTTATTAGCTTCTCATCTTTTGCTTTTAACGTAAAAGCTTGGGGCTAACTTATAATTGCAATTACTTTTAAGCCTTTAGTTAATTTATGACCTAGCTAGTTATGCCAAACATGGTCCATAATGCAATCTTATTGTTCACTAAATGAAATAACATATTATGTAGTACATAATTTAACATATGGATAATAAGTGTTGCATTGAGTTGTTACATTATGAATACATAAATAGGAAAGTGATTTTGATAATAATTAATTGATAATTAAAAAAGAAGAATGTATTGAAGGGTGATATATATTTGTGTCTTCTGATGCATAGATAGATACATACATACATACATACATATACTCTTCTGATTCCTGTATTCCCTCTTTAACTCAATTTCTCCCTCCCTTTCTTTTCCTTTCCTTTCCTTTCCTTTCCTTCTAAATCTAATGAGACAAGACATAACAAAACATCAAGGAAGTGGTTAAAAACTCCTCAACCTCTTCTCTATCTACAAATCAAACAATAACTCTCTTCTAACTTGTTCATTTTTTTCTCCCTCTCCTTTCCTCAACTTTTATTTATTTATTTATTTATTTATTGCTATATCCATCGCCAACACTTTTTGCAGCATATCAAGATTGATTCTTTATGCGCAACTGTGAGTGGGTTTTCCTTCTCTCATTCATAATAACCCAGTTATATATTTATGAAAATGGCGGAAATTCCCAAGTTGGTAACTATTATTTCTTCTCATTCTCTCTCTCTCTTATGGTATCTTCAGTTACTTCAATTATTTTCAGATCATTAATCAATAATGTATATATGTTTTAGAAGGAATTGCTGTTGGAATCAGAAGAGAAGAAGATGATTAAGCAAAGAATATCATCAGATCCTATTATAATGAATGCATTTCAATACACAAATGATAAACATGATAGTTATGTGATTGATATGGATGCATTTTCTTCATCCACCAATGCTGTTGCTGCTGCTGCTGCATCACCTAATTCCAGAACTACGGTATATCTCTCTTCATTCCATTTCTTATTTATTTATTTCTATATTTAGACATTAACTTACAACCACTCACATTATAAATAAATGGTGGCATTACCATTATTATTAGTTAGGATTGAATGATTTTAGGAGAGAGAAATCAAAAAAATAAACATTCCTTATATATCATTGAATGTCTTTCTCAACGACCTCTAATTATATTTTAATTAATAAATAAAAAGTTGCAGAGGAGCCTTTCAAGGAAAGGATCTCAACGTGGGGTAGAGAGAAAGGTGAATGGAAATGCTACAACACTTCATGATAAGGATAATGTCCCAGCTACATCCTCACCAAGAGGTACCATCAAAATATATACAATCTCATTCATTTTTTAATGATAAGATGTCGTGACTCATGTGTGTTACTAATTGATAATGGGTATGGGTATGGGTATGGGTATGATTGAACTGCATGCAGGTGGTATAGTAGGAGGGTCTTGCAGCACACCGGAAAAGGGCGCTGTGGTGTCCACAGATCATTCCATGAACCCACACATCCATCATCAGATTACTATCATGAGTGGCACCACAACCACTAACACTACCACTAATGGCGCTGAAAACAAATGTATAATTCGTAGGAATAGTTTCAGACGAGTTTCTTCATGGGGCATGGATCCTAAAAGAGTTCTCCTTTTCTTTGCTACCTTGTAAGATTCACATGTTATATTTCTATATAGTACTACCTACTACTTTGACATCATGGGGCATTTATCTTTGATTGCTCTGTTGTTGATATTGTGAAACAGATCTAGCATGGGAACAATGTTGTTGATATACTTCACTCTTACAATCAGTAATCAAAATGCAGATGATGAATATTATGTGGGTAATTTGAAGCACTGATTGGTTAATTCTGGAGCAAAACATCGGAACAACAATTTAGAAGATGACAAAAGTGGTTGATAATGTGAGAATCAGTTAAAATCTGCTTTTGGGCTTAACCTCTAAAAGAGATGAATAAAAACAAGACACACAAACAAGGGAAGGAATCTTTCTATTTTTTAATACAAATGCAATGGAAGACAAAAAAAGCATCACATGGTCATGGAGGACATTACAGTAGTGATTATTTAGTTTATTTTGTTGTGTGATCTTAGCAGGGCCTAGTGGAGGATCAGAAAGTTACTTTTTTCCTCTTTCGGATCCTAGCTAGACCCTTATATTCCTCTTTCTCCCATGCATCTTTACTGGTCTGTTTTTCTCTATCTCTTTAGTGCATGTGATGTGATGATTGTGAAGAGAGGAAAAGGGCCGAGTGGAAACAAACCAATCTACACAATACAGACAGTGCTACACACAAACGCATGCGTGCTCAAAGGCTTTTTATTTACTCCATTTATGTAAAACAAGTATAGTAAGTGTAAGTGCACTCCACCAGTCATTTTTATTGAGATAATCAAACTTCATTTATTTTTAGGAGGCTTTCTAAGCAGGTACAAAATATCTTCTACCTTTATTTGGCATATTTCATATGCAAGTGTTATTTTTCCTGAAACAGTTGGAATCATAACTATCCTATGTTCATAATATGGGCCTGCACCTATCTTTTGAAATACATGGTGGCACTTGTCAGGAAGTTATACATTTGTGTGTGTGATTCCAATTCTCTCATAATATAGTACACAAGCTCAACATGATTTATTTATAAGTGATAAGAATGAAATACGGGAGAATCTAGTATTGAAGAGGAGATGGATGAGTGGAAGACAGAACCGGGACATAACCAATTCTCAAAGACATTATAATCAGGAAATATATATAGGATCCATACATTAATAATAATAATATATAACTGGTTCTCCCTCCATAGACAATTGGACAGTGAGTATGTATTGGTTACAATATTTCTCAGACTTAATTAAGATGTAATATTTGCAATGGGCTCATAAAGAACTGAAAATATTACGTAGACTTTAAACATTCCCAAAACAATAATTGCATTCAAAGCTTACGAGGCAAACAAAAGATATTTGAAAGAATAAGTGAATAATGGTTGTTTGGTATGTTGAAATTAATCCCATGGACTCAATGAACACTCCTCTGGAAGAGTTGGGAATCGTTGAGAATCATTGCAGTAGTCATAGATGACAAGATTCCTCTGAACCCAAGCATAATCATTTTTCTGATCAGCTGAAAGGTGCCATGCTGAATATTGATCCCACCAATTATTAGTAGTGGTTGAGACACAATCAGGATATGGATCTTTCCATTGGCAAGCATCTACACTAAAGTCCTTGTAGGATGACACAAATGGAGATAATTTCCAATTAGTTTTTTCAAGTCCACCCCTTGTGGCCCATTCATCTGCATTCCAAATGCTTGAGAACAAGTACATGGGCTTCTCATTGGGAAAGAATTTGTTTGCTTTCCCATTGTTCTTAAACACCCTTATGGGGACTCTATCCACAAAAAATCTGTTTGCAATTTGCATAATTCAGAATCAACAAAAATGATAGTGAGTGAGTTATGTAAGGATATATGCTGGGGTGAAGAGAAGAGAAGAGAAGAGAATGAACTTACACAATTTGGTGGGTATTCCAGAGGATGGAATAGGTGTGATAGTCTTGTGTGGGATCAAACCATAGTTGGTGTCTCATTTCACGGTTTCCAGTTCCATTCTTGTAAATATTTGTCTGAATCAGATAAGGCTCTCCTGTTCTGTTTCCCAAGAACTCAAAATCAAGCTCATCTCTTTCTGGCCCAGCACCATTCTCACTGCACATCTGTCACAAAATACATGTCCATTTCAACAATTTTTGACATTTTATTCTTATCTTTTCCAATATAACATTTGTAGATGACTTACATAATATGCTGTGACAACACCAGCAGAGTCACCTCCTACCAACTTGAGCTTCATACTAAACCAACCAAATCTATATCTTTGCTTTGTTTGAAAACCACATCCTACCAAACAGTGAATGCATATATCTAATATAAAATACATGACCGACAAACAAAATGCACATAATAAAGAAAAGTGAATTATATTGGTACCTGTGTCATTGTCAAGGGAGAGATACCAGATCTGGCCATCTTTGGAGGTAGTAAAATGATCTTGAGACCACATTATGCTGAAGTTATCATCAAAAGATCCCTTAGACTCAGCTGCTTCATATGATTGAAATGAACAACCAGCTAAGACTAAGAGAGTTGTTGCTATTACAAGAATCACATTCAACCTTGTATCCATGAATGAATGAAGGAATGAATATGAATGAATGAGTGAGTGAGGTGGTGAATGGTGATGCTCATTAAATGATCAGAATATTGAACATCATATAAATCAGAAATGTGGGACCAATAGCCAGCTGCAATTGCAATAATAGTGTACCACCGCCATCTCTATTATTACTAATTACAACTTTAACATACTCTTATGCATACTCTTAATTAGGACATTCAAGAGTTGTTCCAATACAATAAATAAATAATGGATACAAGCCATGTGAACTCCACATTCAAATTCAGAAGACCATGCATGTGACAACATGCTCAAGTCAAGTACATTTAAATAATAACAAACCACTATCTAATTAACTCACTGGTCACTATAATTTACTCTTTTTATTATAAGGAATAGGTTTCTGATGCCCAGCCTAATAGCCTGCTCTAATTGGGCAAGGCCAGCCACAAAAAACCTTAGTACTTTGGGCCTTTGAGCGCCTCATTTGTGCTTTCATTTCAACATAACAAAGTTTTATAATAACTTCCTATTAAAAGAATAATCATGAGCTGGGATAAGTGCCTGCAATACACTATCTAAAATTCATAAAATTAATTAGGAAAAATTTGAATTGTAAATCAATTTATGATTGGAATTGTATAGGCTCAAAAACTAATATTTGAGTGATATATATATATATATATATATAGTGAACACTTGATAACAAGTATGGCAACAAATATGGATGAATTTGCAGCAAAATATCCTAAGTGAATGAAAGATACCAAAGAAAGAAGCTATTTAAACCATTCAGATTCTATCAACACACACCACTCAATAAGTATACACTTGTTAGATTTTTCGATGAGATATTTCACTCAAATCTAACCCCACACCACCAGCACCAATTGTGCATATAAACCCATATTACAACACTAGTTTCACAGTTTCATTGTCCTATAATATACTTAGCTTTCTCTGATCTTCTTCCATAATACATTTTATTCCTTCAATTCAATGGCCACCTCAACCCTCACCTCCTCTTTGGTCACTTCAAACCCAAAAACCTCTTCATTCCATGGCACTCCCATTCCCTCACGCATCACTTCCATTAAATCCATTCCTCAACAAAACAACAACAACAACAACACCAACAACAACATAATCTCCATGTCCCTAAGCACACAGTCTTATGACCTTAACTCATTCAAGTTCCAACCCATAAAAGAATCCACCGTCTCTCGTGAAATGACTCGCCGTTACATGACTGACATGATCACCTATGCCGACACGGATGTCATTGTCGTCGGGGCTGGCTCTGCCGGTCTCTCATGTGCCTATGAGCTCAGCAAGAACCCTAACATCAGTGTCGCCATTATCGAACAATCTGTCAGCCCTGGTGGCGGTGCATGGTATACATTTGTTCAATGCCTATAATAGAACCTACTCACTCACTTCACTTTTATAGTAATTAATACAAACCTAGTTGTTGCTTTATATATATCAAACTCCATAAAACCTAAATTCGTTTTTACATGATTCATATATCACTTTTTGACATAGATGAGTTAAGCAGTAACATCCATAATGTTATTTTGATAACTAATTTGAATGAGTTTCATGAGATATAAAAAAAGAGATAACAATCATTTGATTTGTTGTAAGATAAATTGTCAAATCTGAGATATATAGACCAATTATCATGTCCCCAAACTCTTTTATGGCATCAGGCTCGGTGGCCAGCTCTTCTCGGCCATGGTGGTTCGCAAACCAGCTCACCGGTTCCTGGACGAGCTAGAGATTGAGTATGATGAGCAAGAAGACTACGTGGTTATAAAGCATGCAGCACTATTCACTTCAACCATCATGAGCAAGCTTTTGGCTAGACCTAATGTAAAGTTGTTCAATGCTGTGGCTGCTGAGGATTTGATTGTGAAAGGAGGGAGAGTGGGTGGTGTTGTCACCAATTGGGCTTTGGTTTCAATGAACCATGACACACAATCTTGCATGGACCCTAATGTGATGGAAGCTAAGGTTGTGGTGAGTTCTTGTGGACATGATGGGCCTTTTGGTGCTACTGGGGTCAAGAGGCTTAGGAGTATTGGCATGATTGAGAGTGTCCCTGGAATGAAGGCACTTGACATGAATGCAGCTGAGGATGCTATTGTTAAGCTCACTAGGGAGATTGTGCCCGGTATGATTGTCACTGGCATGGAAGTTGCAGAAATTGATGGATCCCCAAGAATGGTATATGCATTTAATTATAAGCTTGATTAATTAAGATACATGCATCTTGTTTGATTTCATTGAATGCATGGTTTTAAATTGTGATTATGGGGTTGTGATAACATACATGACTAGTTTTTGAAGTAAAATAATGATTTAATTTATTTTATTCAGGGTCCAACATTTGGGGCAATGATGATATCAGGGCAGAAGGCAGCACATTTGGCATTGAAGGCATTGGGGAAGAACAATGCAATTGATGGAACTTATGAAGTTGGAGTAGAGGCACCAGACCTTGTTTTGGCTTCTGCTGAAACTCAGGACATTGTTGATGCTTAAACAATTACCTTACAATTGTTTTATTTTATTTGCCTTTCTTTTGTTTCCTATGATTAGCAATCCTATGATTTCAATTACCTTACTTTTATGGAACAGGTTAAGATCTTATATAGAGTATTTGTGAGAGTATTACTGGAACACATTTTATGTTAGCCCCTCTTGTGGTACTTGTATTCCATCTGGGCCCAAACAAGTCCACTTCTCAATGCAACTATTAAATAAGATAGTTGGGTTTTTGCCCAAACTTAATTCTTAGCTTCCAAGACATCAAACTTGGAAATGTTCTTTTATCCTAATAAACAATTGATCTTAACAACAATTTTAGAATTTATTGTTTTAAAGAACAGAAGAGACAAAACATTTAAAACAGCCACCTATGTGTAAAACTCTAATCGTGCCTCCAACTCCAATCACACACTCTCAGTATCAGACATGCCAGCAAATCAAAGGAATATGGAGTTGGTGTGTAGTAGTTAGCCAAAATACACAGCATTTATCCTATAATAAGATCCTTATATCAGCCAGCATCAGCATACGCGTAAACGTTATTGTATATATTTGACTTCATTTGTTCCATCATGCATCATGCTTATGACTATGTCATTTTCGTAAATATTTATTCCTCAAAGTCCACTCTCCACTTTATAGATTTCTCAACAGCCCAATTTTATAATTGTGTTTAGGACACCTCTTCTCTTAACATATCAACCCTCTTCATTGCCACCTTCAATAATCCATATACTTGATTTCATCACTTGTTCTATGTTTCATCTCATCAACCTCCCTTGCCACCTTCAATACCCCATTTCTATTTTCATTCATCTCATTCCACATTCAAAATAATATAACAAGCAAAAAAGCTTAGGATTTTGATGCATGGCATCCTCAATATTCACAAATACACAAGCAATGCTTTTTCTAACACTTTGATCATAATTCTCTATCTTTATACGTAACAGTTTTGGTATCCACCATGCCAACCAAGATCAAAGGAATCTACAAAAGTTTCAAATACATTACACAAATATTTGGTAAGATTTGTATTTGGTATGGTTTGAGTATGTTAAAGTTTTGAGTGAGTGATTATGGAGCTAAGTTGGGAAATGGGGATTGTTTGTAGTTGCGAAGGAGCGAGACATGGAAATAGGGTACCCTACAGATGTTAAGCATGTGGCTCACATTGGATGGGAAGCTCCCTCAGGGTCTGGACCCAGTTGGGTATGGACCTTATGAATTTGATTAGATAATATTTCATGACTTTCTCTATTCTTATATATATTTGTCTTCAAATGACAGATGAATGAATTTAAAACAGCACCTGATTTTTCAACATCAATTGGTAGCTTCAGTGCTCGAAGAGATCTTAATCCTCCTCCTAGTAAGGGACTATGTATTTGATCACTATTAATATTATTATAATTTATATGTATCTTCAATTTCTTTACTTGAACCATTTTGAACAGATTATGAAGAACCTCCATCGGGAAGGGTTGCTAAGAAGCCAAACAGGAAAAAGATAAAGTCAACTTCTCCCAAGTCAAAGCCAATTATTCAAGTCTAGCATCACATCTTCAACAACATCAACATAATATTTGGCAATGTGAATAGCAAAAAACAAAACACTAAGAAAATTAGAGACAAACCAAATTACTTGCTAACAGATTGGGAGAAAAACAGTAAAAAGGAACATGTGTGGTTATTCTAGTGTGATTGGATTATGTGAGTGTGCTTGGTTCTATGTGAATCATATATAGACGTTTAAATTCATATGCTTGATTATCAGTTTGGGGGGTGGTGGATATTTTTTACTAGTAATTGATGTTCATTTAACAGATTTAACTTAAACACTTGGGAAAAAAGATCTCCTATGATGATGAGGCAAGTCATTTCTTTTGCATTTGCTTTTGTAACTAAGGATAAAAATGAGATACATGAATGTCCTTCCATTTAAATTAAAATTTGGACTTTGAATGCAAATATGCTACGTTCTATGCATGTGAGTCAAATTTCTGTTTCAAACAGAAATGAGGGAACATTTACACTACTTGACCCCCTTAGGTACTAGTTGTTTTCATGCCTACTGTTAGAAGAATACAGTTTATTGTCTCAAATTCCACCTTTAAAAATACAGTTTTTTACACTCATATGCCCAAAACTAGTAAAGCACCAAGTTCAACTCTTGGACCATGCATGCCAAATGAGTGTTTTGGTCAAAAAAAATAACAAAAGTTGCACTTGTTTCCTCATGTCTTTTCAATGACACAGTAGTGTTGATCAAAGTTTTAAGCAGGACCCCCTAACAATGATAGAACATGCATGATTGAAAGGAAATATTTTGGTACAAGGGGCTGGATTTTGAATTATTAGAAGAATGATGGGTTGAGGTGGATTCGTCTTTTACTCTTTCGGTAACATAAAGAGAATTAATAAGTATATATTATCCATAGCCAATTAAGGACTAAATTACTCTCCAATTTTGTCCCCTTTCTATGTGGATGTGAATATGTGAATATGTGAATATGTGATGGTGGGTCTAAACTCTAAAGGTCTTCCCTACTTTGATTTAACATAATTTGGTGAAAGGAACAAGTACAATAAAGAGATCAAAGGCATTTGATTCCTTCAAAATATGTTGGTCCCCCGAATCATTTAATTTCCTTCAAAAGAATAACATCTAGTATATATGTTTTGCACAATATGTTGAACCAAATCTTGCTCTTTTCCCTTAGCTAGCTTCTGTGGTTGTGTGGTTGTGGATTGGACATTTTCCCTTCCTCACAAGGACAACAAACACAAAATTATACTACAAATTTTCATATTATATAATGGATCCAAATGATAAATTGAGATTTTTATGCAGTAAATGAAATTGATAGTAAATACATTCTTAGTTGAGACTCGAAAGCTTTGATGGTTAAAGTTTGATAAAAAGTGTTTCTAAATGTTGAAATATTTTGACTGCATCAAATCCATATCCACTGTTTTGGTGGTGAACTCCTTTGCACCTTCTTCTTCCTTTCTCATACTTTTCCATTATTCTAATGATGCCACCACATGTGTCTTTCTCACCATCACCTTCTGTTTCTTCTGTTTCTTCTATCTCTTCCTCTTCTGTCTCCACATCCTCATTATTCATTTCATTTTCATTTTCATCATCAACATCAACATCAACATCTTCTTCTGTTATATCTTTCAAAAAGGAGAGGCGAAGACGGCCATGGCTCCTCTCAGCTTGGAAACAAGAACAATTTGATGGAACCTTAGTGACTTCAATTACCAACCTCCCTTCTTCTCTGTGGGGCCTCATCTTTAGTCCCTCCGAACCACCCCTTATAGTAGTCAAAGGAGGTGGAAAGTTCTTACCTTTAACCTTTTCAGCTCTCAAAACTTGACTTGTTTTCCTTTGCTCCCTTCTCCATGAAGAATAGAGAGATTCAGTCTCATTCTCCATTCTCTCATCAGTGCCTGTCTCACTCCCTAACTTTTCAGTGCAAAGTTCCAAACTCTTTGGGCTGAGTCTCACTGATGAATAATACTTCACTTGTGGATGGACATAAGTGGTTGTGGTTGTGGTTGTGGTGGTTTCTTTATCTTTGGTAACACTCACATTGGAAAGAGGTTGAAGGAAGTTCCATCCACCCTGGTCATTAGGGTTAGAATGGTGGATGGTGTTACTTGTTCCGACCATGTTGTTGGTTCTCAACTTTAGAATGAAAATGCTAAGAAGGTGGGGGAAAACAGAGGAAAACAGAGGAAAACAGAGTGTTGTGTATGGTAGGAATTGGCATGTGGTAGAAGTGAGGGGTTGGAAGTTAATTTGTAGTGCTCAATCCTCAAAAGGTAGGGAATGGGAATGGTGCCTTTTTGCACCACTTCAATGACCTCCTATCAATTTTCTTCCTTTTATTTCCCTTTTCTTTATTCAACACCTTACAAAAGGAGAAACCAATCTATGCATGTGGATTTTATTTATGTTGAAAAGTTGACAGCTTTACTATTCCAAATTGTAGAAGAAAGAAAGAGAGAAAATATGTTTACTATTCCTTTACCAAAAGAATGGAAACAAAAGGGTAGAGCAGCAAATGATAGTGATTGATTCCCTGTTTTGTATTCACTGTTGAAGCTCTATAAATAGCTTTTTTAAGGCTATCCAAAATTCCCTGCCTATGCTTCAAATGCTATAGAGACTCAAATTGTTGGCCCTCACTCATGTGCTATTTTTATGTTTTTCTCAAGTGATTAGACATTATACTCTCTAGTGTAGAGGTTGGATGAGAAGCACCTTTGTGCAAATAATACAGCTTTTGTGGTAAAGAAAAGAAAGAGTGAAGGAGACATTAGCCAATCCCAACAATGGTCACGGCCCAATTGATGGCAATGTAGAATCTTTAATACGTCATGGCAGTGTGGCCTTAAGTAAAGGCTAATGTTGCTTATGCTTTCAAACTGTTTCCCTCTAAATAGTAAATACAACTTTAATGGGAAAGAGAAGAAAACCCAATTGATGGCTTGTACTAATTAAAATTGGATTAAAAACTTGTCCATATGTGAGTCCTTAACTATTTAATATAACAAATTAACATAATATTGCAAAACAGAGAGATGAAGTCATCAACTCTGTTCTGCGGATTGTGACTTGGCAAAGTATGAGCAAGAGTGACACAAATGCCATTCACATGGGATCCAACAGGCCAGGTTCTTTTGGATCGAACAAAATCAGCTCACACTTATCCAATAAAAATTAAAAGGAAAAAGTATCATTTGTATTATTTTATTATAAAGTTTGTATGCATTAACCAACTGAATCCACTACGACATGACATATTAATATACCTCCCTCACTCACTCTCTTTGAGTGCCAATGCAATTAAAATGGTGTATTTGCAGCATTAGTTTACAACACATTTCCATTTCAAAAGACAATATTCAATGACTTGGCATAGCATAAGTAGTTTTTCCTAACCAGACAACTATCTAATTGTCATATATATACACGAAGTGCTTGGGTAACCTATAATCATAAACTCAACAACAGTAACGAAAAATCAATTTCGAAGGAGAACTATCAAGACATAATAACCATCACAATATTGCACCAGAAAAAACAATGTTCGTGAAGGTCATATTTGCTGCATCTACGACAACGACATTACAGCCAGAAGGGACTTCCACTGTGCATCAGAAAATAACACGTATGTATGACCCTAGTGTCAAATGTTTCTTCAACCCATGCTGCACTACAATCGTGAAATCCCATTCCATTGTTTCAACTAAGGGAAGAAAATCTGCCACATTCTGTACATTACAATTGGTTAGATATCAATAATAGAACGATGCATACTACGGCTGGATGCGAGAATTGGTCTTTGTAAGAGCTTTAACAAAGTAACTGTGTATCTCTGGCATTACACGCTGAATCAGATGAGAGTGTCTGCAAACAGAAATTAAAGATCAGCATTTTAAGACATGCTCGGAGCAAGGATAAATCAGAATTTCAATCCCCAAAATCATGATTGAAGAATATATATACATACCCTGGCCTTGCACTCAATCTATCAAATTGCTCCAAGATAAAAAGGATGCATGCATGCCTCAACGAGATGGCATTAAAAGCTTCTGAAAGTTCATACATACTTGACACGTTCTCAAGCGATATATCCTGTCAATAAAACAAATAATGAGGATTCCACTTTCCAGTCTAAAATATTAGAACAGGAACACGAGACTTTGTTTAACAAAACCAATTCTCTTAGCTGACCTGTGCGATCGTGTACTCACAGAGTCTCTTAAGACCTTCCAAAAGATATTGATCAGCTGCTCGAAGGAGATCTTGGGCAATATGAAGAGTGACATCAACTGATCCAGTATATATAAATCTGAGCCAATATTAAAAATAAGATATAAGTTGCCCAGAAATTATTAGAAGCCTTTACAACAACACCTTTATAAAGAATAGGGATACAAGTTATTAGACCTCATCATCAACTCAAAAACCTCCCATCTGATATTTGGAATCTCTATGTCCCTTGCATCCTTCTCCTGTAATACAATAAAAGACTTGTATATTAGAGACAAATCTATAACATACTGGTTCAACTTAAAATACAAGCCTTGATTTTATATTTAAATTCAACAGCTAAATCTCCAGCAAAAGTTTTAATAAAGCAGAAAAATCATACAAAAGCAAAACTATAAGTGACAGATAATGTTTCTCGTGAAAACAAATACGGGGTACCGTCTTCTTTTTGGCTGAAACTCAATTTTAGTAATGTAACACGAAAAAAGGCATGCCAGTGCCTAGTAATTTCTTTATATATTAGAGGGGCATTACAGGGTGAGGAGAGAGGAAAAGACACATAATTCAGTGGCAAAGAGCAATATATATTTATAGACACACTCACCCGATAACCACCGTCAAACATTGCACGAAATGCATCTGAAGACGCAAGTAGGCAGATTCTGTGAGCATAAAACCGTTTGCCTGCAGCAAAGTAAGAAAATACCCAGTTAAACTGTCAACTGAAGCTACAACGCGCATTTTCAAGGTAGGTTCTGTTTCAACCAACAGTTTTAAGAAAGAAACAATATAATAACCATACCTTCAACCAAAAATGTAACATCAGACACGCTAGAATTGTTTACATACTGCTCTCCTAAATAGACCTGCAGAACCATAAATATTTCAACTTTTACAAACACCTACCTCCAGAATTACTTAGACAAGACAGATTAAAGAGAGAGGTGTGCATCAGGATTCTTATGCAAGTGGAAGCATATAATATGCCATGACATCGATCTTATTAACTACTCAGTATTGGATCAGCAGATGCTAATTAATAAAACGGACCATAAATTCACAACTAGACATCATCACCAAGATATTCAAATCAACTTTAAATCCCAAGAGATATCACAAATTCACCACATGTCAAACACAGAATACATGCAAAAGGGAAGATAAGAAAAAAAGAGTAGCATCAATAGCAAAGAAAAGGTCAGCATTGTTGGGTAGGCCACTAACTAGTAACTACTATATATGCCTCACGAGGATAAAGAACTTAAAAAATCATCATGTCTAATCAATGGAAGGATCCAAATAAGTAATTAGCCTCACAGCTATCTCTTCTTAACTTTTAAGCATGGCTGAGTACAAAGATCTCATTGGTAAAAAAGGACATCATAAAAAACAGAGGTAACAAAATTTCCTATTTCCTGACTGTGTTTTAAATTGCGGTCACAGTTATGCTTACTGCAATTGCAATCAATTCGGTCGTTGCGATGCGGATTGTGGTCGTTGCGATGTCAACTTTTTTATGGTTAAAGATATATATTTGAATTTGATGCGGTCCTATGCAATTCCGTTGCGATCGCAACATTGTGATTTGGTGTCACACCGCAATTGCGGGCTTGCAGCGGTCACCACATGATTGTGGCCGCATCAGGTGATGTGATCCACAATTTAAAACAATGATCCCCGGTAGGGGGGGGGGAGAAAATTTTGAACGATGAATGTCAAGACACAAGAAACTCATTCAGATCATCTGAAAACTTTCTTCAAAAAATAAAAATCAAACAATGGACACTGGACAAGCCAAACTGTAAAAAGGCCTGTGAAACTACCTGGGGTGTTGGGGAAGGAGGCGCAGCATCTATTGGAGACAGAGTCATAGCTTTATTGGCCAACTTCCATAAAGCCACTGCACCATCAAGTTGCTGCTTAGGGCTGGAAGAGCCAAGAAGCCCAATAAGCAAATCCAAACCTGCATGTCAGATGCTTAGCTTCAAAAGGAATTTAATACAATAAAAGACTTGTATATTAGAGACAAATCTATAACATACTGGTTCAACTTAAAATACAAGCCTTGATTTTATATTTAAATTCAACAGCTAAATCTCCAGCAAAAGTTTTAATAAAGCAGAAAAATCATACAAAAGCAAAACTATAAGTGACAGATAATGTTTCTCGTGAAAACAAATACGGGGTACCGTCTTCTTTTTGGCTGAAACTCAATTTTAGTAATGTAACACGAAAAAAGGCATGCCAGTGCCTAGTAATTTCTTTATATATTAGAGGGGCATTACAGGGTGAGGAGAGAGGAAAAGACACATAATTCAGTGGCAAAGAGCAATATATATTTATAGACACACTCACCCGATAACCACCGTCAAACATTGCACGAAATGCATCTGAAGACGCAAGTAGGCAGATTCTGTGAGCATAAAACCGTTTGCCTGCAGCAAAGTAAGAAAATACCCAGTTAAACTGTCAACTGAAGCTACAACGCGCATTTTCAAGGTAGGTTCTGTTTCAACCAACAGTTTTAAGAAAGAAACAATATAATAACCATACCTTCAACCAAAAATGTAACATCAGACACGCTAGAATTGTTTACATACTGCTCTCCTAAATAGACCTGCAGAACCATAAATATTTCAACTTTTACAAACACCTACCTCCAGAATTACTTAGACAAGACAGATTAAAGAGAGAGGTGTGCATCAGGATTCTTATGCAAGTGGAAGCATATAATATGCCATGACATCGATCTTATTAACTACTCAGTATTGGATCAGCAGATGCTAATTAATAAAACGGACCATAAATTCACAACTAGACATCATCACCAAGATATTCAAATCAACTTTAAATCCCAAGAGATATCACAAATTCACCACATGTCAAACACAGAATACATGCAAAAGGGAAGATAAGAAAAAAAGAGTAGCATCAATAGCAAAGAAAAGGTCAGCATTGTTGGGTAGGCCACTAACTAGTAACTACTATATATGCCTCACGAGGATAAAGAACTTAAAAAATCATCATGTCTAATCAATGGAAGGATCCAAATAAGTAATTAGCCTCACAGCTATCTCTTCTTAACTTTTAAGCATGGCTGAGTACAAAGATCTCATTGGTAAAAAAGGACATCATAAAAAACAGAGGTAACAAAATTTCCTATTTCCTGACTGTGTTTTAAATTGCGGTCACAGTTATGCTTACTGCAATTGCAATCAATTCGGTCGTTGCGATGCGGATTGTGGTCGTTGCGATGTCAACTTTTTTATGGTTAAAGATATATATTTGAATTTGATGCGGTCCTATGCAATTCCGTTGCGATCGCAACATTGTGATTTGGTGTCACACCGCAATTGCGGGCTTGCAGCGGTCACCACATGATTGTGGCCGCATCAGGTGATGTGATCCACAATTTAAAACAATGATCCCCGGTAGGGGGGGGGGGAGAAAATTTTGAACGATGAATGTCAAGACACAAGAAACTCATTCAGATCATCTGAAAACTTTCTTCAAAAAATAAAAATCAAACAATGGACACTGGACAAGCCAAACTGTAAAAAGGCCTGTGAAACTACCTGGGGTGTTGGGGAAGGAGGCGCAGCATCTATTGGAGACAGAGTCATAGCTTTATTGGCCAACTTCCATAAAGCCACTGCACCATCAAGTTGCTGCTTAGGGCTGGAAGAGCCAAGAAGCCCAATAAGCAAATCCAAACCTGCATGTCAGATGCTTAGCTTCAAAAGGAATTTCATGAAACAACAAACAACATACATCAAACTTATGCAAATAAATTGACTGGCAAGGTGCATACCATGGTGATCGATAAATATTTTTCTTTGATCATCCGGGGAACAAAGATGAGCAAGAGCCAAAGCAACTCTTCTTTGGAAAGCCTTTTCTGAATCTCGCATAAGATGTAACAAATGGCTCAGCACCTACAAGGATAAAATTAACAGATTAGAAATCCCAACACAATATAGAACTTATAGAAAAATAAGTTATGGAACTGATAATTGAGATACTAGTAGTAACCCGGTTATTTACAATTACAATAAAATACATTAAGTCACATATCATTGTGACGTTGTGCTTACACATCCATTAATCTTCTCTTCTAATCTTTTCAATGTCTTTGCAACACAATCTTTAGTTGCCTGCAATACAAACCAGTTCCATAAAGATCAGCATGGATTCTAGACGAGTACATTTTCTCCAGCATATATAAAAAAATCATGTAACCATCTAAAGCATTTAATTCATATTGATGTAGGCAGGCACAAAGGGAAAAATCAGATACCCTGACATCAAAACTACTGTCAAGGTATTAAAGAGGCAAACTTACTTGAACTATAAACTCTCCTTCCTGCAATTTCTGAATTCCACCTACCCTAATAAAATCGGATACATTATCCTAGGGGACAAATTAAAATAACAAAAAACAAAACAGTCAATTAATTTTGGTTCAAAGCAACAAAATTTTTATTCAATTAAAACAGAAGATCTTAGTTATCATAATTCTTGCAGTTATATCTTACCTCATTATCTGCGAGGCCGTAAAGAGCAAACGCAGCATTATGTTGCAAAGACCCATTTTTTGAGTCAAGAAGCTTCAGCAATGGCATTAAGCCACCACTGTGTGCAATACCAGCTTGGTTATGTGCATCCTAAAATTTAAAATTAATAATTTCAGGGCAAGGGAATTGGTTATAATCTTAAAAAAGAACCTAAAGTCAACTTATAGATAGAAATAGTGCTAACACTTGTATTTTAGAAAACGTAATATATGATATACGAGTAAATGACTTCCGAGCCACTAATCATAATGTTCAATAGAAAGATGGAAATGTACAGATTCTATAGCCTATCTGTTAAAGATTCAAAAACTATATTATATTGAGGGGGGTGCCAAATTATTTCCATGAATATAGTGGTGAGTTTACTCTCTCAGCATACATACTGAAACATTACATGGAAAAAGAATAACCTGGGCCAATCTCCCCAATGCAAAGGCAGACATTTCTCTGAGCTGTACATCAGGGGACTGGAGCATATCTATCAGAGGTCTGACTGCACCTCTCTGTACAATGTGAACCTATAAAAACACCAAGTAAAAGGGAGGAAATAATTAAGAATAGGAAGGTATAGTACATGATGCATCAACACAGAAGTTAACTACCTTATCCAGTGAT
>NC_032026.1:16385791-16474967 GCF_001865875.1 Lupinus angustifolius | reverse complement strand
TGAGGATGAGGATAAGGATGAGGATGAGGATGAGGATGAGGATGAGGATGAGGATGAGGAGGAGGATGTTGACGAGGATGAGGAGGAGGATGAGGATGAGGATGAGTATGAGGATGAGGACGAGGATGAGGATAGGAGGAGGACGAGGATAGGAGGAGGACGAGGATAGGAGGAGGACGAGGATGAGTATAGGAAGAGGATGAGGATAAGAATGAGGATGAGGATGAGAATGAGGATGAGGATGAGAATGAGGACGAGAATGAGGATGAGGATAGACTGAGGACAGGATGAGGACTAGGATAAGGATAGGATGTGGACAAGAGAATAGAGTGATGAACGTGAAAGTGATGAATGTTAAAGTGTGATAGTGAAAGATGAACATTAATATTATTTACCATGAGCTACACAATATTAATTTTGGGCCTTATTTTTTTGAATTTGCCATGATGTTAGTAAGTGTGGCAAACAGTATGTCCCCAAATGTCTTTTGTTTTGTAGTGTATGTTGCATAATTTGTCAATTTATGGATGATTAATATATTATCATGTCTTACTATGCGACAAAAGTTATGAAGACATTGTGACGTTACATTAGAAAACATATCCAATGAAATTAATTCACAATTTTTATGTTTCTATATATTTCATCAAATTATTACACAATATTACTAATATACATTTAATAACATTCATACTTATGTGCTTCTAAATATTCGTCAAAATCAATGTCCCATGAGAATGCTCGAGTAATATGTGATTGTTTAACTATATGAATGCACATGTAAGATAAATGTTCTTAACCATGTGAATACACAGGTTACATGTGTGTTTCTTAACCATTAGAATGTACATTTAACATGTATGTTTTTAAACACATCACGAATGCACAAGTAACATGTGTGCTCTTAACCATATGAATGCACAAGTAACATGTTTTTTTCTTAACCATATAAATGAATGCACGAATAACATGTGTGTTCTTAACTATTAGAATGCACGAGTAACATGTGTGTTATTAACCATTAGAATGCACGGATAATATGTGTTATTAAACAAACGAATACACGAATAATATATGTGTTATTATACATACGAATACACTGATAACATATTTGTTCTTAACCATGTGCCAAAAAATTATTGTCTCGTGCAAATGCTCGGGTAACTTACTAGTTTTATATTTAAAATTTAGGTGAGTTGAGTTTTATTGTTCAGATATATATAAGTTACTCATCAGCGAAATCATGAGTGGATAATGAGTTTTGAACTGAGTACCTTATGGGTCACGGTGAATTTGTTACTAATTAGACTAATTATCCTGGCATTTTCTAAACTATTATCTTAATATTTCTAAATAATTAAAAGAAAAAACAACTCTCTAAATAACTATTTTCATTCTTAACTCTTTTTAAAATGCAAAAATATCTTTAATTTTCTTATTGTAAAAATTTCTTAACTAGATGCCTACCTACTACTACCATATATATTCTTTAATGAATGAAATATTTATGTATTTTTAGTAAAAAATTATACATAATCACTACATTATTTATAACTTATTTGAAATACTTTTTTGAAGAGTGAATGAATGATAATTATATATAAATAACGAATGATGCAATGATAATATATAAAACTCATATATTATAAGCACAAACTTCTTTCTCTCTTCTTTAATTGTTGAGACTTTTTATCGAAAAGAAATCATTAAGTTCATGTCTAAAACACTTTAATGAAAATAAATACATACATATTACCAAAAATAATTAATTCATTCATTTTCACAATTAAAGAAATCTTAACCAACGGGCGTTGGTTCAAGTGGTACATGTTTGATCCTTTTAAGCAAGAACCTGGGTTCGAGTCTTGTGGATGGAAAAATGCATGTTGGGAGAGTTAGCCCCACTTACCTGTGGATGTGTCCGGCTCAGACAAGATTGCCTCCAGTGCGAGGATACCTGTGGGAAACCAAAAAAAAAAAATTAAAGAAATCTTAGCCATCAAATTTTATTCTTACCAAATATAATTCTCTCATAATTCCTTAAATTGCTAGTCGGGATAGAAATAAATTAGATAGCCTAAAATAGACATATCACTTCGCCTATAACATGTCAAACATATTTTTTTAATACATAGGATAAGTTAAGGTAGTATAAAATACATATTTAGCTTACTAAACTAAATTTTAGATAATTGAAAAGACATATTAAACTTAACAAACATACTTATTATATTATATATTTACATTGTATTATTTTATATAGCTAATTATTACATGTGAAAATTAAATATAAAGAATACCATAATCGTTAGTGTTAGATATATCTATATAAAAGCAGATTTATTGGTTCATTTTAAAGATACATGACACAATATATATTTAAATAGAATTAGGCAACAAACCTCATCTTAAATAAATAAATAAATATATATATATATAATACTTTTTATTTTAAACAGTTAAATGTGTCATATTGATGTTATATAAGCTGAACATGCTTGCAAAAAAAAATTAACATATTTTAACAGCTATACAAAAATACTTATGTATATAACCAAAAAATATATGCACAATATTATGAAGAAGATGGTAATTCCTCTTGAGAAAGGTAATTACGCCTATCAACAAATATTTATTTGAGGAATCAAACTCTTGTACATTAATAAATAATAATAAAATCCTTCACCAACATGACATTGGTCTAGTTGTATAAGTTTCTAATAGATTTCTAGGACAATTAAAATGTAAATGATTTAATTTCTGGGAGCAACACTTGTTGAAAGGGATAGCTATACGCCCTGAACACGACTTTATTTTTAATAAATAACTATTCAGGAAAAAAAATTACAATTTCATCTATGTTGTATACAAAAAAAGTCTTGTTTAATCAGGTTTAGATAATTCTTTTATTAGTCTTGTGGTAGATACCAAAATTCATAACACAACCTTTTCAGAGCATTTAATTTAATCATTCAGTATTTTTTTATGAAATAAATTATAATATTCAAAAAATTAAATGTAATTTTTTTCCTAATCATAATACAAGTTATAAGTTTAATTAGTCGGGTGGTAGATACCAAAATTCGTAACCCAACCTTTTGAAAGCATGTAATTTAACCATTCAATATTTCAACGTATTTTTTTAATGAAAAATATTATATTATTTTAAAAAGTAAATTAACCTAATTTATCCTAATCATAACAAAGCTACGCCTTTTCTGAACTTGACATATATCCCTTATAACTACAAATTCATTTTCTTATCGATAGAACTTTACTATTTTTTTATATACAGAAAACTACAACTCAAATTTTAATTAATGTTTTGACGTGATGTAAATTAAAAATAAAACCTCACACACAATAATATACTTATTATTCACTATTTTGTTTCTCTTACTTTTCTTCTCCTCTTAATTTCTCTCTTCAAGTAAGTTATTAGCGTTTTATTTTTATTTTCGAGTACACGGTGAATCATTATTTTATTTTACCTTATTTATTTTTCTTTTATTCACTCTTGTTGCTTGAATTTACATCTAAATTGCTTATTTTATAATATAGGAAATGTGAAGGTTGAAGCTAGGTGTAGTTGTTGGTGTTTTATCAAACTTGCAATCTCTATATGTATTACTTGCATTTGACAATTATTTTTTCATATTTTCTATGTAAACTTTAATTTGACTCTTATTATATTGAATCTAAATATGTCTTTTTATCTTCTTATTTCTTCAGTTAAGGAAAAAATGAAATTCATAGATTTGTCATTTACATTTTCATCATATTCATCCCTTTCATTAGTGCATATAATCTTCTAGGATAATAAATTTGAACTAAAGGAGATCAGTTCATGCAATGATTTAGAATTGAGTTTTCAGAATGATGTTTATATTATCAAATGGTAAATGTGGTGGAATATGACATGCTTGTTACGTGTTTGATATAATGTTTGTTATATTATACGTTGTTTATGTATGAAATCTATGACAACGTTTTGCGTATGATGCGTTATTTTATATATGAAATATATGACAGTGTTGTTTGTGTGATGCATTGTTGTATATATTCAATACAACAGTGTAGCAGAAGCGCTATTAATCGTGACAAAATGCTACTGTCGTCAAACAGAAAGCGTATGAAAGTATTGTTATACATCTAAAATATGTGTTGTTGAACTGCGACTCTAGCGTAGTATTAATTGTATTGTCTCTATATTGTTAGTGTAAAGATTTATACACTGTCGGAATATTATTTAACAATTATTGTTATTACTTTTTTAAAAAGTTAATGATAATTAAACATGAATGATAGATGATGTAGTGACATTATATAAAACTCATACACTGCCATTACATACATTATTTTTCCTTTTTATTTTAGTTTATCTTAAAAAGTTCCATATGTATATAGAACAACAACTAAACCTTAGTCTCATACATGGATTGAACGAAAATATAATGATTTGTCATAAATAATATTTATTAACAAAATATTAATATCTAACTTTTTCCTAATTATTTCACCTATAATTTTTTTGAGTCCCCTTTATTTAAAGATTGAACTAACCTCCAATTGATCTACTATACACATGTATGAATCACTTGAGATGTGATTATACCATATGTGTTGCCTCAACTTTCTCTTTAATATCTTCATTCCTAATTTTATCTCTAGTGTGCATACTTATCCAACTCAACCTACTCTTCTTTGATACATTGAACTTGACCAACATTAAGTCTCATATATCACTACAGTCTTATAGATATGTAGTAGAATCGCTTCAGTTTGACTGACATTTTTCTATTACATATGACACATGATATGTTGCATTATTTCATCAATTCTGTTTGAATCTTATGGTTTATATATTTCCATCAATTGCCTCATCGTTTTTTTTTGTTTCCCATAGATATCCTCGCACTAGAGACAATCCTATCCGAGCCGAGAACATCCACAAGTATGTGGGGGCTAACTCTCCTAGCGGATTTTTTTCCATCCACAATACTCGAACCCGAGACATTGCTTAAGGAGAATCAATCATGTATCACTTGAACCAACACTTGTTGGTTCTCATCGTTTTATATGATTGACCCTAAATACTTAAATGTAGTGATTTTGTATGGTATGATTATCAATATTTACAAATAAACAAAGGTTTGACTGCCGATTTACACTTCATATAAAATTGTCACCATATTTTTTAGTTTCTCATGTAATTCATCTCTCAATTTTCCAACTATGATAATATAATATACGACAAGCATTTTGGGCAAAGAATTATGTGTAAATTAATGAAAAAAATAAAAATAAAAATGGCTATTAATTAATGCATAAACAATTACATGTATTCTGATCCTCCACGTACTCAACAATTCATAAATCATTTTGGCCTCATATGTTAATATATTAACTTTCCTTTTTCTATCCCCTTTATTCCTTTTACAATTTCTTTCTTTTTTATTTGAAAAAAACGTGGAAATAGATTGGTGGAACTCACCAGAACATAATTTTGGCTATAAATACAAAGAGAGTGAATAACATGTCCAAGTAAAGGAGAAGTGATATATATTGTTAGAGTGATTGTGTTGAAGTGATGGCAATAGAGATGGGTCCATTGAGTGTGTTAGTGAGCATTGCAGCTTCTTTTATGCTTGTAAGATATCTTCTCAATAATGTAAATTGGTGGTTGTATGAGTCCAAATTGGGTGCAAAGCAGTATTCTCTACCCCCTGGTGACTTGGGATGGCCCTTAATTGGTAACATGTGGTCCTTTCTAAGGGCTTTCAAATCCACCAACCCTGATTCCTTTGTGGACTCCTATATAGCCAGGTTATATGATTGTTATTTTCAATAAATACTCATTTCAGTTCCTCATGTTTTTTGATTTTATTATTTTGGTATCTCAAAAATTAAAAACCTAAAATGATCATAATTTTTTTTTAAATCTGGATCAAATTAATCTTTTTATGGTCAAATTAGTTCTTATAAGGTGTTGTAAATGCAGGTATGGAAAGACGGGAATATACAAGGCTTTGATGTTTGGAAAACCAAGTGTAATTGTGACAACACCTGAAGGATGCAAGAAAGTTTTGACAGATGATGATAAATTCACACCTGGTTGGCCTGTTTCTACCGTAGAACTAATGGGAGAGAAATCATTTGTTTCAATCTCTTATGAAGATCATAGACGTCTTAGGCGTTTAACATCTGCTTCAGTCAATGGTTATGAAGCATTGTCTATTTACATAACATATATTGAAGAAAATGTGAAAAGTTCATTGGAGAAATGGACCAACATGGGTGAAATTGAGTTCTTAACTGAAATGAGGAAGCTTACTTTCAAAGTCATAATGCATATTTTCTTTGGTGCAACTAGTGCAAATGTAAGGGAGGGTTTGGAAAAAGAATACACATCACTTAATCATGGAATTAGAGCCATGAGAATTAACATTCCTGGTTTTGCTTTCCATAAAGCACTCAAGGTATATATTTTTTATGTTATCATCATATTATACTTTTCATCATTATAATAGTGTTTGTTTGTTTTTCCAATGCATAATACCTTATGATTTAAGCTTATTATTATAGGCTAGGAAAAATCTAGTGGCTATATTTCAAACTGTTGTGGATCAAAGAAGAATTGAAAGGAAAGGAAGAACACCAGTGACTGGCAAAAAACACAAAGATATGATGGATGCTTTGATGGATGCTGTAGATGAAAATGGAAAAACATTGGGTGATGATGATATCATAGATATCATGTTGATGTACTTGAATGCAGGTCATGAATCTTCAGGACATATTACCATGTGGGCAACCTATTACCTTCAAAAACATCCTGAATATCTCCAAAAGGCTAAGGTATTGAAGATTAGGTTACTTAATAATCAATAGTTTTATCAAAGTTTACAATTGCTAATGGAATAAGCATGTGCTTTTATAACTTCATCTTAGCCTTGAAATTTTAATTGTATTTCCAAATATTGTTTATTATTCATGGAACAGGAAGAACAAGAAGAAATATTAAAGAAAAGGCCTTCAACACAGAAAGGATTGGTACTAGAGGAAGTTAGAAAAATGGACTTTCTTTCTAAGGTATATATAGACTATGGGACTATTGTTAATTCCATGTTACTATAAGCTAATATCTTTCAATGATGTGATTATATGTATATATATATATTCTGATTTGTTTACTAGGTGGTTGATGAAACACTTCGTTTGATTACGTTTGCACCTTTTGTCTTTAGGGAGGCAAAATGTGATGTCAATATTAATGGTTAGTCCTTGATCTACTATATATATTGTGATATGGCAAAGATGAAGCATAAAATATGATGTTTTATGATATCACTAAATGTTAATTTATTTGATTGTGTAGGTTACCTCATTCCAAAAGGTTGGACAGCTTTGACTTGGTTTAGGAATGTTCACTATGATAATGACGGGGGGGGCAAATTTGGAAATAGGAATTATAAAATGATTGGTCCAAACTAAAATTCAGGTGACTTGTAGTCTTAGGGTCTCCTCCCTTTCAGTGCATCCACATCGGTACAAGTCATAAAGGTATAGTCAAAACAGTAAAGTGTATGCTTACCTTGCAGTCTGAATCAGTTGCAGCAAACTGTCCAAGTAACAAAGCTGCTTCCCTCTGGCTTTCAGAGCAGCAGGAGCTGTTACATAAAACAATATTATGATAGGTCAATAGAAAGAATCCTTATAATGGATATATTTTATGGAAGCATATTGCCATGGAAAAAAAGCTACAAATTGAAGATAGGTGTCACAGAGGGAGAAGGCATTGTGGTGTCAGAACGGAGAGTATACCTAAGTAACCCAATAACAGGTTGCAAGGCTCCAGCAAGAAGAACTTCTTTCTTTATATTAGGAGAAGAGTGAACCAGATTTCCAATAACACCAACCTGTAAAACAATAAAAGTCATGGCACGTGTGCAGAAAGAGAACTGCAAAGGCCAAACGAATACTACTGCAAATTTAGCACTTATAAACCAGAAATACCGCTTCATAGTGAACAGCAGCATCTTCCGAACGAAGCATTAGAATCAGAGTTGGAAGAGCATTGCATTCAACAATCTGGTAAGCCGTGATGTTTAGTTTAGTGACATACTCGTATCATATTAAAGTCAATTCAAATTCCCAACTGTCAGCAAAGATCACTTACCTCATTTTTATTTTCATCATTTTTAAAAGCCAGGGTTCGCAATGCACCAGCAGCTGCCCTTTGCACCTTTGTATCAGCCACTTGCAGCAAGTCAACAAGTGGTGGGATCCCACCTTCCATCCTACATATTAAATCCAAGTAATCATAATAACAGTCTCATTCCAAGATAAATTATAATTGTTTGGTAGTCTTTGAATTAGCAAACCTAACACGGGTTTTGATGCTGCTGTTTTCGTGAGCAAGATTAGTGATGGCATCTGCAGCCCTACGGATAAGACTATTAACGGCACGAGATGTTAGGCCACTATTGTGCCTCTTCAAAAGATTAACGAGATGTTTTAAGGCACCATTGTCAACAATGAACTGTTGATGTTCTGGCTGTACAAGGCATTTTAAACCAAAAAAATAGGTTAGATCTCCAAACACTGTCTTCAAATCTTCCCTCTACCATTCAGAAAACAGTCACATCATTTTGCCAAAATAATCCGATAGTACAAACTTAAAAGGGGAATAAATAAGACATATAATCAACACTGACTAAGGGAATTTAGGGTAAAAATACATCTCCCGTCAATATATTAAAAATAAGTGTAATAACCTTTATAATGTGAACAATACACAGAGTTGAGAATAGTGAGTATAAGAGAGGAAAGAGAAGTTACCTTGACAGCAAGAAGACCAAGTGCAAAAGCACTCCCTTTCTCAACCTCATGCTCAAACGGCAATGGGTTGTGAAAAGAATCATTTGGATCTAATGGAGGTGCTTGAAGATGCATAACCAAAGCCGGAATAGCTCCTCCTTCAACAATGACATTAACTACTTCCTCTAAACAGAAAAAAACAAAGAAATGAAATTGAATGAAATAGAGAGAGAGGCAGATATAGATATAGAAAAAAGAGGGAAAAGTAAACCATTTTTGGCGAGATCAGCGAGGACGTGAGTGGCACGCTTAGCGGCGGCGCGATGAGAATCGTTGGAAGAGAAGGAGTCGGAGAGGATGGAAACCTGTTGAGCGACGTCGGAGAATAAGGTGGAGAAGTGAGATGAGTCATCATCTGAGAATTCATGCTTCCTCTTCTGACCTTTCCTCTCAGGGAGGCACTCCTCTGAGGCACCCTTCTCAACAATATCCATATCCATAACCATCTCTCTCTCTCTCTCTCTCTCTCTCTCTCTCCCTCTCTCTCTCTCTCTCTCGGAATCGGATTTAGAATTATAGATAGAATAGATCCAACCCTGTCTTGTGTGGTCATCCCAATTCAACCCGGGATTTCAGTTCCTTACCATTTCACAACCCTATTTTCGTAATTACCTATACTATTTACTTTTAAATTATTATCACCTAATTCTTTTATGTCAAATATTTAAGTTGGTTATTAAAAAAAACTAAGTGGTTTTCAATATATGATCGAACATGATCGACAACCATCAACTCAAGATCGGGCAAAATAAGTATAATTCGAACATTTTCTGGTCTTGATTGGGCAACTAAACAGTCCAATTGTTGATCGAGTAAAAACAACAAGATAATAACATGCTACCTATACCCTAATGTGGCTTTCAACAACAAACAAAATGGGCCTATGGCGCAATGACATAGACTAATGTATGCATAAGTCAACTACATACAGATTATGGACCTACCAAAGGCGTTTGACACGAAAAAAGTAACTTTTGTCTGTCTGGAGCAGGCCCAACAAGTCATTTCGTCGGCTAGGCACCCCAAGCCAACAACATTTACAAAGAAATATTCTCTCACCTCTCCATTGTAAATATATGATATCTCCCTTAAGGAAATTTATTCACACATTCATCCTTTCTTACTTATACAATATTTATTGATATTAGTTTCTCATATTCTCTATCCCTCTCCTATACTGAGTTGATCGTCACAGAACTTGTAATTTGCATAATGTTATATATGGTTATAAGTTTGAGTGATATGAGCTCTTATATTAGTTTCTATTATATGATGTGATTATGAGATCCTGGTAACCAAAAAGATATGAGCAATTCACAGCCGCCTCATAACCATTAACCACCTACTATACAGTTGATTCTCCATCTCATCTCATCTCCTCCAACCAAATACATCTCCTGCTATATATGTACTGATTCATATGAGGAAACATATTTCAAAACATAGGAGCTAACACCCCTTTGGATAGATTTGAATTGATAACTTTATATAATATTGATATCGATATTACTTTGTTTGAGAATATATCTTCATTTTTAATCTCCTAATAAATTTACTATTTGACTGTAGATTAAATATTATTGACTCTGACAAAGTACATCTCAGAATTGGTATTTGCCTTTAAAGTGTTGACGTGAGATATATGCATGCTTGAATCAAATGCATAGAGATCTGATTTATGATCACCAAATGTTTCAAGGTAAATACATAATTATAATTTACTTAGAGGCGCTAGATGTGAGTTGATTAGTAAATATGAGGCATAATATTACATGTTACAAACTTAATAGTTAAACTCTTGTTTGAACAAATAATTAGCTTATAATATTACAAAAAAGACTTTTACTTATCGATCCATAGAGAGATTTAGTTTAAAAAGAAAAGTGGTGATGTTTAAACTGGTTGAATAATAAGGAATATTACATGGAATTTTGTGCTGAACTTTTACTGCAAATACCAATTCAAACACAGTCACATGTATCAGCCTACAACTATGATTCGCAGAGCACGCTTTGTGGTGCGTTACCAGGCACACGCCATCATAAGCAAAAGAAAATAATGCTGAAAAACATGTATATTTATATCAGATAAAAAATAAGAGATAAGGATATTCGACATCAAACATGATAATAACATCCAAATGGCCCCACAAACCAAACTCATAAGAACTAACAAGAACTACACTTCCTTATTAAGCATAATAACTACTATTTAGCTAGAAAAAGCAATTAAGTGCAAGGAGTGGCATTATAGAAAAAGCTTGTTTTAGAGCAATGAAAGAGGCTGCATTGCTAGGAGTTGGTGCTGGTATATTGGCAAGTGGAAGTGGAGAGGGTATTGGAGATGGTGGTGATGTAGTTGGTGGTTGTGGTTCTGGTGCTGGTGCTGAAACCTTGAGCACATTAATGTCAACCTTCTGACCCATTTGGCAGTGACCAGGGATACCACATAAGAAAAAGTGGTGACCATGATTTGTTATCTTAATGGAGTCATTGCCACTTGTGAATGTGGTAATAGGGGATGATGCATTGCATGACTGATACATCGCATGTGTCACTCTCATCACATTGTGGAACTGAGCACCGTATTCAAAAACTGACATCAAAACATATTACCAAAACAAATGAATTAGTAAAAAGAATGAAGATGAGAAGAGAAAAAAAGGAAAAAGGTTGGAGTGAGAGGAGTTACTGATGGTGTCACCAAGTTGAAAGTTCTTAGTAGAAGCCCAGTTCTTGTAATCAACA
Source organism: Lupinus angustifolius (assembly GCF_001865875.1). Taxonomy (NCBI): domain Eukaryota; kingdom Viridiplantae; phylum Streptophyta; class Magnoliopsida; order Fabales; family Fabaceae; genus Lupinus; species Lupinus angustifolius. Next base: position 16,463,340 of record NC_032026.1, on the reverse strand, counting down.
TTGCCAATAATAGTCCAACCATCAGAGTCTCCAACCTTGTACACTTCTGCACATGAAACATGGACACCTAACATCATCATTAACATTATTATCACAACTCTCTCTACCAATCTTCCCATGCTTCTAAGCTATATATACACACTAATTATAAACACCTTCCTCCTTTTCCTCAACTTTCACCACACACATATATATATATATTCAGCTTCTTCACTTTTCTCTCCTGTCTTTATATAGAAATCCTTTTCCATGTTGGGACTTGGAACTTGGAACTTGGAACTTAAGAGAATGAAAAAGTGGATTAATTGAGTATAGATTATAGAGAGGGATATGGTATCAAACACAAAAACAAAGAAATCTTCTATACCATTATTTTGTGTCCATACGCTTTAGTGGCAGTGGGTCCAAGACCTTTTTTCCTTCCTAAGTTAAATTTATTGTACTTTATGAAGGGTTACACACACAATTATCATAAGGTTTAAGATATAAAAAGAGTCTAGATTTAACAAATACTTATGTTATATAATCAATATAATTTTATTTATTTTCTTGTGTAGTAGTATAAAAAGGACCCACATTCTTATTACATCATAGCGCCTAATAATAAATATATATAAATAGTGTGTATGCGTGTATTTGCAAATAAACTAAGTGGATGCAAATGAGAGAAAAGGCAAAAGTAAAGAAGAAATTAAGTGAAGAAATGAAATAATTATAGGTAATGAATAATGGACACATGTTTATTTTGTAAGTAACGTGCATATATTGATTATTGGTAAGATATTAATTGCATACTTAGTTAGTTGTGATTTGTGAGTGGGTGTAAGGTTTGTGAGACTTGAAAGGAAAGAAATGGTTTTGATGTTCAATGATGACACCATTTTTAATGTATTTGTGTATGAAATGATTGGTGAGACAACCACCATTTATAGTTTCCAGCTGTTGATAACATTAATTGTTTTGCGCATGTACCTCAAAATCATTAACCATACCACATTACCACTCGCTTTATGCAACATCCACTATGTTATCACATTCATTGTTTTCATACTATATCCTTATTTCTTTTTCCCATTTAGATTAATATTTTGATGGTATAGCTCAATCCTCAGTGCTCCATCTTTCTCAATAGTCATTGATGCTGTGTTACTGAAATATAAGTAAGTGGTCTCCTAATACTTGTTACATACGGTTCAATTGGTTCAATTTTATGTGTTGCCTAATAACACTCATGTAAGGAATATTTATATACTACAAATATCAACAAAAGCCACACGTGGCTTTCTCAAGTTTAGTAAGGTTTCATGTCCATAAAGATTAAAGACATAGAATCATCAAAGATAACAATGTGTTGTTTTATAGTTAGATATAAAGGAACTAACGATTTGTATTTTGGCCATTGCAAAAGAATATTGCCTACTGAATTTGAATATTCCTACATAAGCTCCTAGTAGGATCACTCATGGAGTAACTAACTTCCATGGGCCCTTCATGAATGCAGTAATTTAAATTCTGCTTGCATGAGGAGGGCAATGGAAACATAACATGATAACCATTTCATTGTGCATCTGAATCTAATGAGCTACACTTTTTGGTTAATGCAGCTAGCTCTCTCTCCTGCTGTTTCTTCAGATACCTCTGTGCAGTTGCATTCACTATCTTCACAAAGAAGTTTATAAGCATGAGCCACACAATAGTGTTCCAGATTGAAGCAAAAGAGAAATTCAACCTCTTTCCCTGAAAGATTGTACGAAATTTCGGGAAAAAAAGAACAAAAATTAAAGGAGTAACCAATAAAATCAACTAGACTTTGCAGCTGTTTAACACCTCAGCAAGTCCATTCAAACAAATGTAGAAAGCATTGATATATACATGTTACATTGCAGTTAATGGGGGGTACCTTAACATTTGGGGAAACTGGATGGGGAGCTTTCAGATACTTATCTTTCATTGCATGGAGATTAGCAATGACTCCAGGCAAGGCAGATGATAAACCGGGTACATGGCTGAGAACCCGGATAAATTCATTCTCTATCCAGTCAAGAAGTTGATTATTGCAAACTGAGATGATGAATACCGTCTGAAAAAAGATTATAATATACAAGTCAATTATAAGCTTGTCATTGTAGAGTCTTAGCTTTGTGCCTGGGTGAATTTCTCCCTCTGCTAATATGTAGGACCATGTAGAATATAGGTAATGATGTAAAGTTCATAAATCAGAATAGGATAGAGAGAGCAGAGAGAAGAGAACAGCATATGTAACAGTAATTTCTATTGTTGATTCTCAAGTGATTACATGAGTGAAGGACAGTATTTATAAGCTGGGCTAGGCAGAGCTTACAGTTGTCATCTAAAGCAGCTAACTAACTAAGCCTAACCGACCAACAAGGTGTTGGTCTAGTGGTGTAATGTCCCGCTAGATCCCCAGGATGACCAAAAGGTCAAGGGTTCGATTCCTGGGAGTGACACTTGTTGGGAGGGGCAGACACGCATCCCGAAAGGGATTAGTTCCTTGCCCAAAAAGAGTGAGGAGATACCCTTAGTAGTACCTAAAAAAAAACTAAGCCTAACCGTCTCTACTGTCACCAACAGAGACTTGCTTTACATGAAGCATATAAACTAACTAGTCCTATTCTCTAATTAATGGTCATGAACTTTTAAAAGTATGCCATGTATTAGAGCACTTTCATAATTAAAATAAACAATATTATGTGCATTATTTAAAAAATGCAAATATGGATGGGAGAGACCCCAACTTGAGAGTTCCCATTTATATAAAGATCAGGTTGCCCCATTAGGACAAACAATTCCTCCCCTTCACCCACTTTTCTTTCCACAAACCATGTCAAAAAATGTAGCATGTGACCATTTATTGCCACAAGTCCAAATTTGGAGTCTTTGGAAAGCAAATGAAAACTTAAAAAAGATAAATTAGGAGGTAAGGGGAGAAGAAAAGTCTAAGCTTATATAAACCTGTATGTGAGTTTTGATGATTGCCTTTCCAATCAAGGTTGCAAAAAAAAATTTCCAAAATGGAATACCAAATTGTCCACACATGATGCCAGCAAGGTCAAATAGAGGATTTGGCACCTGAAATATAAATTCAGTTTATAGCAATTTACGTCGCGAAAACATATAATAAATCTTATTTTAAATGAGGATTGCACAATAAGAGGATAGAATCACAAATATATTTTCTCAATCTCAAATTTTATGTAGGGACACAAGTCACAAACAAGCAGAACTAGAAAATGCACTATAGCACCCTGATGCATAAAATATTAATTGGGATATTACTCAATTGCATTCTTTTACAGATATGGATTATGAAGATAAAAAAACTAATCAGCAGTTCTAGAGATGAAGTCTATTATAGTATGTAGAACAAAAATGGAGACACCTTAACAAGAAAACAGTGTTAATTAAATAAGGATTTCAACTAATCAGCTAAGTTATCCTGTCAAGCTTACACTAAACAAAGTTTCACCTTTATATGCCTACAGGTGACAGCTATTCTCATACCAAAAAAAAAGGAGTGACAACCATTGTTTCCAGAATCACCATTGCCCAAAAGAATCTTAAAACCAAAACCAAGTTCGTTGATATGATTGCAGTGAATCATCATCATAAGTTTAAATTTTGGTCTGAAAATTTTAAATTGACAAGAACAAGCAGTTTCATGGTGGAGTCAGGACTAACAACACAACTCAGCAAGTTGCTAAATACACAATACCATTCTAGTGATATGTCAAGAAGTTTTCTTTACAAAAGAAACTGTCAAAACTATTCAATGAAGAAGAAAAGGTCATGCTGGAAATGAAGCATCACATCCATACTAACCGACGCAAGCACAAGAATGGTAAGGAAATTCAGATATTGAGCGTGTGAAAGAAACCAGCGTTTGATTTGATTCAACTGAGCAGCCATTATTCCTCTATCGTCACTATCCAACTCTTCCATGGCATCCACTTCGCGCCCAGACAAGCGTGCTACATTAATGTTTTGGTTATAATCATGTAGGAAGGAGATATGGGTACAAATATGACTACTCTCGCATACCAATAATGTTCAAACACTTTAATGCATTCATAATATCACCTCTCTTCAATCAGAAATGTGGCCGAACTCTTTTAAGTTGATTCATCTATTAGACATTCACATTATACCAAATTTACTTCATTTTCTGATGATACCCAAACTTCTAAAAATAATGTTATTTGGATAACTAAGTCTCCAGATCAGCGGTTTCATTTTTTTTATGTTTTATGCAACATGACGTATTATAAATACATCAATAACAACTAATTTATAATAGTCAAAATAGATTTTTTTACTGCTTAGAAACTAAAAAGCAATTTTCTTTTACTTTCCTGCTTATAAATGATTAGACACAATAACAAAAGTTTCAGAGTTTCATGGCATCCTAGAAATGAAGTACAAATACAAGCTAGATGTAAATACTGTTGCCTTGGTAAGCATACTTTTTTCTGGATAGATTATTATATCAACTTAACACTATAATACGAACAACAAAAGCCATTTCCTATTACGTTTTGGAATTATATCTACTTAACAATCACTTCAATACTTGTCTAAAAAACAATCACTTTAATAAATTAAGAGAATGACACATGATAAAATTAAAAAATAAAAACTATACCTGCCCTGGAGATAAAGTAAGGAGGAAGCTCCCCTATAGCTGTTCCTAAACCCCACAGAACAGCCTCCACCTGAACTTGAGGCAAAATGCTGCTAAGTGGAACCCGTGAACCAGATTCTGACTGGAACAATGGTGGCCCAAACTGGGAACAGTCTTTATCAAGCCAAGAAGGGCTCCTTTTTAGTTGTGTTGTATCATACAGTGCACTTTTCAAATCAACTCGGCCGCATTGCATTGCTTTTATTGTAAATAGTGCTATGTGAGGACCCAAATATAAGACAAACGTGTGCAAACCAGACCCTGAATCATATTAATTAATAAGAGAATAATTTAGAAGTTGCGATCAAGATATTGGCAGAAGGAAGTCAATGAAGTATAAATACTATAGAAAAGATTCCTCTAAAGTGCACAAGTAAGGGTGTATCCACCCTTAAATCGTTTAGTGGGTTAAAACATGATATACTTTTTTAAAAAATAAGGTTGAAGACACCCTTACTTGCTCGCTTCTGACACATGATCATTTAGAGGATCTTTTTTTTTTTCTCTTCAAAATATACAAATTGCAAGCAACTGCTTATCTCTAAGCACAAATCGGTGAAATCACACAAGCTGCCAGAAGACCAACTGTATTACTATTTACTAGCCAACAATTACATAATCAGGAAGCATCATCTGGATAAGGGGATAAGTTATCTTGGCGGAATACCAAATTGTCCACACATGATGCCAGCAAGGTCAAATAGAGGATTTGGCACCTGAAATATAAATTCAGTTTATAGCAATTTACGTCGCGAAAACATATAATAAATCTTATTTTAAATGAGGATTGCACAATAAGAGGATAGAATCACAAATATATTTTCTCAATCTCAAATTTTATGTAGGGACACAAGTCACAAACAAGCAGAACTAGAAAATGCACTATAGCACCCTGATGCATAAAATATTAATTGGGATATTACTCAATTGCATTCTTTTACAGATATGGATTATGAAGATAAAAAAACTAATCAGCAGTTCTAGAGATGAAGTCTATTATAGTATGTAGAACAAAAATGGAGACACCTTAACAAGAAAACAGTGTTAATTAAATAAGGATTTCAACTAATCAGCTAAGTTATCCTGTCAAGCTTACACTAAACAAAGTTTCACCTTTATATGCCTACAGGTGACAGCTATTCTCATACCAAAAAAAAAGGAGTGACAACCATTGTTTCCAGAATCACCATTGCCCAAAAGAATCTTAAAACCAAAACCAAGTTCGTTGATATGATTGCAGTGAATCATCATCATAAGTTTAAATTTTGGTCTGAAAATTTTAAATTGACAAGAACAAGCAGTTTCATGGTGGAGTCAGGACTAACAACACAACTCAGCAAGTTGCTAAATACACAATACCATTCTAGTGATATGTCAAGAAGTTTTCTTTACAAAAGAAACTGTCAAAACTATTCAATGAAGAAGAAAAGGTCATGCTGGAAATGAAGCATCACATCCATACTAACCGACGCAAGCACAAGAATGGTAAGGAAATTCAGATATTGAGCGTGTGAAAGAAACCAGCGTTTGATTTGATTCAACTGAGCAGCCATTATTCCTCTATCGTCACTATCCAACTCTTCCATGGCATCCACTTCGCGCCCAGACAAGCGTGCTACATTAATGTTTTGGTTATAATCATGTAGGAAGGAGATATGGGTACAAATATGACTACTCTCGCATACCAATAATGTTCAAACACTTTAATGCATTCATAATATCACCTCTCTTCAATCAGAAATGTGGCCGAACTCTTTTAAGTTGATTCATCTATTAGACATTCACATTATACCAAATTTACTTCATTTTCTGATGATACCCAAACTTCTAAAAATAATGTTATTTGGATAACTAAGTCTCCAGATCAGCGGTTTCATTTTTTTTATGTTTTATGCAACATGACGTATTATAAATACATCAATAACAACTAATTTATAATAGTCAAAATAGATTTTTTTACTGCTTAGAAACTAAAAAGCAATTTTCTTTTACTTTCCTGCTTATAAATGATTAGACACAATAACAAAAGTTTCAGAGTTTCATGGCATCCTAGAAATGAAGTACAAATACAAGCTAGATGTAAATACTGTTGCCTTGGTAAGCATACTTTTTTCTGGATAGATTATTATATCAACTTAACACTATAATACGAACAACAAAAGCCATTTCCTATTACGTTTTGGAATTATATCTACTTAACAATCACTTCAATACTTGTCTAAAAAACAATCACTTTAATAAATTAAGAGAATGACACATGATAAAATTAAAAAATAAAAACTATACCTGCCCTGGAGATAAAGTAAGGAGGAAGCTCCCCTAAAGCTGTTCCCAAACCCCATAGAACAGCCTCCACTTGAACTTGAGGCAAAATGCTGCTCAGTGGAACCCGTGAACCATATTCTGACTGGAACAATGGTGGCCCAAACTGGGAACAGTCTTTATCAAGCCAAGAAGGGCTCCTTTTTAGTTGTGTTGTATCATACAGTGCACTTTTCAAATCAACTCGGCCGCATTGCATTGCTTTTATTGTAAATAGTGCTATGTGAGGACCCAAATATAAGACAAACGTGTGCAAACCAGACCCTGAATCATATTAATTAATAAGAGAATAATTTAGAAGTTGCGATCAAGATATTGGCAGAAGGAAGTCAATGAAGTATAAATACTATAGAAAAGATTCCTCTAAAGTGCACAAGTAAGGGTGTATCCACCCTTAAATCGTTTAGTGGGTTAAAACATGATATACTTTTTTAAAAAATAAGGTTGAAGACACCCTTACTTGCTCGCTTCTGACACATGATCATTTAGAGGATCTTTTTTTTTTTCTCTTCAAAATATACAAATTGCAAGCAACTGCTTATCTCTAAGCACAAATCGGTGAAATCACACAAGCTGCCAGAAGACCAACTGTATTACTATTTACTAGCCAACAATTACATAATCAGGAAGCATCATCTGGATAAGGGGATAAGTTATCTTGGCGCATGACTATTTTACTTACCAAGACCAATTGAAGATGCAACCCCAAGGGCCAGCCACCACAGTCCAAAGCGGTAATATTCACGAAACTCCTCAAGACGCTGCAAATGGAACAAACACTTATCAACTGCAAGGAGAATCTATAAAAAATGAATAAAAAGAACTACCTAAAAACAATTAAAGTATAATTAACAGAGTAGCACTTTAGACACATCACACACAATGCAATTCCATTCTAATTAGCATAATCTCTGTGTAATAATATCCAATATAAATAGGACGTCTTAGGCCAGTTATAAGTTTCTACCTGCTATCACTGCATATTTAAGAGAACAAGGAACACACTCTAAATAGAACTATCATGCATAAGTTACATACTGAATACATAAAAATACCTTTTCATGAGTGCCATCAAAGGTCATCAGCACTATGCCAAGAGTACCTACTGCGACACTGAAAAGCATAAGCCAACCACCTTTTGACAAAAGATATAATGTTGTTTTCCTAATGTATTGAATAACCGCTAATGTGAAGAATTTCAATGTTTTGAAAGGTAAAGTTGTTAGTGTCAAATTTTGTAGCTCCAGTTGGTGCTTCTCATGAAGTCCTGCAAAATAAAGAATTTCTAATCAGCATATTGGATATAATAGAAACTTGGGATTCAAACATTGTTATTGTGAGAATTTCCTAAACCTTAATCATTAATTTGGAGTACAGAGTATGTTGTTTTGAATCACAACTATCATACATAAGGGCATGTCAGTTTTACAAAACAGGTCCAATATAAAGGAGAACAAATCAACCACATGACTAGCAACTACAGGTCTATGTTCATGACAAAGGCTATCATGAGTTGTTTATATCTGATGTCATGTTCTGTGTCGGACACCAGTACTTGTATTACACGCTTCCAATCTAAAAAGTTGTTTTTCTCATCTCCTAAACAACTAGGATATTATGAATTATGAACCTTTTTTCTTAAATTGACAATTTTATATTCATATATATATGCCGACCAACAATTTTAAGAATTTGGTATGGTCATGTCCATGTGGTGTATCCACTTCAAAAACTGTTTCTTAGCGCCCATCCAAAATAATAGAAAGGGAGACATTAAAATGTTTATGCATTCGGATAATTGTTCAAAAACGCCATACTGAAATTCTCTTCCACCATACATCATCACCAATCCATATGTCAAAACGTTTCACAATCTTAACCCAAACTATGAGGAAATAACAAACAATTTCATAGATTCAAAAACCATGCCTATGATTTCATAGCAAATTCCAGCGTAAGAAGTCTACCACAAAAGAGAATAACTAAAACTATCAAAAAATACATAATATTATATGAAAGGTAAAGTAGTGATAAATAAAATAAAATAATGACAACCATTTCAACATGATTGATAGTTTTAAACAAATGTATATGATTAATAAGGATCAAAACATTATGATAGGATAGTAGAAAATTGAAGTGAAATCAGAAGACTTTGCCTGAGATCGACATGTGGGCGTGGCCAGAAGAACAAGGTGGTTTTTTTTTCAGACCCCCTTATTGCTCACATACTAAAAATCGAAACTTTACAATTGGGCACGCAATACTCTATATTTTTCTTTGTGCTTTGAACTTGGGAATTCAACTACGACAAAAGTATATCAGAAATCATCGAAATTATTCGGAATGGTTGCATTGGAATTGGGATATCTATAAGAGCGAAATGGGAGCTTTGCGTGAAGATCGGGCATGGAGGCTTCATATATTGCACTCGCTCTCTTTATTCCTTCTACCATGAAATTATTCCATTTATATAATATTTTTATTTTGAGGTATTTTTTATTTATTGCTATTTTATTTTGAAAGGGTGGCAATATATTCTATATATATAATTTTTTGGGTACAATTTTTAATTGACTAAATTAATTTATCCTTATTAACAATTATGTTTTCAGTCTATATATTATTATTTTTATTTTCAGTCATAATAAAGTATATTTTAAAAAATATATTGTAGCATAAGATGAAAGGTTAATGGATGTTTGAAGAGTGGAAGCAATATGAGGAAGAGATGCTTTAACCAAACAAATGAGCCATATTCATCTCATCATCTAACTATGCAATTGCAACTTGCAAGCATCAATCAAAAGATAAACACCAAAGGTTACAAGTTTTTTGGAATAGTTGCCTTGCAAGTAAGGCACTTTCATTGCCTTATTCATTGGTGGAGTGAACAAGTAGTACTCACAAAGATCGATTGTCTTAAATCATGTTTCAAACAAATGATGACAAAGGAAAATCAGAAAAAAATAATAAATATTTAATTTTTTAAATTGACATAACATATTTTAGTTGATTTCAGACATGGTTTGAGACAATAGATTATTGTCCGAGAAATTAGTGAGATATTATTAATCACACTTGTAAATATGAATAATTTCCTAATACATGAATGATTAGTATTGAATAAGAGATTATATATAAGAAAGGAGAAATGGAAAGCCCAATTGGAGGGCCCAAGGAGAGTTAGGGTTATGTTATTTAGGGATGCAAAGAGAAGGGAGTATCCAAATTCCGAAATGAAGAATGCAAAAGAGCGAGAGGTAATGAAAACTCGCTTTGTTTAATTTGACGGTTTACTAATTTAGTGTATGGATTCACTTCCATTGCACTCCATATGTTTGTGATTAATCATTCTTTGCATTGCACTCCATCTGTTTGAGTTTTGTTGTTGTTGTTTTTGAGATGATTGTTTTATATAAAATAGAATAGATAGAAAGAGACAGTGATGATGTATGTATGGTATTATTGATCTGAGTCTGTATCTATCTATTACTCATGATGATTAGTTTAAGTATGAGGCTGGTTGTTGTTCATTCAACCCAGCCAATGATCCTTTCCTATTACCACAACCAGGCAGTGATGATGTCTTTTTTGCATTTGAGTGAAGAAATGGGTTTGTGAAGAAGAATGTGTGATATGGCAAGGTGACTCAGTTTGTATCTCAAACTGTTGACGCACCCATCCTCACTCCCTTCCTCCATTCTCTTCTCTTATGTATGACTAAAGGCGAATCTGAGCCTCCCTTTTTCCACACTATGTTGCATCCATCTTCATCTGCATACATGGATGCTCCATAATTATCATAATTATCAAACATTGTTATACATAATATATATCCTTAACAAACTATCAATATTACTCACATGCAAATACAAGACTCATCAACCTGTTCCTTACAAACAAATATAATGCCAAAGTAGTTATTCTATATCACCAGCAACATCATTGCCACTGAATTCATTTTCAATGCTACAACAAAGCAAACATATAAAACAGAAGAAAGATGATTAAAAATACCCACTCTTAGCATTGAGCTCAAGCTACTTATTACTAAGGTGTTGTATATGGATTTGTAACACATCTCACCCTCAAATATTCTTTCTATCAAATACCACCTAAACTTTATTTCACAAAATTACCTACAACTCGTGACAAGATTATGACTCGTAATTCTTTAACTAGCTGTTGAATTCCATTAAAATTGTTACAACTAGTTTAAATTTATTGAATAAAAATGAAAATAAAAGCTATGTTTAGCTTTCTTTTATTGGCTAACAAAATAAATTATAATCTCCAAAATATCTGAATATCCACCAAAGGAAATACGGTAAGAACTAGAGTTGCTGCTGAACATAACAAGAGCTTATGTTTTATTGGTAGAGAATACATGTAGATCCATGATTGAGGTGAGTGAATGGAGTTAAAAGAATAGGATGATATATAAGAATAAATTAATTCATATATAATTCATTTTATTTAAAATATTACATTTATAATTTTTGTAACATGATTCATTATTCATATATAATTATTGTTAACATATTCACTAGTAGAAGTAAAGAGGTGATTTATGTAATAATAAAAAGAAAAAGAAAAGTGTGGTATAGGTAGTAATTTGAGTAAATGAGAATATGGAAGTTGATTAAAGATTTAGAGATATATAATGCAGAGAGGAAAAGTAGGGTTTACATACAACACTGACTGCGGCATAAGCAGAAGCAGAAGCAGAAGCGAAAGGAGGAAGAAATGGCTGTGGGGAAGAATAAGAGGATCTCAAAGGGAAAGAAGGGTGGGAAGAAGAAAGCGTGAGTTACCCATTATTCCTCACTCTCTAAAGTTTCATTCTTTACCTCATTCTCTAAAGTTTCATTCTTTACCTCATTCTCTAAAGTTTCATTCTTTACCTCATTCTCTAAAGTTTCATTCTTTACCTCATTCTCTAAAGTTTCATTCTTTACCTCATTCTCTAAAGTTTCATTCTTTACCTCATTCTCTCATTCTTCTATTCATTTTCAGCGCCGACCCCTTTGCCAAGAAAGATTGGTATGATATCAAGGCCCCTTCTCTTTTCCAGGTTAAGAATGTTGGCAAAACCCTTGTCTCTCGTACTCAGGGTACAAAGGTAACATCTTTCTTTGTTTTTCTTTAACTTGTATGTTCTTCTCTGATTTATGATATTAAAACTAAGATGACCTTTCCCTAATATGTATTTTTATGATTTCATATCGTATTTTCATTTTACTCAAGTTATTCATCTTCTGGAGTATATTACTTTTGCTAATTTGGACAAAAGATTATTGATTGGGCATACATACAATTTAAATTTTTGTTAATGACATGATGGTTGATTAAACTATAGATTGCTTCAGAAGGACTCAAACATAGAGTGTTTGAGGTCTCATTGGCTGATCTTCAAGGGGATGAGGATCATGCATTCAGGAAGGTTAGGTTGAGAGCTGAGGATGTTCAAGGGAAAAATGTTCTCACAAACTTCTGGGTATGATAGGTGATTCAGCTTCTTTTTATAACTTTATTTTCTTGCACATTTTTAATTCAATTCAAACTTTTTATTTGATCTATAGGGAATGGATTTTACAACTGACAAGTTGAGGTCATTGGTGCGTAAATGGCAAACTTTAATTGAAGCTCATGTGGATGTGAAGACCACTGATAACTACACTCTCAGGTTGTTCTGCATTGGTTTCACTAAGAGGCGTAGTAACCAGATTAAGAGGACCAGTTATGCCCAATCTAGCCAGATTAGACAGGTATATGCATTGCAATGTTGGTTAATCTATTTTTAACTATACAGTCATATGTTCAACATCAATTTTGTTAATCAGAATGTGTTTCTATTTGATTTAATGGCTATCTTTATTTTTACTTAGTGTTGCCTTCTCACTGTTTTGCTTCATATTATTTACCAATTTTCTGGTTGCTTGGTGTTGCATTCTCACTGCTTTCCTTCAAATTGTTCACCAATTTTCTGGATATTCTTTCATAATGTGACCATAGTAAAATGGGATTTTGCATCTTCTTATGTTTTCCCTTTTGTTTTATTTTTTCTCAAAGCATTGTATATCTAATAATGCAAAGTACATGTTTATCTTTTCAGATCCGCAGGAAGATGAGGGAGATCATCGTCAACCATGCCACATCTGTCGACCTGAAAGAGTTGGTCAAGAAGTTCATCCCTGAGAGTATTGGGAAAGAGATTGAGAAGGCAACTTCTGGTATTTACCCTCTACAGAACGTGTATATCCGCAAAGTTAAGATCCTGAAAGCTCCCAAGTTTGATCTTGGCAAACTGATGGAGGTATACCTTTTTTTCTCAAACTTTTTCCTCTTTTACCTTGTACACTTGTATGTAACGAAAGCTTTTTCAAGGAGTAAATCAATCTTTTACCTTGATAAAATATTAGTCATGCTGTTGCTGGATATATTCATTATTCTGAGCTGGTTTTGTAAAAAGTTATTTTCTCTTTTTAGTCTACTGATTTTGATGTTTTTGGTGTTTGTAGGTTCATGGTGATTACTCAGAAGATGTTGGTACGAAGGTGGACAGACCTGCAGATGAAACAACCGCTGAGCCAGCCCCTGAAATTGTTGGAGCTTGAACAGACTGATAATGAAGTTGTAGTTCCTTAGGATTTCTGATGCTTTATATTAATTGATTTCAGTTTTGTTGTGACATTTAGAAACTGATTTTGCTTGCAATCTAAATCTGGATTTTTGGTTTGTTGAATTTAAAGTATTGGTACAATCTATAAGAACCTAGTATATCATGAGACATATTTGGTCTACTGTTGTATGTTTTCATCCTTGTAAGAAGGCAAGCATTTGGGGCAATCATGTTTTCATGCTCTTCAATCACAAAGCTCACTGAACCATGCCTTTTTACTGTGTATTAATTTTTTGAGTACACCCTTTTCAGTTTTGGACACCCTTTTCCATTCCAAACAAATCAAACTTCATGGGGTTCCAAGCGTGCAACTCATGTGAAGTGATAACTTAATCTGCTTTATCCATTATCACGTTACAATTACTTTTTTATGCACTGCTAACTCGTCTATTATAAAATAAATCCAGTGCCAATTTAGATATCCAATTAGATGGATCTTCTAGCCAAATACCAAGGTTATTTAATTTGGCATTATGATGTAGATAAGTTAAAAAGTTAAACCAAGAGGGAATTACATTAATATTACTAAGAATGGTTCTCTTGATAAACAAATCTTCAAATTTTACGAATTTTGCTCTTATTAAAGAAAATCTATTGAGATTTTGCTAAAACAATATGTGGATACATATTAATTTATTAATGCATAATAACAACTAAAGAGAAGCTGAAAATAACAAAAAATCCAAGCACATGTTCCAAAAGAAGGAAAACACACAATGCAAATTAACTGCATGGAGAATAATTGACTGTTACAGTGCAAATCTTCAGCTAAAACATACACAAGTGAAAGAAGTTGGTATGATAAGATAAAACTCCCATTATACTAGCTAGGTTAAGAATTAATACAGTAAAGTTGTAAAAACATCCCAACAGAAGATAAATGGTCCAAGTTTTCTGACTTAGTCCTCATTAGTAGAAGGCCTTGAACATCCACAGAGACAATTTTTACTGCCCCTTCTGTTGTTTTTCTTCTTCCCAATGTGAATAAAATCCCTCAGCAACACACCTGTTTTCCTAGATAATCTATTTTTCCCTTTGTTGTTCTTCTCATCAGCAAATTTCAGCAAAATATATTCAATGTTCTGCACCTCAAACTGCAGCCTTCCTATCTGTTCAGAACCTTGTCGCGCCTGCTCTGTTACTCTTCTTCTTTCAATGTGTTCAACCACTGCAGATGATGAACTGCTGGCTTTGATATCCTTTGACAGTCGATCATTGATATCGGCTAGTTGCTTGATAGATTCGGCGACTTGTTCTATTTGTCTCTTCACTGTTTCATGTTCAATGTCATTTGACTCACTTCCCTTGCTTCCTTTCTTCTCTGTCATTGGTTTCTTTTTCTTCAAATCTTGCACAGTCATATTAAGAATGGCCAATTTCTGTGCATCTGAAGCAAGTCTCTCCAATATCGTTTTTTTGACATCTTGAGTTATGTCTGTCTTCCTTGTCTTTGATGATAACTCGAGCTTGTCAACACTCAACTCCTTTTCTACTTCCAATTCTGAAGAGTAATTTCCAAACCTTTCTGAATTATGTGATTCTGGTGGAGCACAACACAGTTGATCAGTTTCACATAACTCAACTATCAGGTCACCGGTATCTCTATTCTCTCTCTTGCAACACTTAGAATCTAGATCATCTTCTGAGTTGTGATCAAGTGGAATATCTTTCATCAATAACCAATTTTCAGTGTCTGTTTTCCATGCATTGAGTTCCTTAAGTTCCATCACCCTTTTTCTATTGCCATATGTGGCAACTTCTAAATTTGAACATTTAGTCCCTTCAGTCCAAGCTCGTGTTTCAACATTAGTACTTAGATGTTCCTCCTTGACACGCCCTTCAATTTCTTTCATCATCACCTTTTCAATTGCTCTAATCCTTGCTTTTATACTCAGAAAATCTGAAACATGGTCTGGTATCGACGTGCTTCTAGTTTCTCTTAAGTTTTGTTGGCCATTTTCTTGGCAACAAGTCTCAATTACTAGCCCCTGGAGAAACATCCATGACGCACATGGTTAACTAGAAAATATATTTGAACTGCATAATATAACAAGAGGAAAGGGAGAAAAACACACAAGTTTACCCACCTTATCGAGTTCAAACAAAATGGAGAAAAATAAGATAAAACATTCATGACGGACATGGATAAGTAAAAAATATATGTGAACTGGCCAACTGCATAAAATTTTCTGAAAAAGAAAACGAAGATAAGCACATTGGTACCTATACATTATCAAGGTAAAACAGAAAGCTACCTTTTGTTCTCCATTGCAGGCAACACGGGTTTTATTGGTCCAGAGAAGGGAAGTGTGTTCTAGAGATGCAAAATCTTCTTTCAAAGAAGTAATGATTGGAATATATGCTCCAATTTCACTTTCTAGTAACTTGACTCTTTCTGTCATCTGTTCAATCACCAAGCTTTTTGAAGCGCTTTCATCATCAAGTCTCTTGCAAACTCCAGTAAGCTCAGTAACCTTACCTTCCAACAGTGCTTCACTAATTGATAAAATCTGAAGATCAGAATAGAATGCAGCAGCCTCAGCCTCCCAGAGCTCAACTTCATCTGTTCTATCCCGCAGCTGTGTATTCAGCGTTTCTTCCCTGACCCTATGTTGTTCAATTTCTTTTTTGTGATTCGTGCAATTTTCTGATAGTTCAAGAACCTGCCTCTCTAGATTTCCTCTGACCATTCTTGATTCTTGTCGTTCCATCTTCAGCTCCTCATTATATCTGCAAAACTCCGCATTCAATATATCCGTGGTCTTTAGCCTTTTCTCCATTTCGAACAGCTCCGCTTCTTTCCTCATAAGAAGATTCTCTGAATTTTCAATTTGATGAGTTAAATGGCTATTTGCATTTTTCGCTTTCTTCAGCTCTTCGTCCATCTTCTCAATCGACTCAATCAGATAAGCATTTTGCGTTTCTTCCACCTCAAGTTTGTTGCTTAACACGAATATTTCCTGCTTGAGATCACTATTTAAATGGCTGAGGTTGCTGAGATGATCAGAAAGTGTTTTTTGTTCATAAACTCTCTCAGTGACAATGCACTCATAAACCAAATTAAGGTTGCTTAGAGCTAGTACCTCAAGGATAACTGCACTGTTCTCATCTTCAGCAGTGGACAATGCATTTTTGAGGTCCAAAGCAATCTTAAGCAGTGAATTTTTCTCCTCGAGCAACTTACCCTTTTGTTCCTGAAACACTTGATTCGTTGTCCGCAAACCTATCAACTCGGCATGTAGAGCCTCCAATTCGGTCTTTAATGTATTCTCTTTTTCTTCTCCATTGGCTACTGAAGACCTCAGTTGCATGTTCATCTCCATAAGTTCAACCTTATTTATCTGCAACAGTTCATTCTGCTGTCTTGTGTTCTCAATCTCCTGCTCCAGGATCCTTTTGTCTGACTCCAGTTTTTCTCCTTCAGATAGATGTTGTGAAAGTGAAGTTAGAAGGACAGAATTCTCCACAAGCAGCTGATGCTTCTCCTCTTGGCTTTTCACAAGAGAACTTTTTAAGTCCTCAATGTTTTTCAAAATATGCGATGTTGGTATTTCATCTTGCTTGGTCCCTCTGCCATGGTCACTGTCTTGATCAACCTGAAGAGCCCCGCACATTTGATGAATACATTTATTAAACTTTTTGATTTCATGTAACAAGAACTCTACTTCCATCAGTTGCATAAGATTTTCATTCTCCAACTCAGAGATAAGTTTATCAGAAAACTTTGATGCCTCAGCATTCTCTTCACATTCAATTAGCAAGGCTAAGTTTTTATGCTCCAAATCTTCTATGCAACTTCGCAAAATTAATATCTCAAGTTGAGCGTTTACAGCTTTATCAAGTTCTTCTTCAAATTTTGTCTTCCTCAATCGCTGTTCTTCTTGTAGTGCATTCACAACATTCTCCAAATTTGTCAATCTGGCTTCACTTGAATGTTCATGATTAGAATGTTTTTCTTGTTGCACCAGAATTGAAGCATGGAGTTCTTGTACTTTGTTTCCTGTGCTTTCTTTGATCTTCTCCACATCATAATATTTTTCTTCTAATTCTGTAAACTTCTTTTCCAAGTTACCTAGCCTAGCCTCAACACTTTCCAACTGAGATACTAGGATGCTACTTTTATTTAGAATATTGCACTTCTCATCATCTAGAAACTTGCAGGATTCTTGCAAGCTTCTTGATTTAGCCTCCAAACGTCGAAGTTCATTCTCTGCATCCGAAAGGGACTTCTCCAGCAAGGTATTCTTCTCCAATAGCGTCGGCACACTTTCAGTGATAATTTGTAACTGTGAAAGCAGAGTTGATTTCTCAGCAACAACGATGGACTTTTCTTCATGGAGGACAAGGCAGGACTCTTGATATTTATTCACTGCTGCTTTTAGTCCATCTAACTCATCATTCAAACTATACAAGGAAAATTCCATAAAGGCATTTTCTATCAAAAGTTGATCAATGTCCTTTGACTTTTCACAAAGAGCTTCTTTCTCATCACGTTCCATTTCACAGACCTCCTTTAGCTTGGAGTTCTCATTTTGTAAATCCTTCACAAATGCTGCAAAACATTTAGGATTCAAACCTAAAGTCTGCAGTTGTTCAAGCATAGCCTGATATCTATTATTCAAGTCCTGGATATCATCCTTTATTTGACGAGTTTCCCTCTGGAGGGCATTGCTTTCTAAAGTATTCAGATCAAACTCTCCTTCAAGATAGTCGTTGATCGCCTTCAATTTAGAGATTTCCATTTGCTGTTTTTTTAACGACCTAGTGGAAGAGAAGTTGAGTTCATGTAGAGTCATGTTTTCTTCCACAATCTCTTGTATTTCTTCTTTAAAGCCTTGTTTGGAAAACTCCAAGTCCTTTAGCAGCTGAAGCCCGTATTGAAGCTCCAAAGTAAGCGTTCTTTGCTCCTGTTGTGCTTGAGAGTATAATTTTTGCAGATCCTGTAGAGTGGATCCAAATTGAAGAAAGTGAGAGTGCTCATCGTGCTTCTGAGTCTGCAGCTTATCTATCTCCGCCTGCTTTTTTAAGAGCTCTTGATCTTTCATAGCTATCTTCTGCACTAGATTTTCAGCCTCTACCTGAAAAGATTGGTTCAAATTCTCCAACGTGTCACAATGTTTTTCAGCACTCTTAAGCTTTTCAGCCCCTTTATCAACTTCTCTATTTAGCCATTTAGAATTTTCTTGGGCAAGCAAAATTTCACTCTCCATTTTAGAAATTTTCTCCAAGCACTGATGGTAAAGGATGATTACAGATTCTTTCTCTTCATTCAGTTGAGCAAGACTTTTCCTCAGTGCTTTAACTTCCAGTTCTGCTCTTTCAATTTGCTTATTTAACAACCTGGAATTCTCCTCAGAAAGTGTTATCTTAGCCTCCAAAAGAGATATCTTTTCAAGGTACTTCTCACACTGAAGAAGACCAGCATCCTTATCAGCTTCCAATCTAGTAAGCTCATCCTTCTCAGATTTCAGATCTGCCAGTGTTTCCTTCAATATTTTGATTTCAATTTCAGATTTACTTACTCCTTCATTAAGGCCTCCAGCATCTTTTTGCGCCGTAATAAGATCTCTTTCCATTTCGGATAACTTCTCCAAACTCTTTTGATACTGAAGAAAGATAGCATCCTTGTCCGACTGCATTTTGACCAGGGCTTTCCGTAAGTTTTGAACTTCACTTTCTGCTCTTACTGTATGCTCAGACTCGGAATAGCTTTGGCTTTTGACATTATGCTTTAGACCCTTTCTGCTTTCACCATCTTCAAATTCTTCTGAACTACTTGTATTCTTTTCTGACAAATTATGAATGGGAGAAAATTCAAATACTGGTTTCAGTGATGCACAAACTGGAGGAGGCACTCCTTGTGTGTGTGATTCAGTAGCATCACAAGGCAAATCATCAATCAGCATGTAATGTGGTGCGTGGCTAGGAAATGCTTTTGCCATGGTTTTATGGGCATGGCGTAGCTCAAACGTTGCATGATCGTACCTTTCTGCTAATGCACGGTATGCTCGATAGAACTCCTCAACTAGTTTGATGAGTTCTGGGCGTTTCTTGTAGTACATTTCTGCTCTTCTTGCAAATGAGTCTGCATCCTCTTCAATGAGCTTGATCATTGCTTTGACTTTGGCATCAATGTCTGTAAAAATGCAACATCACTTATAAGTTAATGGACTAAACAATGGAACCAGAGACAAAAATCAGTCACAATTTCCATACATGTACACTTAGAAATGCACACACCACTCGCAGTAACATAGTCTTTCATGTAACAAGTAAAAAAAGGCAATGTAACAAGAATGCAGTGCAATATATTGAGATTTGTGTAGCACAATGGTTTTCCTGAAGACACACCTGTAAGGTTTTCCTGAAGCCATTTGGAGTTCTTTGGGCTAAAGTGGCTATCCCACCACCATGAGTATAAGGGTTTGGATTCTGTATTTGACAAGTTTGCCATAACTGCAGGAACAACAATTGTGCAGCTTGTAAAAGCCAGATAAATGTTGGATCCAGGAATGAATATTATACTAGATTTCCTCCACCAAAGCTTTTCTCCATGTCTTGTACCTATCATCAAATAAATGTATATATGCTTAATCTATAAGTAATATAGGAATTCCTTTCACCAAACATCAATATATTGTATTGTTACCTGCTAAATTGGACACAGCTCCAGTTTTATGAGTGGAATTAACCTTTTTCTTTCAGTTGTTCCCACAATTTGATATCAGTGATTACTGTCAGAAACAAAGGAACAAAAAGTTAAACAAGTACAGCTTCATTAAACTTCAGGGCAAGAGCATAGCAGGAAATATGAAATATAAAACTCGAAATGCAGAACATGGTTTCAAAATGAAAGCACAACCAGAAAATACATATTGTATGCATGGATTGAATAGAGGAATATGTAGTAGTTAACTAAAAAGATCATAACTTATAAGATCAAATGAAACAAGAGAGTAAGATGTTTGAGAGTAGAGGAATATGAATTACTAATGAGGCTTGGTAGGTAGGAGTAGGAGTAGGAGTAGGAGTAGGAACTAGGAACTAGGAAGGTATGGAAAATGGTGATTGATGAATGATTATTGTTTTATCTTTGTTTGATAGGCAAAGTATATAGAAATGTTGTATATTTCTTACTGTCTTATTTGACAATATATTCTAGCGTGTCGGCTATGACATGGTTTGACACATCAACCGTCAAAAAACAACAACAAAATAATATTATTAATAATGATTTGGTTACAGTAATCTTTAAGGAATGGAATGGAATGGAAATATGGAATGCGTGTGAATGCAATGCAAGCTTAGTCCCCACCATCCATAATCATGTCAAATATACCATCTAAACATACATGTCAAATATACCAAGTTTGTAATTGAATATTATAAAGTTCTATGCTTAATATATTCATTCCTTAGCACCATGAAAATAGAATGCCACTTTAATAATGCCAATAATTGGAATAAGGTGACCTACTAAAGATATAAGTGGTGGTTCATAGATACAACTTACACTAAACAAAATGATCAAATATATACATTACTGTTGCTGTATTATTAGCGTTTAGAATCTTCACTCTATTATGGATCATGCATCATCATAGTCAAACTCTACTATCTATATCTCTATGTATATCATTTTCGAACTTAAATTAGGTAATGGACTTCACTTATTGAACCAAAATTTTCGTTTTTTTTTTATATTAATATGATCTGAGTTTAAAATTGTGTTTTTTTTTTTCAGTATGTAATTATAATTTTATTTCAAATTCTTGCTGTATTTTGTCTTATTATATTGAGATAAAAATGTTCTCCCTTAATTACTCTAATTTTATGAGCACAAAATGTTGTTTTGTAAAAAATTGAGATTGTGTTCCATGTTATATAAATATTTTGGTGATGCTGACGTTTATATGGATATGATTTTGATTAAAAGCATAGATAACCAATAATGATAATAATAAGCAATATTCGATAATGATACTAAAAGGATTTAAAATTCGAAGAAACAAATTCAAAGAAACAAATTCAAAGGGATTACAATTTCCTTCATAATGAAACTTCGTTTCTAATGGTTCCTTAACAGATGCTTTAAGGCACACATTAAAAACATGATAAAAAAGTATTTGTCAATTTCCCCAATAAAAACATTAATTTATAAGAGGTAATAGAACATATACTTGTGTGGACGCTACTCTTGTAAATTCATACCAATGTGAATTTTTTCTTCTTCTTAAAAGTGGTGGTTGAAGCAACAATTTTTTTCTACCTTTCAATTTACTAAATGATAATGCATCTAATTCATCAAAAAAAGTAAATAGGGCATCAGTAAATAAGGATGTGATTTATGGTTATATACTTAGCCACATGTTGTAATATTTTATTTGATTCATCTGGTTGTGGTTGAGCCAAATGAAACATATATATGAATATAAAACATGGCATATATAATTGACAAGAATGTTATGACCTCCTTTACAAGGCAAACACAATATTGAGCCCATTGTAATTTGGTTTCTTTGTTTTTGAGGTACTAATGGATGTTATGTTACTATCTAAGAAAGATGAGATTGTTTTAAAACATTGCAAATCACCTACCAACATGATGTGATATCACTCCATACTCTCCACTCCCTACAAAACATGAATGAGACATATTTTGGTGTTTTGTTCTGAGAAACTAACTTATATTATCTACCTCTCTTAATGAGTATAAAACATAGGAAAAGTATACTTCACTTCAGCACATCAAATCAAACGTATTTTTTATGGGGGTCATTCTGAATTACTAAAAGGACTCCATGAATACAATGCTTCTTGGAACAAATCAACCAACACACATGAAGACAATGCAAACAAGGTCTAGTAGGGAACTTTATCATAATGAAATTATCCAAAATCATACCAGAAAAGAATAAAGATTGATCCCGGGAATGATTATAAGTTTATAACCATCACTTAAATAGAGTACATTAAGTAAGCAACACAACATATTACCAAAGTAAAACAAACCTCAATATACACTAACCTAAGCATAGGTTCTGCAGCAACAAACCAAAAACATTACTACTGATGATTGGTGAGAGATGGAAATGAAGGGATGGATTGTAGTATCAGCTTCCTGCCACCTCTGCGACTCGGAGATGATCCCAGGTCACAGTTGGGAGAAGAGATCCTCTTGCCATTCGGAGAGGTTTTGATGCAAGCGATAGGAGAGCTGTCATTGCGGAGAACATCCGGGATTTCATCATCTGTAACAGTTTGAAAATGCTTGGATTGAGACCAAACTGAATTTGGTTTCCCAAGCTTTTGGCTGCTGCTGGCAAACAATGCAGAACCCGAGATGGTCGCGACAAAAGATCTTGGTGGCTTTCCCTTGGATGAAAAGGGCAGTGGAAGCAGTGGCCTGTCGTGCATAAAAAACAAATACTAAACAACAGGAATCTATTTTTTACCATCTCAACTAACAAAAAGTCAGTGCATCAAACCTGGAAAGTCGTGACGGTGTTGAGACAAGAGCAGGGTCTGAATGATCTTCAATATTCTGAATTACAGTTTTCTGTAAAGCTTTTTCCGCCACACCCTTTTCGCATGCTTCGGTTTCTTCTTCTGGATCAACTTCTATAAGAGCAGAACCTGAACAAGAAAAACGGGTGTGACAACAAAACCAATTAGCCAAAGGAATATTATTACCACATGAAGCAAACAAAATGTTGACGATAGATTCTGGGCTTGATTGCCGATGTCTTTTTCAAATTTAAGGGAGAACTTACCATCCTTTCTACCAAAAGCATTCTTGCACCCTTCACATCTACAGCCAATGGAGCAACCAACACCACCCTTCAAAAGAAAATGAGCATTTGTAATTTGTATCATTACTGAAATTGTAGGCATACATGATATAGGTAGTGTGAAAACCTGATAACATTCACAGTATTTCTTTAGGCAACTTGATTTCTTGCAGTTGCATCCTCTTTTATGTCGTGCTGAAGCTGGAGTTTTATTTGGATCATCCTGAAAGAAGGAAACCATTAAAACACAACAAATGTGGTTAAATTTCAACAATGGGAAACAAGTTTAAATTTTATTTTCTCACCCCAACTTCAGTCACAGACTCTGAACTTCTGATGACTTTAGGAGCAAATGCAAGAGGGTTACGAGACTCGATCTGCTTGCGGGTTTGAAGAACAGTATCTTCATGAATAGCTTGGTTGAAGCAATCCTGACAGGAACAAGGTTCGATGCAGTAGACACCAGCAGCAAAGCATTCACAATAACTGGTAAAAAAAAGAGAAAACCAAGTAAAAAAGGCTAATTGTAAAGCTTTAAGGTCATTTTCTTTCTCATGCTTTCACATTATGAAAGGATTTGGAGAGCAGGAGAAAAAAATAAGCACAATTCCTGAGGGAAGTAGACAATATTTTGTCGCCCTAAATAGGACCACTGAAACATAGATCACAAACATATGCTTGGTAACCTAAGCATTGCTTGCTTCCATCCAACAACAAAAAAGAACAATCATTTCAACTTACAGCTTCAAACACTTTGATTTCTTGCAATTACAGCGCTTGCAGCCCTCGGTTTCTCCAGCTGGGTCCGACTTACGCCTGCAAATAAAATTTGGTATCAAATAATGAAGAAAAGAAAAACATAAAATAATGAGTTGGATATTATCAAACATAAGCATGCTAAGCAAAAACTGCACTTGCCTTTTCCTTTTGGGGCTATTCTGATTGAGATATTCATGAGCCTGGGAACAATCTTCAGCAGGGTGAACACCATTGTTTGACAAATCCAGTTCTCTTTCAGATGATACAGCAACAAGGGCTAGATGATGATGTTCTTGGCTTGTAGATATTTGCAATGAAGAAGTGGAGCAAAGCAGACTAAGTTGTCTTCCGGAAGACAACTCATCAATTTTAGTGCTGTTGCGATCTTTTAAGGTTGCAAGTGCATTCAAGTGTAAACCGATTCCAGGCAAAATGCACTTCCGCGAATCACTATTGCGCTTTGTAGGAACTAGTTGCTTTTCATTAGCAATACTCTCCCTGACAGACTGTGAAGTAGTGGAATCTGTATTTGAATTATCATCTGAATTCTTTCCTAGCACACTAGCCATCTCAAAGTCTAGACAGCGCCTCCGCAGACCACGTTGTGTCACATAAACAAGCTTAACACATGAAAAAAAAGTGCTTCTGGAGTGACTCATTTGTTCAACAGTGGATACATTCTCAAAACAAGTAGAAATAAAAAATCATATCTCAAATATTTATGAACCACAAAAATTCAAAATGCCATATAAAATGATATAGTACATACTTTAAGTACTAACAATATATCTTACCACAGCATTCTCAAATATTTTCAGCATGATGTACTTACAGAGTAACAATTGGCTACAAACCGAAGTAATACAGTATTTTGCTAGAATTAGAAACACAACTTCACTACAAATCACAACAAAGGGTAAAGGTGAATATCAAGAAAATTATGCAATTATAAAGATTAAAAATGTGAAAAGGGATGCTAATATGATTTATGGTGTACTAGTACATATATACAGGTAGAGTCACCATTTACATTTGAATATGTTTTCTAAAATCTCATTTGTATCCTTACTTCATATGTATGACTACCTATTATCATCATATCCATATCAATGCAACATGGCCTAGAAAATCATGCCTTTGACCTAACTCATGAAAACATTCAATTTCATACACGAAAAGATATATATAGTGGTACCCATAATTTACTACAACACTAACAGACTTCACTTCCCTACCTCATCATCCGTTTTCTCATTTGGAATGCTATTCATGGCAACATTGTCCAATGCCTGGCCTGTTTCTGTGACTGCTACTGGTTCCGAATGACGATCTTCATTTTCATGGTCAGAACCAGAAGCACCTGAATCAACAATTTGCACATTGGGATCATTATTGATGGTAGTTTGTGGTAATAGAGACGTAAAATTGACAGAAGAGTCCAAGGGTTTCAAAAATAGGGCATGAAAAGCTCCTGCTTCATTAGGTGAATTAAAAATCAACAGATCAGTGGATTCGGGAATTAAGCCATCCCAATCACATTCTGAGCGTTCACTCTTTGGTTCAATTCCTTCATGAAGAACTTTGCGCTCAACTGAATCTGTTTCATAGCCTTCTTCCTGGACATCTGATGTTGCCTCACCATGCAACTCCAAGAGATTGTTAGCTTTGTCAGCTCTACCACAATTATACTTTAAGGGTTGTGGTAGCTCGATTGCAGCATTGCTTACAAAGATCCTTTGATAGGTACTTTCCTGTATTTCACTCAAGTTACCATGTAAAGGAGTTGAATCTGCAAGAGCCTCTTCATTTGAATAGATTTTCTTGACATCGATATGTCTGGTGACAAATAATATGTAAACCATCATAAACGAGAAACTAAATCATCTATATAAGATATCCTTAAGTCAAAATTACTTATGAATTATATGTATGAAATATTTGTACCTGTTCATAAATCTGGATTCCTTGAGAGAACTGACATGTGGTGATGTGAAAACGGATGGAGGCGATGAAAAAACAAGTGAGTTGAAAGTCTGAGTAATAGGAGCAGCCTTCTTAACATACTTGATAGGAGATAAACTGTTGATAAAGTTGAAGACGGGCGAATGCTGCATAAAGAGAAGCTTAAAAGTGTGATTAATGAATAATCGGATATAGAAAGAGGAAAACAAGGTATGGATATAGATATAGATATTAATTGTAAAATAGAGAAAGAGGAGAAGAAGAAGAAGAAGAGAAGGAACCTCAAATATAGAGTTGGTGTTAACAGCATTGATCTGATTCTTCTGTGGTGTGTCCATTGATTGGATTGAAATGTGAAAGAGTGAAGAATGAAGAATGAAGAATGAAGAAGAAGAAGAAATAGAGTGTGACTAAGTCAATCCAATTCAAGATGATAGAAGGCGGGAGAAGTAATATTACTTTTTTATTTATTTATTTTTATTTACACTGATCACGTGGGAGTGGGGACAACCTCATTCACTCTCACACTCTCACTCTCTCTAAGGTTGTAAGGTAGTAAGGTTGTTGCTTCTCTTATTAACAATAACAACACTTCACAATCACCTTCATCCTCTTTCTCTATCTTTTTACTTTATTCTCTTCTCTTTCTCTTTCTCTTTCTCTTTTTTTAATCTTTAATTACTAAGCCCCAACCAAGCCATTTGATAATAATAAAATATACATTTATGTGAGGTAGAGCTGCAAAATTAAGATACCCATGATGAGTAAGTGATACTGGTAGGACAGGTGGTCCTTCAACTTTGGAAGTCATCACGTGATTTCAATGCAACCAATAATAATAATAATATTGATGAAGAGAAAGAAAAGCCACATACATCATTGTTCCACTCTTATTCTATCTCAAACATTGTTCCATTCCAGAATTGACGGTGTGATCAGGTTCAGACAATTCTGGAATGGATTCTCTTCTTCTCTTGTTAACATGAACAGCAGGAGATCGTGCTAGTTGTTGATATGCAGTGTGTGCTCCAATTGTCACAGCCACACAATATACACTGCTGCTAAATCTGCCTTCAGAGTCGTGGAATGAGCATCATCCATGGTGATCTTCTTCTTCCTCCTCCTCCTCCCAATTCACTCAACATCATTCGCAAATTTATATGGTTGTAGTATATGAAATGAATAATATATGGTGTCAGAAGATAGATAGATCCATTTCTATATTTATATATGAGTAGAGTAACAGAGGGCCCACCAATACTATTACGAAGCCTTGGGACACGTGGTGTAATAGTATAGGACCAATACTCTTAACGTACCACAACCACGTCAATTATTTCTGATTCTAAACAACACTCGGAGATCAATGTTATATTTTAAATATCAAAAATGCTAAATGCAATTTCACTAAATACAATTATAATCTCATGTTTAGTCAACTTAGAATAAAGAAATTCGTAGACATTATTCATTGTAGTTTGTACCAAATATTTAAAAAGTAATTAATATTTTATTTATTTAGTAAGACAAGATTTAGATATAAAAAACAAAAAATAGAACAATTTATAATAGTTTATAACCAAATGTTGACCCCTCCTAATAAATATATGTGGACTGCATTCTAACCTTATTATTATCTTTATTTGGTATAACGAAAAATATATCTCTTTTTATAAGTGATGAATTAAATTTTTTTGAGTGCTTGATTTTCATTTTTAACAAATATCATTATCAATAATTAAACTTTTGATATTTTAGTATAATTTTACACTACAAATTCAACGTCTCGTTGATATGTCCATATACATGCATAGAAATTAAATTTCCTATGAACAAATTTATTAGTGAATCTGGTAAGATTTCATTCAATCCGTATGTTATTATTGTTATGAAATGTTTATACGATGATTAAAAACACATTCCATATATAATATTTATAGGGCTTTATGATGATGCCATGTAGACGTAATTTAGATGATACAAAAAGAAAGAAGATATAATTGGACATCCATTATTGATTTGTATTACTTTTATTTGAGAGTCAATAATTGTTAACAAATCAATGGTACTGATACTAATAGTGTAAAAAAACACTTACACTATCAGTATATATATATTAAATCTTGGAATTAGATTAAAAAGAAAAAGGTAAAAAATAACAAATCCACGGATATATTACAATATATACCGGATTCCCAAAGAATATTTAATATTAAAAAACACACCGGTTCGTATCAACAATGATCATCTTTCCGAAAAGGACACTATTTCTATATCTATTCAATAAGCACATTAAATAATATAAAATAATAACTTATGTGTTTATAAAAGAAACTTCTGAATTAAATAACATATTTTATTTTGATAATACGTGAGAATAATGACATAATATGGTTGTGTACGAAACGGTACAAGGATGTTTTGGGTAGGTAAGACAGTTAGAGATTTTGGTTGTAGATACTTGAAACTTGTTCCTCCACTCCAGCTTTTAATGTTTAAGATATGAAACTCTTTAACGCAACACCCACTCTTCTCTCTTACAATTTAACATCTTCAATGCTTATCAAAAGCCAAATCCTTTAATTGATTCTTAAAAAAGCTAAAAAGGTTCATGCACCCACAGTTTTATTTTTATTTTTATTTTTATTTGCCCCCTTCAAGTAATAAATTAAAGTCAAAATTTTCGTCCATGCCTTATCTTCCTAGCTCCTATTTAGTGTAATTCTTAAAGTGATACTTGTGGTTCTGGATTTATCTCTCCTACTTGATGAATCCGCTGCTTTTTTAGTGCTTCTGCTGTCAAGGTCTGTGCTTTTTTGCATATACTTTTTCCCCATTCTTTTTATCTTCATCATAGAGTAGTGCGAATTGGGTCATTTTCTGATAAAACCGTAGAACATTGTGGGCTTGAAAGGAGGGTCAATTTTCTAGGCAGGATATATAGAATGAAGATTCTGTTTGACGTTGATATATATGTATATATATATATATAGGTAACTACTCAAGTGAAAACACAATGCGCTATTGTGAGAAATGAGAACTTAGTATGGACTACTAGATCTTGATTGAATGATTAATATTAAAATATACAGGCATATGACTATCATGATTGTTTGTAAGACCCAGATCTATTATTCTCACAATTTTTATATTACAACTATTCTAACTCATTGACATATGACTATTTTATAAATAACTAATTTGGTGTTGATTTTTTAAAGTTTATTTTATTGGCACCTTGGTTGTTGAAGTAGGTTTTAGAATTTGAGTGTTGAGGATGGATTCAGAAGATGTGAATTCAAAGATGAAAGATGAGGGAAACAAAAGCAGTAAAGATATGATTTTCAGAGCTGATAAAATTGATCTGAAGAGTTTGGATGCGCAGCTTGAAAAGCACTTAAGCCAGGTTTGGTCGAGAAGTAACACTGATACAAAAAGGCCTAAAGAGGTTTGGGAGATTGATTTGGCCAAATTGGATTTACGACATGTCGTAGCTAACGGAGCATATGGCATTGTTTATAGGGGCACATATGATAGCCAAGATGTTGCAGGTTTTTTCGCACTTTATTCATTTCTTCTTACATGTTAGTGCATTTTCATTCTGGCTGCTTGTCTTTAGTTTTATTATGTTGAATTTTATAGTGAAAGTGTTGGACTGGGGTGAGGATGGTGTTGCTACTTCTGCCGAAACCGCTGCTTTACGAGCATCTTTTAAGCAAGAGGTTGCTGTCTGGCACAAACTTGACCACCCAAATGTTACAAAAGTAAAAACTCATAATCTTCATTCTCAATTATTTGCTTAAGAAAGTCGATGAAGGACGATGTTGTTATAGCTACGTCTTACAAGTCCATAAAAACTTTGTTGTTTTAATGATTAACTTCTTTTTTTAGTGATTGTTTTGCATTCATTTGTTGCAACAGTTTGTGGGAGCTTCAATGGGAACTTCAAATCTTAAGATTCCTTTGCAAAACCCACCGAACGGTGCTCAAGATTCTCTTCCTTCTAGGGCATGTTGTGTTGTTGTTGAGTTTGTCTCTGGTGGCACATTAAAACAATACTTGATAAGAAATAGGCGGAAGAAACTTGCTTATAAAATCGTGATTCAGTTAGCTTTGGACCTCTCCAGGGGGTGTGTCCTATTTCCTTTGTCTATCATTTCAAGATATATAAACTGTTAACTCTTTATCGAAATCAAATATTTGTTTCCCCAATATGCAGTCTTAGCTATCTACATTCAAAGAAGATTGTTCACCGTGATGTGAAAACAGAGAATATGCTCCTAGATGGTAATCAGAATCTGAAAATAGCTGATTTTGGAGTTGCGCGTGTTGAAGCTATGAATCCAAGTGACATGACTGGTGAAACTGGAACACTTGGATATATGGCACCTGAGGTAATCATGTTTTTGAAAATAACAAAATCATATTTGAGGTTGTCTAAATATTAAAAGACGGCAGCCTAGTGTACGAGGTCTGAAGTCCGGGTTGGGTAGATCGTGTGACTATTGAAATGGTATTTTCTTGGTTTCAAATATATACGCAAGTTCAAAGTTACAAAATACTCGCATGCTGCTGCCTCGAGTGTTTCTAATTCTATTAGTACAGTAATCTTAAGATAAGCACTTGCTGTGGTTGGGTTTAATCCTGGGATATGATGTATGTGCAGGTTTTGGATGGTAAACCTTATAACAGGAGGTGTGATGTCTATAGTTTTGGCATTTGCTTGTGGGAGATATATTGTTGTGATATGCCTTATCCAGATCTAAGCTTTGCCGATGTGTCATCTGCGGTTGTTCGTCAGGTAATTATTCGATGATAATTTTTACCATAACATGCTTACATGCCTGCATGCTTAATTTAACATATTGTATGATACATTCATTCATGGTGGATTTGGTCCAGAATTTACGACCAGAAATTCCGAGGTGTTGTCCAAGTGGGTTTGCGAATATAATGAAGAAATGTTGGGATGGGAATCCAGATAAACGTCCAGAAATGGAGGATGTGGTGAGAATGCTGGAAGCACTTGATACAAGCAAAGGTGGTGGAATGATACCAGAAGATCAGCCTAAAGGTTGCTTCTGTTTTGCCCCAACCCGCGGTCCTTAAAATTCCCATGACATATACAGGCAAAGGTGGCGACTGTTGTTTTATGATAAGTCTTGCCAATTTATAGCTCAACACCCTTTCCTCCTCGACTCGATGAGATCGAGGAGGAGATCGATTCGGAAAAGGAAGGAAGTAAATTGTTTTTTTCTTATTATCTTTTTGAACTTTTGGCCTAAGAGATAATTTCATTACTTCTTAGATATTGTATTTAGTGCTGAAAATTTGGTTTTGTTTCTGCTTGAAAAAAGGCTATGTTTATCTATTCAAAATTTCCATTTCTGTCTTTTACAGAGACTTAGTTTCCTCAAGTTGTGTGATACTCTTTTGTTCTTGCGAGGAGCTATATGAATTTCGGGACTTAGTTTCCTCCTATTTTTCTTTCTTATCATACTAATTCATCTTTCTATTTTTCTTTATTTCACTTTCCTAAACCTATAAACTTTATTAGTCCAAATATACCATCACAATGATTCTTGCTTTGATTACAATCTCATAGCAACCACCAATAAATAGTATGGGATGTCTATGAACAACATCTTTACATTTTGAAGAAGAAAAAGCACACTTGGATGTTTATAGTAAGGGTTGTGGACTAGGAATCAAAAGAAATAG
Organism: Lupinus angustifolius; assembly: GCF_001865875.1. Classification (NCBI taxonomy): domain Eukaryota; kingdom Viridiplantae; phylum Streptophyta; class Magnoliopsida; order Fabales; family Fabaceae; genus Lupinus; species Lupinus angustifolius. The sequence goes on along the minus strand of NC_032026.1, from coordinate 16,431,401 downwards.
AAACAATGTATTGGAGATGTGTCAAACCATGTCTTAGGCCAATGATATTAAAACAAAAACAGAAGAAATAATGAGCATTTTTATTTGTCATAATATAATATGTTTTTACTGGTTCAGAACATGATTTAGGATACGGTTTAAGACATCAGATCTTTGTCCCTAAATATGGGACTTATGGACATATTTGTTAAGCCAAAACTAGATTTAGCATTAAATTAAATGAGTTAGGAAAAATCATCTAGTGACATAGGCCCAAAATGTCCTGCAAATATAAAATGGTGAAGGCTAAGAAACCCCAACATTATTGAAGTAGTTTTAGTTGTATCTGACAGTAACTAACAGCATATCATCATCATGGCTGCGACCTTTCATCTATCTCATACGGTTACTCCATCTCCTACAACCCAAAACGAACTTAAATCACTCACCAATAACTCATCACCTAACCTTAACCTATCATTTTCAAACTGCAAAACCCTCAAGGAACTAAAGCAGTTACAATGCTACATCATGAAGAATGGCCCTTCTCACAACCCTTCTCACTTTAACAAACTCATTTCCTCTTGTGTCCAAATAGGTACACATGAAACCTTGCACTATGCAAAAAATGCTTTTGAGATATTCACCAAGGACAACCAACAAATTATCCATTCTTTGTTCATGTGTAATTCTCTCTTGAGAGGTTATGCTTCAATTGGGCTAGCTCAAAATGCAATCTTGCTTTATGTTTACATGCTTGTCATGGGGGTTGTGCCTGATAAGTTCACCTTTCCGTTTTTGCTGAGTGCATGTTCTAAGATTACGGCCATTTCTGAGGGTCTTCAAGTTCATGGGGTGGTTGTGAAGATGGGTTTGGAAAAAGATATCTTTGTTACCAACTCATTGATACATTTTTATGCGGAATGCGGGGATATTCAGTTGGGACGTAAAGTGTTTGATAAAATGCTTGACAGAAATGTTGTTTCTTGGACTAGTTTGATCAATGGCTATGCCGGGAGAGGGCTGGCTAAGGAGGCTGTCTCTCTGTTCTTTGATATGGTTGAGGCTGGTGTTCAACCTAATGCGGTGACCATGGTTTGTGTTATATCTGCTTGTGCCAAGTTGAAGGATTTGGAATTGGGGGGAAAAGTATGTACTTGTATAAGTGATTTGGGCGTGAAGGTTAATGTGCTTATGGTGAATGCATTGGTTGATATGTACATGAAATGTGGAGATATATGTGCTGCGAGGCGGATTTTTAATGAATGTGCTGATAAAAATTTGGTTACGTATAATACTATCATGTCAAATTATGTGCACCATGGGATGGCCAGTGAAGCGCTAGTGATTTTGGATGAAATGCTGCAACAGGGACCACGACCAGACAAGGTAACCATGCTATCTACAATTGCAGCATGTGCACAGTTAGGCGATCTTTTTGTGGGGAAGTTATCGCATGCTTATGTCTTCAGGAATGGACTTGAAGTTTGGGATAACATTTCCAACGCCATCATTGACATGTACATGAAATGTGGCAAAAGGGAAGCAGCTTGCAAAGTTTTTGAGCATATGTCAAACAAGACGGTGGTGACATGGAATTCATTGATTGCAGGTTTGGTTAGAGATGGTGATGTGGAATTAGCTTGGAGAATCTTTGATGAAATGCTCGAAAGTAATCTTGTATCTTGGAACACTATGATTGGTGCCTTGGTTCAAGCGAGCATGTTTGAGGAAGCACTTGAGCTATTCAAGGAGATGCAAAACCAGGGGATTAAACCAGATAGAGTGACAATGGTGGGTGTTGCTTCTGCCACAGGATACTTAGGAGCTCTTGACCTTGCTAAGTGGGTCTATACTTATATTGAGAAAAATGACATCCACATTGACATGCAGCTTGGCACAGCTTTGGTTGATATGTTTTCTAGGTGTGGCAATCCCCCGAGTGCAATGCATGTTTTCAGAAAAATGGAAAAACAAGATGTGTCTGCCTGGACAGCCGCCATTGGAGTTACGGCAATGGAGGGAAATGCAGAAGGGGCTATCGAGCTTTTCAACGAGATGCTCAAACTAGAGGTGAAACCAGATGATGTTGTTTTCGTGGCATTATTAACTGCATGTAGCCATGGTGGCTCTGTGGACCAAGGGAGGCAAATATTTAGGTCAATGAATAAAACTCATGGAATTAATCCTCAGATTGTTCACTATGGATGTATGGTTGATTTGCTTGGTCGGGCTGGGTTGTTGGAAGAAGCTCTTGATCTCATACATAGCATGCCAATGGAACCTAATGATGTTATGTGGGGCTCTCTTGTAGCAGCTTGTATGAAACACAAAAATGTTGAATTGGCACGTTATGCAGCTGAAAAGATAACTCAATTGGCCCCTGAAAGAGTTGGGATTCATGTGTTGTTATCCAATATATATGCATCAGCTGGAAAATGGAGTGATGTTGCAAGAGTGAGGTTGCAAATGAAGGAAAAAGGGGCTAAAAAATTGCCTGGATCAAGCTCAATAGAGGTTCATGGATTGGTTCACCAGTTCACCTCAGGTGATGAATCACATGCAGAGAATAACCAAATTGGATTAATGTTGCAGGAAATGAACTATAGGCTTAGCAAGGCAGGGTATGTTCCTGACACAACCAATGTCTTGCTTGATGTTGATGAGCAAGAGAAAGTGCATTTGCTAAGCAGACATAGTGAGAAAATAGCCATGGCTTATGGACTAATCACTACTGGTCAAGGCATACCCATAAGAGTAGTCAAAAATCTTAGAATGTGTTCTGATTGTCACTCATTTGCAAAATTAGTGTCTAAACTATACAATAGGGAAATTACTGTTAGAGATAATAACAGGTATCATTTTTTCAAGGAAGGATTTTGTTCATGTAGAGATTATTGGTAAGAGAATTACAAAGAGGGACTATTTACATCTGGTTTACAAATCAACTTCACTTTTGACAATTCCAATTGAATAGACAATAATACTACTACTAGAGTGGTTCTTTTAAGTTATTTTCAATTTGGTCCCACATTTGTTTTTCATTTTAGTCTTACCAAAACAAGCTTTTTTCTCACAAAATGAAAACATTTACAAATTCCTCTATTATTTATTTTTGAAAACGTACCATTAGAAAACAGGCTTTAAGCTACAAAGGTAACTTAAAAACGTATAGAACCAATTTTAAAATAAAAATAACTTAAATGGCCTATTTTAACAAATAAAGCATATAAGTGTGAAAAAATAACAGAGAGAAAAATAAAAAAAAAAGTTTTTCTAATTAAACATTTACTTATTGACATTTTCCTTGTTAATTGAAAGGGCTCAGATAAAGGGTGAGGGGGGGCAATGCAGAAATTTCATGGGAAATCAAAATCACAAAGGCATTTGCTATAGAATGCTCGAGCACTCTTCTATCAAAATAAATGTATATGTTATTGTACAGCAGAGACTCCAGTATATGAACTCTCCAGCTCCCTATCACAGCTCAATCTCAAAAGCAACAGCAGAAAGTGAAGTCTCAAGTATATTTTCCAGTTAGATGCAGCAATTTATTAAAATGGAAATTAGAGGAAAGGAAAAGATAATTGTGAAACAAACTCAATGATACAGTACAAAGCCTCTAAATTAAATGGCTTCATGGTGTGTGCTCTAATGTTGGGATATTAGAATCAACAAAAGCATTGTACATTGGGTCCCTCTTCCAGTGTTGAGCGATCTGGACATGCGATGAGGTTTGGCGGTGGATTTCTTCCATGAGCCAGATGGTGGCTTCAGCTTTACATGGATGAACTATGTCGTCTAATGGCGTGTATTCATGGCTGCTGCCAATTCTCAATTGGTCCCACTGGTTGAGGAGAATATTTGTGAGATAATGAAGGGGTTGTCCATATAACTGCTTAATGGATCTGCCTAATCCCATCCATGAGGTAAATGGAATGATGGAACCTCTATGACTTGGGATCGGGATTTGCTTCATGTAATCTTGATACATCTCTGCCCGTTTAATGAGTACATCTGCATGCAAGGATGAGACTGAGTTAAAAAACATGTTATGGAAGACATGTACAAGTTATCTGGAAAACAGAATACATATGAGTTATTAAACTTAGAGTGAGTAAATCTGATTTGAACAAGTTGGTAGCAGAGTAATAATAAGAATAATATAGTTTAGAAGAAGGGATGTGAAATATGTAATAATAATATAATACCTTGGGAATTGATGAGAAGGGGAGGGAGAGGAATGTGATTAGTAGCAGTGGGAAGAGGAATGTGATTAGTAGCAGTGGGAAGAGGAATGGATGAGTCAGAGTCAGAGTCAGAGTCAGAAGAATCATAATCATTTTCTTCATCCTCCCATGGAAATGATCTCTTCATCTCACTAAACAAACAAACAAACAAACACAATAACATTAATAATCAAAATGAATTCAGAATAATAACACAGATTCATGAAGGAACTAACCAATTCGCGAAGATAATCTACAACACCTTTCACTCATGCAATTCAAATATGCAAATATGCAAATGCAATCAAATAACCCTACTTTTATTCCCATCTTTAAACGCTGCGTTGCACCACCCCCCTTTTTCTTTAATATTATTTTCATAAGGAACCCATGCGAAAAACTAAAGGAATATTTGTTGAATAATAAATTAATCTTTTCATTTCACTTAAACCATTTAATATTTAAATGTAATATTTATATACTATTAGTATAAATCAATGCATCATATACCATTCATTTGTATTATTATTTTTGTAAAGAGTTAATAATAACAAAATATAATGTATAAAACTCATATATTATACATACATTCTCTTCTCCTGATACATTATCATCCTTTGGATTCATTCCATACTCCTTGACTTTGAGTTTTATATCCAAATCCTTGTTCTTACAATTTTACTTTTGCATCCTCATTTACATTTATTTTTATTCTCTCACTTTACTCTTTTTCTGTTTGTATCTATCTGTTTAGCTAAAATGAAGAATGAAATAAAGGTTTACTACATCTCTTTGTATGTATATTGTATAATATAGGCATGATCGATGTAAGGTCTTCATTAAAAAACTGTGATACCTTTCCTAACACTATAAACATAGCAAATAGTTTATACTTATACTTATGTTTTAAATACAACCAATCCACTTGTTTATTCCATAGTTCATGAGTATTATATGTACATAAATAATGGAACCTCTTTAGCTTTTTATTATGGTTCAACTACTTTTGCTTTGGTTGGAAGACTAGACTAGAGGAATGAATATGACTACTTGAAGAGGGTACTCTTATATCTCAATCACTAAGGGCAAACCGAGGCATTTTATGCTAAAAAAACCTTAAATATAAACCATTTGTCTATTTATTAATGAAGAAAAAATCTTTATTCTGAGTTGTATTTCCCTTGTCTTGAACTTGAATGAAATAAAAAGACATTATTTAAGAATTTGAATGTGAAGAAAGCTCTTGTCTTCTCTTCTCTCTTATTTAAGTGCACTTTATTCTCTTCAAATCCCATACTTTACTTACTATTGTTCCAAACACACACACAAACATAGTAGTTCAATCTCTCTCTCTCTCTCTCTCTCTCTCTTTTCCCTTTTTTGTCACATTGTCTTGTTCTGTTTCAGAATCTCATCCCACTCTCATGCATTAAAGACTTCAACCCTTACCACTCTCTCTCCCTTTCATTCATTCATCTTCTTACACTATTAACTGTCACACATACACTTACACAACTACATCATTCATTCATCTTCTTCTTCACCTTCTTCTCCTTCTTCTTCTTCTTCTTTCACCCTTCTATCTAACACACATTCCCAAAATAGCATAGGATAGTTGGGGAGCTATATGAAGTACAACTTCAACAATGACAGATCACAATTCCAATCAAAGCAAGGTTTTTTTCACACCCCACAGCTCCATTTTTTTCTTCCCTTTTTCCCTCTACATAGTGGGAAATTAAATTCAACATTTTCATTTAACCGTTCTGTGTATTTCTATTGCTTGATGAAGCTCTCATGGTCCAAGAGAATGGTCAGAAAGTTGTTCAATATCAAAACCAAAAGTGAGGAGGACTCACCACACCCAACAGAAGATAGTGTTTCTTATAATAAAGGTGGATATATCTTTCAATTTATACTAATCATTGTTTAACCACACTCATGTATTTGTTAATTGAATCCCTTAATTGCAAGCCATTTTTTAACCCTCTTATGAATCAGAATTTGATGCATTGAAACTTGTTCCCTTATTCAGGAGGTGATGTGGAATACAGAAGACAAAACAGTTTCTCTGAGAGAGAGCCATCCATGATAAAAAAGAGCAAAACAGGTTCATAATTACCCTATTCCATTTTATGAATCATTAAACTTGTAAAAATCCTGATATTTTGTTTGTTTTTCTTAGTACTGAAATTCATACAAATCTTTATATATGTACAGAAAAGTTTAGCAGGAAACCGGAGCGGGTTAGGCAAGCAAAAATGAATCTTGACCATCCTCGAGTTATTGATGTCCAGAACTATAGGTATGTTGCTTCTCTGATTTGTTGTCTTTACCAAAACTGCTGTCATTTATTTATTGCTTGGCCGTGTTCAATGTCTCTTGAGTGTTTCTCTATTCTCTGTGAGCAGCATTTTTGTTGCTACATGGAATGTAGCTGGAAGATCCCCACCAAGTAATTTAAATTTGGATGATTGGCTTCATGCCTCAGCGCCTGCAGATATTTATGTTCTTGGGTAAGAATTCGTCCTAAAAACACATCAATTGTCCTACATTTTGTGCCACTTCTTTTGATTGGTAAAAAAAATAAGATTTTAAATTACATGATTTAAATATCCAACAACTTAATAATTTCTTGATCAATTAGAGGGAAATGACATAGGAAAATGACACTAAGTGTGCGGCAACAGATACTATCCCTGCTTGTTAAAATCTTATCCATGCAAACTTAGTACTCGTCATTTGTTACTAATGTCACATTTCTACTTGTTTGTTGTTGCAGATTCCAAGAGATAGTTCCTTTGAATGCTAGTAATATCTTAGGGGCAGAAGACAATGGCCCTGCCAAAAAATGGACGGCTCTCATTCGAAAGACTTTGAACAACCTTCCTGGTACTAGTGGAGGTGGTGGTTATTACACACCGTCTCCCGTTCCTCAACCAGTTGCAGAATCAAATGCAGATTTCGAGGGATCAACTAGGCAGAAGAATTCATCTTTCTTCCACCGGAGATCATTCCAAACATCGTCTGACAGCTGGCAAATGGACAATGATCTTCCAACTGTGCAGCCAGAACTAGACCGAAGGTTCAGCGTCTGTGATCGTGTAATCTTTGGTCATAGGCAGAGTGACTTTGATCCCAGTTTAAGATGGGGTTATAGGCCTAGTGATTATTCCAGGGCAAGTGACTACTCTAGACCAAGTGATTATTCAAGATGGGGTTCACCTGATGATGACAACGGGCTTGGAGATTCTTCGAGTACAGTTTCCTTTTCACCAATGTCTTATTGTGGACCTGCCTCTAATGAAGATGGATATGGCATGCCAGGGAATTCAAGGTACTGCCTTGTTGCGAATAAGCAAATGGTGGGAATATTTCTTACTGTATGGGTGAGAAGTGAGTTGAAAGATCATGTTCGAAACATGAAAGTATCGTACGTTGGCAGAGGATTGATGGGTTATCTTGGAAATAAGGTAAATTTTAAATTAGCCGTGATAGTCCAAAGGTCCTAATATTTTGTTTTGCCCCTTAGATATTCATGACAAAAAATACTGATTACTTGAAAAGGTAAATTGGCTTAAATGAGAGTTATACTGCTTATATTTGCAGGGATCCATCTCAGTCAGCATGTCTCTGCATGAAACAAGTTTTTGCTTCATTTGTAGCCACTTAACCTCTGGACAGAAAGAGGGCGATGAACTAAGAAGAAATTCTGATGTGATGGAGATTCTTAAAAAGACAAGGTTCCCTCGTGTTCATGGTGCGGACAATGAGAAGTCTCCTGAGACAATCCTCGAGCACGAGTAAGAATCTGATGCTAACTAATATTTATACACCTTGTCTAGATTTCTTATGATGAATGAAAATGATAACACCTCTGTTTCCCTACATTTCCAAACCCCTTATCGTTTCATTCTCCTTTAATTTAACAATTTTGCATTAACTGTTATAATTTTGAATTTCACTTCATTAGTCGAATTATATGGCTTGGAGATTTGAATTATCGGATTGCCCTCTCCCACCGTTCTGCTACAGCGCTTGTTGAGATGCAAAACTGGAGAGCATTGTTAGAGAATGATCAGGTACGCATGCATTACCTCATCATAAATATTTTCTTTTCTATTTTACCTTGAAAGGTTCAACTAAATTTTTTGTTGCATAACAAAAACAATCAGTCTCATATGCATGCACATTCCTTCGTCCTCGCAGTTGAGATTAGAGCAGAAAAAAGGTCATGCATTTGTGGGATGGAATGAAGGAAAGATTTATTTCCCTCCAACATACAAGTATTCAACTAATTCAGATAGATACTCTGGAGGCGATATGCACCCAAAGGAGAAAAGGCGAACACCTGCTTGGTAAGTTAATCAATCACCTAATAGTTGCAACTTAGGCCAATATAACATACAAATATTTTGTATAGGTGTGACCGTATTTTGTGGTATGGAGAAGGCCTCCATCAATTATCTTACGTCCGCGGTGAATCAAGGTTTTCAGACCATAGACCTGTTTACGGCACATTTTGGGCCGAGGTTGAGTCAATTCATGGAGGATTGGAGAAAAATATGGGTTGTTCCCATTCTAGAATTGAGGTGGAGGAACTTCTGCCATGCACTGGTGGATATACTGAACTAAGCTTTTTCTAAAGGAAGGAAAGTATGGGTACTAGATATGAGACATGTCCATCCACATTCAAGTATTCATGTTGACCAATATATTCTGTTAGAATTGAAATGTTACATGAACCTTTTACTGTTCACTTCAGCAAGTGGTGAACAAGAGGGAATTTACTTTGAAGAGAGTATTGATCCGTAGAGAGGTTGATAGAGACAACCCATTTCCCAAATACCGAAAAAGGTTAGATTTATTTTTCTCTTTCACGCTTTTCTTGGTTCTGCTTTTGGTCTGAACTTGTTTGTCTAATTTGAACTTTACTTTTTTCATTGTCTGGTGCAGATAAATAACACTACTACAGTCATGCTTTGCATAAGACATGATTAGCTTCGGTGCACATAATTTGATAGCCAATTAACAAACACTCAACTTTCCAATGTGTACAATCATTAGGTACTATATTATTCTTTTGCTATATATTAATGTTACTGATATATGCACGCTGCACGCATACTCATGACAAACCATTTTTGTTATTGGTATTGTGCAGGAAGTGGAATAAGAAGATGATGATTTTTTTATTCAAGATTCTTTAATTGTTTAGTTTTTGGAGAATATTGATGATTAGTGAATGGAGGTGAAAATATCATCCAAGTAATCATTAGAGTATGATGAATTGATATGCAGTTGATGAATACTAAGGGTATTTTGTATTTTATTTGGGGTTGAAGAATAATCAGATTATATGTATCACTTAGATGAGGATATGGTTTGGAACAGTTAGTCCATGAAAGAGAATCCAAATCCATAACAAACAAGAAATAAAGCAATTTATTAAGATTGAATTAAATGGGATTTACTTAGTCAAAAAGGAGAAAGAATAGTAAGTTTATTGATCATACTGTTCCACATTCACTTTATCCTAAGACATGTTGTTGATGTTGAAGAAGCAATGAGCATAATAACAAATATTTATGACAATGTTCATTGTATGTGTTGTAACTGTTCCCTGATTTTTGTTGTTTGGTGTGTGGAACTAGTTCAAAGAAAGTGACATTTGGAGTTATGATAGAGACTTTGGTTGGAGCATGGAATGCAAAACATTGGTTTGTGTTGTATACCTCAAGGTTGAATACCATTTCAAGAAAGACATGTCATGATTAAATAAGACATATATATGTCATGATTTTAATGGTAGGAGAAAACAATTTATCTCCTTATACCAGAAAATATCTTAGACTGTAGTCTATCTTTGGATGTCTTGTTATAATCTGTTTTCAGTCTTCCATTATAAATACATTATTGCTCATCAATAGTGCTCCCCAATTTGAGTGAGACTCCTCTCAAATAATTAATTGCGAAGCAAGTGACTTTTTCTTTTATATTTAAAGGATAAAAGTGTAATATCATTTTAAATAAAAAGAATATAAATATCAATATAAGTTATTTTTTCTTTACTTTTATACCTCACTTCTCCTCCTCCCCAATGCTTTCCATTCTTCATTAACAAACATGTTGCTCATCAATAATACTTACTGTAACATCTTTCAACCCTTTCACTATTTTTATTTATGTAACACCCCACAAATTATCAACTACAGTTTATTCATTGTTATAAATTAATAATATTATATTCCTCAACAATTCAATATTGCTTTATTTATCTTTTTCTTTACGAATTTAATAATTTTAATACCAATTATAATAGACTAATAGAGTTAGATTATAGGTAAATATCATTTCGTGTTAAAATTGGTTAATTTTTTTAAAGCACATTCCACTGTTCAAATAAATTGTTTTTTTTTGGCGATTCATATTTTTCTTATTATCTGTTTTTGTTTTTATTTGGTATGGCTGAACCCTCCACCATTTTCGGTTTCTAAGTACTACTACTCTTCAGTCTTCACCATCACTTATGCAAAAACCCTCACTTTTCAATACTGCATTTTGCACTACCAGGTTAAAACCCCATCATCAAACTGCTTCATTCCCCCAATGGTGGAAAGTTCTGATTTTTCCACTTAATTTGCGATTTTTGTTGTTTTTAATTTTATGGGGTGTGAAAAAATATCACTTTCAAAGTCATCATTTTACTCATTCTAACCTTTACTTTGTTAAATTTCTAGGTTTCACCCATCTAATGTGTTTTCTAATTCATACAATTACGTGCTGACAAGTTTTGGTTTTGTCTCAGATTCTTTTCCCTGAGGTTCAATTGAAGGCTGGTTTTGTTTGTTTCAGCTCTGATCATTGGCTACAGGGTTTGTTCTTCACCTAATGCTTCATTATTCTTTGTTTCTTAGCAATGTATTATGTATGTTTTAATTTTTTTGTGTATTTTCATTTTTGTTGGTATGCTTTTCCTTCCTTGGTTGGATATTATAGATAAGGAAGATGAGAGGTGAGACTAAAAACTTTAAGAGAAAGAAATATAAAATTGCAAGTTTGAGCACATGTTTTTAGTAAGACCATAGATTTAGTTTTTAATAAGATAACTGTAATTTAGGTTCTACTAAAATAATATCGCGTCGTTTAGGTTTTGATTTGTATCTTCTCTTTTTTTTTAATAGCCGAGGAGAATTTTGTTGGGATGAGTAGGACACAAATTGTATTGCATATGGACCCATCACGATTTGTGCTGGGGTCTATCAATAATATACATATGTATTTTGTGTCTTACTCTCTCATATAGGACCCTCTCAGTGAGTAGAATGAGATAATTCAGATCCACTTAGGAATACTTCATAGTTCTTGATTTTAATTTACATAACAAGGGAATAAACCCTTGTGCCTTTGCTAAAAGCCTTATCCTATATATATATATACATATATGTGGTGATGTTTTTTGTAGATTTGATTTGAAACTTGGAAGCAGTATACAATTGTTTCCAATGAGTACCGTTGGAGATTGGTCAGATGAGGAGCGCTCTGTCATTGGAGGGAAAGCAGAAATCGGATTTTTAGATTTTGAGGAAGAGAAATCTGTTTATAGTTATGCTGATAATGAAGAAGAACCAATCATTATATCTGCACCATTTGCACTTGTCGACGGGAAACCCCAATCAGTATTTGTTGGACATACTGCTGTGGATATAATAACCATTAAGAATACTACTTGTGAACCTGTGACCCTATGGAGTGTTCACATATTTGCCTCAAATCCGGCAGACTCTTTCACTCTTTCTCTGATGGAACCTCCATCAGCAAATTCAAATTCAGAAGTATGTGCACTTCAGAGCTTTTTAGAATCATTCACTTTGGAGGACAGGATGCTTCAGCCTGGTCAGACCTTAAAAGTATGGTTGTCTTGCAAAACAAAAGATATGGGCATGTACTCTTCAGTTCTGAATTTTGATCTTGGAGATAAAGTTATAGAAAGGGTGGCTTTCCTCTTAGTTGAAGACAAAATATCCAAGTCTTTGACTGCTAAGAGACCTTATTCAAAAGGAAGGAGAAAAGACAAATTTGTTGTAGAAAATGTTGTTCCAGGCTTTCGTCCTCTAGGGAAGGCAAATCGGAAATACATAAATAGGCTTCCAAAATATCAAATTCCGAGGGATGTCAGAGACTTGCTTGAGAGCAAGCAGATCCCTCAAGTTGTTGAAGAAGGTCTTAGAAAAGGCCGTTATGCTGTGTATTTCAAGACATTAGTGATAATGGAAGAAATACAATTGGAGGTAATCTTATTTGTTTATTGTGAATGAAAGACCTAAAAGAAGAGTATCTTATGGTTCATCAAAGACAAAGAGATTGATCTTTATTTCTAATCTTGCACTTGCTTCTGGTTTCAGGAAGACATGAGGACTTATGACATGGATTCTGTAACAATGAGGAAGAAATCAAATCAATTCTTGTCCATGGAGGTTCCTGGGCTTGCTGAGAGACGACCATCACTGGTTCATGGGGATTATATCTTCGCCAAGATAGCATCGGGACATGATAACAACAACAAATCCTATCAGGTTTAGACCTCATTTGATTTCTTATGACATTTTCACTTGTTACTTGGATAAATAAAATCTGTCCTAGAAACTTTTGTACCTCTTTAATGCTTACTGTTATATTTCTGTATTTTTTAATGAGGCAATATAAAGGGAGACTGATCTGGTAGGTAATAAGAAGAGTACATATCTTCGTCATAAAGTTATCTTCATCGGTAACTAAATAATGCCATCTTGTTGGGGTTGAACTGTTGATTTATTTATGAAGACGACATTAATAATGTTTTCCCTTATGGCTCATGCTTTTCATTTCTGCATTGACATATATAACCTAGAAGTGACTGACAGATTGAGCTCCTTTGCAATGCACTTTCCGTTTTAGCGAGTAAAGGCTCTAAATCTTACAGAAAATTGAAGTTAGAGATCTTTACAGAGTCATAGTTTTTTCTTTAAAAAGTAATCATTGCATGTAATAAATTTGACATGTTTGTCTCTTTTCTTCTATTTGACTCCCTTTAAAGAATCTCTTTTACAAACTATATATTACCAACAAATGATTTTTGCTTTTGGCCCCCGATGCCGATATGTGGCTCTTAGTTCAACTTCTTAATTTGCTTTGACTCTATCATGTTTTAATAGACTTGTATGTTATGTCTAATTTTTCAGATAAAATTGGCAATATCAAGTATTGTTAAAATATGCATATAATTGTTAAGTGTAAAATTGTAGAATCTAACAAACATATTATTCATTATTATAAGTAATTTTCAGAATATGTTATTTTTACTTGCTAACATGTATGTGTGAACTTTAGAGTTGCGAAGTTCACAATGTTTGTATGAAATGCATTTCGGCAGTTATTTTTTCATTTAGTCTGAAAATGAATTGAGTTATGGTTTTCAATTTTGCCCTGTATGTAAAATCTGATGTAAGTTTCTGCAGGGATTTATCCACCGCGTCGAAGCTGATGAGATCTTTTTGAAGTTTGATCCCGAATTTCACCTTCTCCACAGAGATGGAAATCTATATAATGTTCATTTCACATATAATAGGATCAATATGAGAAGGTTATATCAAGCGGTTGAAGCGGCAGAAAGCTTGGGATCCGAGTTTCTCTTTCCATCTGCTTCATCTAAAAGGAGGTGCATCAAAACCAATGATTTGGTTCCCATATCTGGTTCTTTAAATGAGGAGCAGGAGTGTTCAATCAAGATGATTCTTGGTAGCAAAGGTGCACCACCATATCTAATTCATGGCCCTCCAGGTACGGGCAAGACAAGGACAATAGTAGAAGCAGTCCTCCAGCTCTACAAGCATCATAGGAATGCACGTGTTCTTATCTGCGCACCTTCGAATAGTGCAGCAGACTACATACTGGAGCGACTCCTTGCTCAACAGGCTGTTGAATTTCGAGAAAATGAAATATTCAGGCTCAATGCATCTACCAGGCCATATGAGGATCTCAAACCTGAGCTGATCCGCTTCTGCTTCTTTGATGATTTGATATTTAAGTGCCCCCCATTCAATGCCCTTATGCATTACAAGATTGTAATATCCACATATATGAGTGCCTCTCTTCTGTATGCCGAAGATGTTGCCCGGGGTCACTTTTCTCACGTTTTCTTGGATGAGGCTGGCCAAGCTTCAGAACCGGAAACCATGATACCTATATCCCATCTCTGCAGAAGGGAGACTGTTGTTGTTCTAGCTGGAGACCCGATGCAGTTGGGTCCAGTAGTATTTTCCAAAAATGCAGAACAGTTTGGATTGGGGAAATCATACATGGAACGGTTGTTTGAATGCGATTTGTATGACAGCGGAGATGCAAATTATGTAACTACATTGCTTAGAAACTATCGATGTCACCCAGAGATTTTATATCTCCCTTCAAAGCTGTTCTATAATGGAGAACTGATTGCATGTAGAGATCAAACAACTTTCACAGTGAGTGAAGACCTCATTCCTAATAAGGAATTCCCTATTCTTTTTTTTGGCATCCAAGGATGCGATGAAAGAGAAGGGAATAACCCATCATGGTTCAACCGAGTCGAAGCAAGTAAGGTTGTCGAAGTAGTGAAGAGGCTGATAGCTGGTGGGAATATAAGGGATGAAGACATTGGCATTATAACACCATACAGGCAGCAAGTGCTCAAAATTAAACAGACACTTGAAAATCTAGATATGCCTGATATCAAAGTTGGTAGTGTTGAGCAATTTCAAGGTCAAGAGAAGGAGGTTATTATCGTATCAACTGTTCGGTCAACCATCAAACACAATGACTTTGACAGAGTCCACTGTCTTGGCTTTTTGAGCAATCATAGAAGGTTTAATGTGGCTATAACCCGTGCGATCTCAATGCTCATTATAATTGGGAATCCTCATATTATCTGCAAGGTAAAAAGCTGTTCATATATCCTTTGATTGCAGCATTTTTTGTTGATAAAAAACTCGTTGTAATTGCAACAATTTCATATATCCTCTGATTAATTGCATTGCATGTATGTCAAACTGTTCTACTTTGAGGTGGTACTCATTAATTTGCAATTCTTGTATGGTTGTGTTATGAAATGGGGATGCTTTATAGCACAGATAATAGTATTACTATTTTTACATTAAAGAGTCAGCTTTCTTTCCATCTGGATAGTTAATGTTAGAAAATCTATGCAAACAAAAATATTAGTAATAATGAAAAAAGTGGTTCAGACCAGTGATTGTTAGCTAGATCATTGGTTCTGATAATTATTGTATTTTATGGAATCACTCTTCACTTGTTATTTGGCAGGATGATCGTTGGAGCCAAATGTTGTGGCATTGCGTGGAAAATTCATCTTATCAGGGTTGTACTCTTCCAGAAAGGCTGGAGACTTGTGATAACAGTAACAAAGGAAAGAATGCATTACCCTCTGGAAATGTAGAATGGGGTCAAGATAATGCATTACCTTCTGAAAATGTAGGTTGGGGTCAAGATGATAATGTGGAATGGGGTAAAGATAATGCATTACCTTCGGAAAATGTAGGGCGTGGCCAAGATGATAATGTAGAATGGGGTCAAGATAATGCATTACCTTCTGAAAATGTTGGATGGGGTCAAGATGATAATGTAGAATGGGGTCAAGACTCATCCCAGTTTGAGATCCCTAAACCTGTTACAGATGAAGCGGAATGGTCTGATGGGTGGAAGAATTAATCCAGCAACTCAGACTTCGAATTGATATGAATATTCTTGTTTTTGCATATTTTGTTATAACTTTCTGTTGGATTTTTGGAATTCTGAATGTGAAGGGGTTTTGAGTAATTACTGGTGGTTAATCATGTCACTTGATTCAATTATACGTTAAGGTGAAAATCCTGCTAGAATTCATACTCACAAATGCAACTGAAAATGAGAAGTGTTTTGTCTTTAAAATTGACAAGTTAATGAAAAATGAAGTCAATTTGTTTCTGCTTCAAATTTCTCTGGTTTTTCTCCATTGAAATTACCTTTGATTCAAATGAAGAAAAAAAAACAGAAGGCAAGGTGTGCTTCATGGTTGCAGGGTTGAATAATCTAAGATTTCTCACATGTATGTGAGAAGTGGCACTACTGAGCCATGAATATAATAGGAGTGGTTGGAAAGGATAGAACCATCATTTACCATTTGTGCCTCAGAAATGGGTATAGTCTGAAACAGAAGAATCAACAACTCCAAATTTAAGATTATGTTAGTCTCCCATCAATTGATGTTGCATTAAAGATACATTTGATGTCACTGTTTTCTTAACACTAAAGTTGACCCCGCATTAACCAACATAACCCATGGAACTTTAGGTTCATCAAATACCACCCACTTTGTTATTCTTCTAAAATTAAAGGTAATAAATAAACTTGTGGAGCAAGTAAAATAGTGAGAACTTAATTTCCATTCACTCATGTAGATTACAATACAGATACCTATGATTTGATAAACACTCCCCCAAATGTGGGTCTAAACTGAATAATCTAATAAAACCCCAAAGGAATTGCCACACACAAAAATCATTGCAAACTATTATTAGGTACATCAACAGGAGCAACAACAACAACCTAGTAGTGTTTAAGAACAGCAAATGCTAGTGCAATCAATACAACAGAAGGTATGAGAGTGTAAGATGAGTTGGCAGATGATGGAGTCAGATCAGATCGACCGCTTCGTGTGGTTGCGGATGATGGAGTTGAAAAAGGAGGGGTTGCTGTATCAGACTGTGGTGCCAAAGAAGGTGTTACTGGTGAGGGGAGTACAGAAGAACCTGTTCAAAGATAATGGAAGATATTAGTTAGTATCACATTTGAGAAGGTCTTAGTACTACTCAACTGTCATTATGAAAGCCTTAAAATATGAAAGAGATGGAGTAACTGAGTAAGTAGTACCTTCAGGACTAAGAGAGGGAGCAGATACAGGGGAAAGAGATGTCCCAAGAGATGCTGGTCCTGCCATCATTCAAAAGATTAGTTAAAGTGGAAAATATTTATGCTTTGGAGTAAACAGTCAATTTATGCCTACAAGTTGTGTCACCAATTAAGTACTTAAAAGATGTATGCCAATATTAAATTGAAGGACTTAATTGGTGATTTAATCCTAACAATGACATGATTGGTGAGAATAAACTTTCAAAGGCCTAGCTGATTACACAATTATCTCTGGAGGAAAAAATTGAAAAAAAACATTGAGAAGATTGCATATTTTTGTATTACCTGGAGCAGGAATTGGTGAACCTGCTGAGGCTGCAAAACAAGAAATGCATCAAATAACACATCTTAGCCTTATTGATACATAGACTAAAAAACAAGTTTTTTTATTAAAGAAATATACTTTTGCATTGAACTGGAACACCAGGCAATTTGCAAGCACGAGGAAGAGAGATAGCCAAGGTTCGGTTGATTGGTATGTTGAAGGGAATATTGGCAGTGACAACAAGACACAAACAGTCCATGCCACCACTTGTTAGGGACTTGATGGAATTGCAGCACTCACCAGTTGGTGAAGAAGTACTATTAGCACTGCTATTTGTGAGGAAACTAGAACAAGGGCTGAAGAAAGTGTTTAACACTGATGCATTACATGGTGTGCTGATCTGTGCGTAAGCCGGTGTAGCAATGAACATAGCAATGGCCAATGCAAGAGCTACGCATCGGAGAGGCACAAAACACTCCATGTGTATATGTTCTAACAGTTTTGGCTTGTTGTTCTGCTAGGAATATGAATGATCAAGAGAATGTTATGTCTCAAAAAGTAGACAAGAAAAATGGTTTTGGAAGTTTGATGGTTTGAAAGGAGCATGCATGATTAGGGAATTTATAGAAAGACGGTATCAAAAACAGGACAGGACAGGAGTGGAGGGAGAAGAATGAGAGGTTTAAAATTTGGTTTAAAAGCTCACCAACCATAACTAATCAATGATAATGAAAGTAGTTTGAAGTTGTTAGCATGACATTGAAAAACATTGAAAAGTGAGAGATAGAGATAAAGATTTAGGATATTAAATATGATATTCAATATTTGTTGTTAAAATAGTGTCAGGATAAATTATTAGCCTATTTGATCATTAGCCACTTGACAACTGCAAATAGGCTAATAATTTCTTCTAAATCTATTTTAACATAAAATATTGCAAATATGTGAATATCATATTGAATATTCTTTATAATTTACTGGTCCTTAACTGTGTTTTTTATTCTTCAGGCCATAAATTAATGTAATACTAATGGCACCATAAAAAAATTACAATACTAAAGGCATGATTGGATTTTTGTTTGACTAAATGAAAAGGAAAAAATTCTTATCCTTTCATTTGTTTGTGATGGTGCTTGAGGAGATCCTGCCACTCATGCAGAGAGAATGGACTGAAGGATGCTATGGGAATAGTTGGCATCTACCAAAAAATATTATGGTTTGGATATCAAAATATATGCACATGTAACTTTTGGTTTCAGATTATTATTCAGATGAAAATTGCACATTAAGTTATTAAATTCTTTGATAGAAATAACATGCCAATACATTCCTGGTTGTATAAATGTTTCATTAAATTGTCCCTCCGCAAGACACTTGATTATTTATTCATGTTGGGTCACATTTTCAAAGTCTTGTGCTGCTTTTAATACATTAGAGATTTCTGAACCTGCTCAAATACAAAAAGTTGGTTATCTGCATAATCAAACTGTCTTATATAATTTTCCATTTAAACATGCACATGCAAAAAGTTGGTCACCTGCATAACCAAACTCTCTATAATTTTCTATTTAAGCATATTATAAAACAAGTGTCCCAGATTCCAAGTCCAAACGAACATCTTACAATATATAGTAGGAGGAGTTGTTTACCAACACCACCTTTCCTTTGTCACTTTCTTTCTATACAAAAGGCCCATTCAATTCATCATTCTTCTCCAACCACTGCCTTCTTCAGCATACATAGCATTCCAACATAACCCTTACTATTACCATATATCGAACCGAAGAAGAATAATGGAGATGGGTTTTATTATGGTGGTAGTCGCCGTGCTGTGTGCAGGAGCAGCAGCACAATCAAGTTGTGTGAATACATTGGTTAGCCTGTCCCCGTGCCTTAACTATATAACAGGGAATTCTTCAAACCCATCTTCAGGATGTTGCTCACAGCTTTCGACTATAGTACGCTCATCGCCCCAATGCCTCTGTCAAGTTCTTAACGGAGCTGGATCATCATTGGGGATCAACATTAACCAAACTCAAGCTCTAGCATTGCCTGCTGCTTGCAAGGTGCAGACTCCACCCACCACTCAGTGTAATGGTAAGTAACACACCAAACTTTCTAGCTATAAGATTATCGTACCCTATGAAAATCCATAGAATTGTTGTAAGCTACGGTAACAACAAAATGTGTTTGTGTGAAAACAGCTGCTTCACCAGCAAGTACACCAGTTGGAACAGTAGCAGACACACCAGCAGATTCTCCAAATTCAGTTCCATCAGGTACAAAATTCCTATTCATCACATTCACCATTCGACACAAGTATTCCCTTGTCCATGTTAACCATTTAAGTTTCGGTTAAATTACAGGAACCGGATCCAAAACTATACCCACAACAGAGAATGGCTCATCAGCTGGAAATTCCATCAACTTATCCATTCCTCTATTACTTATTTTGGCAGCAACCTATGTTTCAACTCTCACCACATATTGATTCGTTGACAGAATGGCCTCCATTTTATAATGCTAGTTTTTGGTTGTTATTGGTGATTGTCCTTGTTTTCTTCATATGTTATCTAGTTCCCTTAAGCTGAATTCATTTTTGTAATCTGTACTGGGTTACATGCTTTTGCATTATGAGATATTTACTCTATATTATAATAAACATTAACTGTAACTTGTGGTTTTCTATCATAGCAGCTAACAATATTGAGATTTTCCTCTCCTCCCATGCAAACAACACTCTTCAGCGTGTAGCATACTTAGACACTAGGAAAGACAATCAACTATAAACTGAAACTGACCAGTGAAGCTAAAATTTACTTGCAATGTCAGAAAGTATGTTTAATAACAACAATAACAACCTAGTTCCTATATTGACAACAATAAGCTTAGCTTCAATGTTGTGGAAGCTGACCAAGTATTACAAAGCCTTTAGGCCAGCGCAATTGATCATGCATGTATTAACCTCCAACTTTATGGGTTATATAGCATAGACATTACTCTGCATGTGATCTAACCTTGACCCAAAAGGAAAGGTAGTGCAATGTCTTGAGCAACATGTATCTTCACACGACAAAGTTTATCTACACTGCTGGTTTATTTAAATGTGAAGTCTCCTATTAGAACCACCCGAATAATTGGCACATGTTTTATCCCCACATATAGTAATATAAGAAGATTCTGACAATATATCAAGCAATTTAATACCCCTGCCCCTGGTCTAATATGGCAAGCCATATATATGTACATATGATGAATAAATTGTGATATTACATTGTTGTACTGTTTTCTATCTTGAAGAAACACCTCTTTTATCAATTTAAGCTTGAAATCAAAGTGTTAGAGGGAGTATCAGTCATCAATGAAGGTCCCACATGGCTTTGTTTTCTCCCTTTTTTGAAGTGGCAAGCAAAAGAGAACTCCTTTAACTAAACACCCATCTCAAGATCATGATACATAATATATGTAACGAGTTGTGTAATAACATTTACCTTCTAGTGGTGTTGTTTGGTAAGCAAGATAGGGCTCAAAAGGGAGCTTTGCAAATCCTTTAACATATGCTAAAAGTGATACTTGCTTTTGCATCACTAATCCACTCAACTTTTCTTTGATTTGAAACCATTTACTATATCAATGACACAAATGGACCCTATTTACTCTATCAACTTTCCTTTCCTTTTCATTTTCCAACACATAATTTGTACTCAACATGTTTGAGTTGAGAGAAATAAATAACAGCACATATCTGTGACAGATAATTTTTGCACTAACTCAAATAAGGGATATATAAGGGTTGTATAGAGGTATGCATTTGTTCCTTACACAGTTGCATAGTTAAGAATGAGACTAAGTGGATATGAGTTGATTTATACAAGCAATGGTTGCAAGATTTTTTTTGAACCCACATAATTATATAAATGAGGTGAGAGCTGCATAAAATTGTATATTGAGTTTTTTTTTGTATTACCAAGGGTATCCCCTAAGGAACTAATCCCTTTTGGGGTTCGTGGCAGAATCGAACCATCAACCTTGGGATATAGTGAGACGTTATTGAGTGCACCATTGCATATATTCATACTCACAAATTTGTCTGTAAAGCTTGACAGAGTGATTGCAAGTGGGACATGATGTTTTGTAGCAAAGATTACCCACCTTCACGTATATAAGGGCCCATGGAAAAAATGCATGACCAAATCAAAATCAAACAGTCCTTCTATGCCTCTCATAAATCAATCCCTTCTCTCCCATACACAAACATGAAGGAGATGAGGGGAATGCTGTCTGGTTCGAGACCATTCTTTTGAAGCCGAAAACACCATGGAATGATTTCGGACCAGGCTTCATTCCCCCCAACTCAAAGTATGTAATAAGGTGATGATGATATTCAACAATTCATTTCAATGGCCAAATAACATGTAAGAGTTATTTTTTCTTCATATTGTCATGTATGTAAGGTGTTGAACAAGTTTCTTTATTGTACATAGTTTCTTTGATCATGCATTGAGGAAGTTACATTGATCAACCTTACTAAGTAATTTTTCAGTGTTTCAAGTTGAAGTAGCTAGCATAATGCCATTGTGTTCAATGCTTAGAAGCCATTGAGATTATATAAAAGAGAAGGGTGTGTATATATGTTTGACTATATATATTCATTAACTCTATCATGAAAATCACAATGAAGTTAACTGAAAGAAAAACAGTGGGTACACAATTTGGTGGTGCACTTGACTTGTTTTCATGAAATTAGTTGAAAAAAGTGAGGTGTTAGTGTGAAAATATGAGTGGAAATTAAAGGGTAAACCAAATTGATGTAAAGAAAGTATGGGTTATTATTTTATCTGAAGTAGAAGTTTTGTTGATTGGGTTTGCTTGTGGAGAGTTGCAAAGAATACAAGTTTTGGACCTTTCACTTTATAGAGGACAAATTATTTTGACTACAAAATCAGATAACTAATCAAAGTGAATCCTTAAGAGTGCCATCATAACCCATTCTTTGCTTTTTAATGCCATGTGGGTCAGAATTATGCATGAATATGTTGGTAATGGGTCTTCTCTCTTCTACTTGCATCTTATACAATATTGTTATTGTTGTTCAGAGAATTACTCTATGTTATTATGAAATGAAAGATATGGTGACCCTAGAGTTGTTTTAGGTTGATTCATATGAAACATGTTAAGGGAATTGCTTTTGTACTTTATATAGTGTTGTTAAAACCGTACCACTTATAAAGATCACGTAGTATATTTTTTATTTAAAAAACTATATTTTTCTTATACCACATGGTTAATAATATTTCTAATTATCTATATATTTTTACTACATTAAATCAATCATTTTTACTATTGTTTATTTTATATATAAATGTAGGGAGATTGTTTAACAGCCCGTGTTTATGACGTACCAAAAAAAACATTTAATGTATAAAAAAAGATATGTTTTTATAATGAGAAAAAATGTGCCTAATATATTGTATGAATTTTGTTTGGGAACTAATCTCTCACTCCCAACAAGCTCAAGAATCAAAATATTGACTTTTTAGTGAGTATAGGATCTAGTAGCGTCTTATATCATTTTTTATACCGTGAAATTATTGTATGAGTTTTATATACCGTGAAATCTTGACCTTGTTAGTATATATTGTATGAGTTTTATATACCGTGAAATTATTATATATCATTTTTTATTTTTGTAATGATATTAGAGTATCTTATAATTTGGCTATAAAAAAGTGCATGCTCATTTTTTCTTGTCTTCCATTCTTCTCATCTGAGTCTTGTGGTTTTGTGAACCTTCCACTTTGAAAATCCATTCCCATTTGCATTTTTCTGAGTTTTTAAAGAATATTAAAATAACTCTCATAAATTCAAAGACACAGGTTTATTAAAGTACTCCAAAACGACGCAGTTTTCTGCTTATAACGCTGGGCAAGGATGTGCAATCCCAACAACAAGGTTTTGTAGATACAGCCATGTCAATTTTTCCCACTTAGGATTTTTGTTTTGATTTCTTTACTTTTCAATTTTATAATTGATTTGTTGCATGTATTTTTTTTCCTGTGAGGATGGGCTAATTGAGTGTGTTATTGGATTATGGTTTCATATTTTAATTGGAAGGGGTTTTGGGAATTTGAATAATTTTATGTTCATGGTTTGTGTTAGCTTCCTCCAATTACTATTTGAAAAATTGAAGCAGTTGTTAGATTCTGGGTTTTGAGATGAATGCATTGGGAAAATTGATTGCTTGCTGGTTCTGATAGTGTGAGCTAATTAAATGTGTCGACGGATTAGGATTCCATTTTGTCTGTGGAAGGTTTTTTGCAATTCGTAAAGGTTCACTTCATTTTGTATTTGCAAAATTGCAATTGCTGTTAGATACTGGGTTTTGGGACAATTGCTTAATGGGTTAGTACTTGTGTAGTGTTTTGGTTGAAAAAGTTGGGGCAATATTTGTTTAATGTGGTTTGAATGTTTGCAGTATTGAGAAGGAGTTTCCGGATGCTAGGACCTCAAGTTAGAGTCATCACAATGTTCAGGAGAACATGTTGAGAGATAAAAGGGTAATTCACAATATGTTCCTGTTCTTCTTTTATTGCTATCCATTCTCGATTTGTTGTTGTTTTCAAGATGTGAAACAGCAGCCGCATTTGAATCACATTATTTTCTGATGAACTGGAATTATGGGGAGATTAAATATGATAACATTATTCCCGACAAGTTGCCGTAATTCTTGTTTTTTAGCAATGATGATGAACAAATCATGTGAGTGGAAGATTAGAGGCACTGCCATCTTTAAACAAAAATTTAGGCACGTATGAATATGATTTGTCACGTATGCACATTGGTCTCGGACTCTCACTATATTCCCTCAAATCTATTATTACAACATATCCAAGTAAACCCATTTTGGGCACAATATCCACACAGTATAGAAAAAGATGAATACAAGTCTGTAGTCACTAAACATAAAAAATATGCTTCACGAGTATAATAAGATAAGATAAAGACTGATGCAGCTTGTGTTTGTGATAGATTATTTGTGTTGGTCCTATGCCAGTAACATAGTAAGACTTTGACATTGGAGGGATCCCTAAGTTTGTTAAAAGCCTTAGTGAAACCTGAATTCTGGTTAGTGAGAGTGAGAGTCCGAGTTGGAGGTTTAATCTTTCTTTTAACTTCTGCTTCATTTGGATTAGGTATTATCTGGATCTGGAAGGGAGTTTGTCAAATATTCTGTGATTGAGAACACTAATATGAGACTCGAATCTGGTACTTGTAATGTGTGCTCAGCTCCTTGTTCATCTTGCATGCATCTTAACCATGCTCTCAAGAGGCCAAAGGATGAAGATTTTTTTGATGAAAACTGTCCCTTAGGGGAGGCTAATAATAACCACTGTTCTGAGGACGAGGGCAATGTATCTTCTCGTAGGAGCAGAGCTTGTGAAGGCTCACAACATGCTGTCAGTGAAACCAGTAACATTATTCGCATTACTTCAAGTCATAATTCTCTATCTGAAAATGCTGAGAGTGGACAGACCTTGTCAAATAAGTACAAAGACTCCAAGTCTGTAGAAGTTCCTGATGAGAACAATTCTTGTATTAGTATAGCCAGTTATACTTATTTATTGAACAATAGCCATACAAGGAATAATGATGTAGGTAGTAGCCAAAGGCTGTATGTACAGTCTCGAAGTGATAAATTTCTCTCAGGTGATCCCAGCTTAATGCATCGGGAAAGGGACTTGTGTTCTCATGTCCCAGAAATGTCAGAATGCTCTGTTGAAAATTCTAATTCATCATTGACCAAAAAGAGGGAACCAATTGTTGATTTTGGTGAGAAATCTATTGCCAATAAGGATAGCCTTGTTGACTGTACTGCGAAGGTTTCACCAAAAGTATGTCCAAAGTCAGAAGCAGATAGTGATAATGATGTTTGTGATGTTAAAGATGAAGATCGTGATGGTTCACTCCGTGATAGACATCATGAGAAGACTGAAGAGCTGGTCAAATCACCTGGCATGCAGGAGCCTCAATCTGAACATGAGAGTGATAGGTCGTCAGATCCCATGGAACATGACGTGAGTATCTTTGTTTTTCTTTATGTCAATTTATTTTTTGCTGAAACTAAATTTGATAGATGTGAAAATAATAGGAGTGGAATGTAACCACGTCTGTGTAGATGCTTAACTTCAACTTTCATTTATGATTTCATTGACTGGAAAATAGGTACAATCGTGTGACATTTGTGGAGACGCCGGCCGTGAGGATCAACTTGCCATATGTAGTAGGTGCAGCGATGGTGCTGAGCACATGTATACATAAACCCTTCTCACTTTTTTTCTTATTAGCTTCTATCATATTGCTACAATTTCGTTTCACCCTTATTTCTTCGAATCAGCTACTGCATGCGAGTAATGCTCCAGAAGGTCCCTGAAGGGGACTGGTTATGTGAAGAATGCCAATGCGAAGAGGAAACTGAAAAGCAAAGGCAGGGTAAGAGTGAAGTTTTGTATATTATATTTCTTAAAAAAGAAGTGCTCTGGCTGAAATTCTACTCCCTTTTATGGTTCCTTTGTGTGCATAAAAGTTTATCTCTGGAACTGAGTTTTCATGTTTCTGATGTTGAGGTTAGCATAAGCATTCAAGCACACATCTGTAACTATGTATGTGCCTGTATGCTGAGACATATCTGTCGATTTAAATTGTGTTTCAGATGTTGAAGAAAAAAAGTCCCTTAAATTTAGTTCAACTTCACAAGTTTCTAGGAAAAGAATTTCTGAAAACATAGAAATAGCTCCAACGGCAAAAAGGCAAGCTCTTGAATCAAGGTCAACATCACCAAAGATGTCAAGCCCCAAGAAATTAGCTCAGCTGTCACGAGAGTCTTCATTTAAAAGCTTAGATAAAGGAAAAGTGAAACCTTGTCACGAGATGCCTACTCATAACCACTCTGGTGGTGATGACAAAGAAATTGCTCGTTCTCTTTCAATTGGTCCTCGGGGTCAACCTTCAAAGAGTGTGGATTTCTCTTTCATCTATTCTGCTTCACCTCAGATGGGTTCCTTTACGATTTTATATCATTTTCTGTAGGGTTTCACTTATTTCAAGCACCTTTTTTTGTTCTTATTAATAGGTACATTGTTGAAGTCTAGTTCATTCAACAACTCAAATTCCAAGCCAAGAGTCAAACTCCTTGATGAAGTTGCTCCCCAAAAACCAAAACGGGGTGGTGAACATACTTCTAAGACGACGGAGATGTCTGCGAGGATGACAAGCAAATCAACATTATTCAAATCCCCAAGTTTGGGCCATTCAAATGCAACTGAATCAAAAGTGAAAATGATTTCGCCTACTAAGTCTGCAACTTCTCAGGAGTTGAAAGGATCAAGACATTCAAAAGAATCAGGTGGGTTTGACAGAAAGCTTCCATCTAGGATTGATCGGTCTGTGGCATGTTCATCAATGGCTACTTCTGTTGTTTCCACACCAAAGGGTGACCAGAAGCTTAAACCTCGTGGTGAAACCATTGAACCTTCTGCAGTTAACAACAATCGAGATTTGAAGGCTAACTTGGACGGGAAGTTCAGTACATTGTCAAAGTCAACAAGTAATATAAGCCGTAAAAGTTTGGAGCCTCAAGTTAGTTCAGGTGAGATCTCGATCGAATCATATTATTGCTGCTGTAGTATTTTCTTTTACCATCTTTCTGGGACAATTTGTTATTTATATTTCAGTATCATTTTAATAATGCCATCATCTATGTATTTTTTCCTTGTTTTATTTTCAATAGGAGTATCTTGCATGATGGAATTTGTGCTAGTAGTTATTTCATATGCAAAGGTTATTTCTTATTTAGTTAATCTTTGAATTTTACAGAGACAATGTCAACCAGCGGTGATGAAGCTCTACAGGAAGTGCTGCCTCAATCACCAGGGACAGCAAATCAGGATGAGAAAACTAGAGATAGTTCTCGTAATCGTATGACAATAGCTGTTACTGCTGCTTCAAAAAGCCCATTCTGCCACAAATGTAAGGAATTTGACCATTCTCCGGATTGTTGCACGGCTGGTAGTACACATGAACCTGGTGCTGAACTATCTGTCACTGCCTTCTGTAATTCAAAAGAGGAGATGCATAAGGGTAATAAATTGAAAGAAGCAATCCAGATGGCTTTACTTAGAAGGCCTGAAATTTACAAGAAGAAAGAAGTACCGAGCCAAACTGATGAGCTTTCTACGCTGGGCACAGACCCGGATTGTGAAATCCGTTCGCAAGACCAAGTTTTGGTTTCCGGCACTCTGATGAATAGTATATCTGCTGATGAAACCCACCAACAGCAGGAAATCCCTGAGAATTCTACATCTGGTTCTTCCAAATGTTTGTCTGCCAATGATTTGAAGCAACTTAACTCTTGCCCAACTGATTTTTGTTCCCAACCAGGATCAGATTCCGTTGGTCTTGCTGCTGGAAAGCCTGTAGTGAGAGACTTGTCTAATAAAGCTTTGGCAATCTCAAGCGTTCTTTCAAGGATGTCAGCCATTCCAGAATATGACTACATCTGGCAGTATGAAACATATTTTTGATGAACTAGCTTGTCTATAGTTATGGATGTCTCTTACTGTATTACTTGTCTTTTGCAATCTACATGAGCTTTGTTGCTTTCATGTAGGGGCGTCTTTGAAGTGAACAGAAATGGAAAGCCTCTCGACTCGTGTAATGGAATTCAGGCACACTTATCCTCTTGTGCTTCTCCCAAGGTTCTAGAGGTAGTGAGCAAGTTTCTCCCCAAACTTCCTCTTGATGAAGTTTCTCGCTTGAGCACATGGCCTTCACAATTTCATCAAGGTGGTGCTAAAGCATATAATATTGCTCTTTACTTCTTTGCTGAAGATATTGAAAGGCAAGTATATGGATATCATTCCTTTATTGAGAATATGCCATAAATTGCAAAATTACTTTTTTATTATAATTGTTGACTTTTTTTAACGATGTTCTCATACAGTTATGAGAGACACTACAAGGGTCTATTGGATCACATGATTATAAATGATTTAGCACTTAAAGGAAAGTTTGATGGTGTGGAACTTCTCATATTCCCATCCAATCAGCTTCCTGAAAATTCACAGAGTAAGGAATTACAACTTACGTTTTCCAAACAGTCCAACATAGTAAGCAATTTTGTTCATGGTTTTAGGGCTTGTCTTGAATAGTAGAAATATGCCTAGTTTAGTGTTTGTGGACAGCAGAAATTCAGTTCATATGCAATTTTGAAATGCCTTGGGGGAAAGACAGCTTGCTTCTCTTCTAAAGTGTATTTTAGATTGCATTTTTTGTAGACGGATCAAGTTACTTGGGTGAATATATGCCTGATTGGCATTCCTCACTCATTTTGATTCAGGATTCTAATTTTGTATATTGTTTTACACGATATCAAAATTCTGAGTAAGGTTCATATAGATGGAATGCATTAAGGTTGCAATGAATGATTGTTTTATATTGAATACATACCTAGTTAAAAGTGATGATTTGACCTTGCATTCAGTAGGCATTAGTTTACCTGTATTGCTAAGCTTTGGCCAACCTTTTGTTCCAGTTCTTATTGTAACATGGCTGATATTTAAAATGCATATCTTTGTATCAAACTTTTTTCATAAGAAAAATAAATTGTTCAAATGCACTTATTGCTGCATATGTAAAGACTCATGATAATCCTACTTTTTGGCAGGTTGGAATATGTTGTTTTTCTTGTGGGGCATATTTAGGGTGACGAGGACCGATCATTTAGATTCTGCAAGAAATATTTGTGTTCCCAGTTTGAATGCAGTGCCAGCTGAAGAGGATTCTTCAACTGCTGTATTGACTTTGTCTGAAATGCACTCTTCGCCAAAGCCCGTGGATGAAGTACCAATTGCTTCTGGTAAAGCATGCAATGAATTTCCCTCATCTACTTCTGTAGACCAAGGTCAGATTACAGTATGTATGAATGTTGATATCAATGACCTGAAACATTTGGGTTCACAAGGAAACTTAGAGAAGCAGGATAGTAGAATCAACAGCCAATCAACATCAGCAGTTCCAACAAGCAGTACTTTGTTATTTCAAGAAATGAAATCCACTGGTTCATGCCAGGTAAATTTTTTATCCTTAAATGCATTATTTGATAGATATTATGTTTTAATTGATAATTTGAGATTAATATGCTCATATGCACTTGCTGTGTCAACATTTTGATCCAAATTTTGACTCCCTAGATAGATTGTGGGTTTTGCCTGTACATTTTTTGTTTAGCTTCAACAGTCCTACTATGTGATTTCTTCACAGCTTAGGTGTTTCCATGTGTGAAATGAATATAGCTTTGAGGTTATTACTTCTTAATACTGTCATGTTACAATTTAATTATTATATCAAAGGGAAGATAAACAGAGTTGTTAATAAATATAATAGGGTAATGCTGGTATATGACTCAGTTGACCATTTTTTTGAAAAGGTGACACCGAGTGGTTGAAAGCCAGTATGAAATCCCAGAGTTGAATGTTACGTGTCTAACTTTTTGTTGTTTGTAAACTATGTTGTGAACTGTATGTGCCTTTGAGATTTTACCAATTAGAAACCCGTTTTTATGAAGAGGGTTTTACCTTTGCTACCATTCGCATAACCGAAAATCAGGGTGAGGTGCCCTGATTTTCAGTTACACGACTATCAATTGTCTCATGGTTTATTAAAAGATGTTAATGACCTTTCCCTTTATGCAGAAAGATGGTACACTGGAACATCAGCAGTGCAGAGAGTCTAATCCTCCCGAAGCATTTGGAGCTAGTGTAAGTAGTAGGATTGTGGAAACAAAAACTGATTGTGATATTTCTGTCAGTGAAGAAAGAGTTTCTGCGAGCAATATTGGTAGGGATAACATTTCAAAGAGAATTAACAGTAATGAAGATCAGCAAAGTCCCAAGAGGAAACAGAAAAAAATTTGTCACTATATTGACTTGGAAGTAACTATTGGCGATCAAGAAGAAGGTGCTGCAAACAATATTAGCGAGGACAACATTTCAGTGAGAATAGACTGTGATGATAATCAGCAAGTGCCTAAAAGGAAACAAAAAGATGATTGTTGTATTGACTTGGAAGCAACTATTGGCCTTCGAGGAGAAGGTGCTGCAAGCAATATTGGTAAGGATAAAAATCCTGAGAAAATGGTGAGGGATGAAGATCAACAATGTCCTAAGAGGAAACAAAAAGAAAATGATCATCATTTTGACTTGGAGGCAACTTTACCAGAAGACCCGACTATAGAAGAGGTCAACTGCCAGCTACCTAATGATAAAGTTGTTCAATATGTAGATCCTCCGGACACAGTTTTGCAGGCTCCTGCAATTATTTTTCAGAAAGTGCCTTTGAACGAGGTAAATGGCAAAGCTGAAGACGGAGGAAGTTCTAGCAAGAAGCTGAAGACAGGATTAGGTGGGATTTACGTGAGTTGCATTTCTGGAGGTAGAGACTCATTTAATGACAAATTCACATCTCTAGCAAATGATATTGGTACCGGTTCTTCAGTTGAGGACGAAGGATGTGAAAAAGCTTGTGATGAGAAAATCACCTGTGGGGACTTGGGACTGATAGAAAAAACCTTATTTCCTGTTAGTGGCTCACAATTGGATCTGAATAGCATTTCATTGAAAGGACCTCATGAGTACCGGGATGGATTTCCAAACCTAGATCTTGCTCTAGGCGGTAAAAAGGAACCACTGCCACCGCCCAAGGGTATGTTGTCTTTCTTGTTTAGGGAAGTCGACAAGAAAGATATCCAGGAAAAGCATCCAGACGTGCCAGCGGAACCACAAGAGGAGGATGTTGATGCTGCATCTCTTTCCCTTTCTCTGGCTTTTCCGTCTTCAAACAAGGAACGGAAAAAAACTGTTTCAAAAGAGGAGGTTTTGCCTGATGGGCAGCATGGTGTCAATACTCCACCCTTTCTCCTTTTTGGGAGATTCACAGACAAATAAAGCTGCTGCTATTTCCAATCATGTACATTTTCTTGTTCCAGATAGTCCATCGTGTATGATAATCTTCCATCCAGTGTGTATACAAAGGAGTCAGTGTCCTCATCAAGAGTCAATAAGTATTTTTCTTTTTTACCTTTTTTACTTACTCCATTGTCAAATAGATGCTTTTATATCAGTATCAGTAGCCTTTTGGTTTCAGAATGCATACCTTTTTGACACACTCCCAAAGTTGAATTTAGCTTGATTTACCTTTCATTCTTCCTTCCCTTTTCCCTTTTCTTCATACCTCCTTCATCCTAAATTTTGAAGAGAATGGTAACAATAACCCATCAATTCCAACAAACATCTCACATCAAAGTCACCTTTATAATAAATAGTTTGTTGAAAAATAATGTACTGCATCCACTTTTCAATGTCTCTATATTTTTGTAGTTCCTCTCTAATAAAACACAACTTTGAAGATATTGATGATTATTTTTATAAGGTATTTATATATTCAATATAAAATATATTTATTATTATTATTCTTAATTTATTAATAGATATTTAAAAAGAGGAAGGGTCCACTTAATCCAACCAATAATTTGAATTTAAAAAATGAAGAATATTAAGCAAAGTAAGTGGGGTATAAAGTGCGAGGAATATGAAATATGGAAACTAGGCATCGATCATCATCTATATCTCTTTTTGAATTATGGATTTGAGATCTATTAACTTCTCTCAATCACATGTTCATCATCATTTTACTATATTATTATGAAACCATACATGTTCTTTAACAAACCACTAATCTAAATGCATGTCCAAAACTGGCAATACTGAATAAATAACTACATAAATAAACCTATTCTAAAACAAAACTAAATTATGTTTATGACATTTCGATTTAACTTCACTCTGTTATAACAGCATCCATACTGATTTTCTAGATTCCAATGTTATAGTTGTTTCATAAATTCGCACAATTCATTGTTGAACGTGTTAAGGTTTCATCTCAAAACCATTTGGCAATGAGAGGAGTAGCCTAAAATGTATTTAAACCATTTCCGAGACAACGAGGTAGGTGAGAGTTATTTTTCAACCGAACATGGGGAACACCTAAGTAGCTAGTCTATGCAATTGAGCTTATAGCCTCATCATACTTTTCCATTCTAATTCACTCATTTTGGGTTTTATGGCTTGTACAGATTTTCAATCTTGGGCTTCAACTACTATGGTATTTTCTGCATATAATTCTCAGCTTATGGTATTCCATATTAGCCGTGGCTAATTTCATTGAAAGCTATTTAATTTCTTATGGAGTATTCAACAAATACAAGTCTCTTCATTTAGAAAACCTTCGCTACCTTGCCATTGTAATAGAAAGTGAAGATGCTCATCAGACTTCAAAAGTTGTTCAACTTTTGCAGTGGCTTGACTCCTTTGGAGTAAAGAATGTGTACCTCTATGACATGAATGGTATGAAACATTTGGAGAATCAGTGATGGATAGCTTTCTTTTTCTCTGCCCATATGATAATGTTTTCCTTGAACTCTACATTCTAGGAGTGTTGAAGAAGTCTAAGGAAGCCATATTTCAAAAATTGAAGAATGCAAAATCCATAGAGGTACCATATACCATTTTTGCTGGATTATTTCTTTCTTAATATAATACTAAACTTCACTTCTGGTTTATGATATTAACTTGTTTTTGGCCAAACAGCAAATCTTATATGTTTTCCATATTAATCATGTAGTTTTGGTGAGTTTAGATTTAATGCATTGTTATGATGGGGTGAAAATAGGGGTATATAAACACAAGGGATACAAAATGAGGCTAGAAGGTCAGTTTTAAGTTTATGGATGGTACATTGGAAATAGGAGTGACAAAAGTACCTTTGAACTCACAAGAAAAATTATCTTCAAAGATGACTTGAAAATAGAGATAAAAGACACTGTATAACAGCCACATTTGTTTTTCTTTATAATCCATAGCTACCCACCCAAATATTAAGAAAACTGTTGTGTATGAACATGATTTATGGTAGAACAATAAAGCGTCATACAATCATTTAGCTGATTCCACCTAGTAGGACTCAGGGTTGAGTTGGTTGTTGTTGTTGATCTAAACCATCTCTTAGTAAGAAGTATGGTTAAATGGCTCATTTGGTGGCTACCACTGCCAAGCCTCAATAGTCATTAGTAAGTTCTATTTTAAAACCTGTTTAATCTGATATAGCATTAACTCACTGCAGGAAACTAATGAAGTTGTCACAAAACATGTTCCGGATCACATGACTTTAGAATTTGTTTCCTATGTGGACGGGAAGGAGGCAGTGGCTAAAGCAGCTAACTTGATTTTCAGGGAGAATTTGAATCGACATAACTTGGGTGGAGTAGAGTTCTCTGAAACTCACCTGAATGAGGCACTGCAAATTGTTGGTTTGTTTGCTTCCTAAACATACTAGTAATTAAAAGAATTGATTTCATTGTGCAATTTTGCACTTATCTGTCTAATTATTATCTTGTTTTATTGTCAGGCTGCAAAGGCCCTGAACCTGATCTTTTACTGGTTTATGGACCTGTGAGGTGCCACCTTGGTTTTCCTGCATGGAGAATGCGGTATACTGAGATTGTGTAAGTTCTTTCTATGACATTATCTATTAGTTTGTTGCTTAAGTGCTGCTATTCCTATGTCTAAAAGCTAAAGGAAGCAGCAACTCTGTTTCATGGGCTCTCTGTTCTTTACTAGGATTAGTTTGTTAGTGATTAGCTTAAATAGTAGTCCTTTTCAATGTAATTAGTTATAATCTTGTGATTAGTCAGTTTATTTGGATCTGTTTTGGTTTCTCTTTATTTGCTTTCTCAATCTCTCTCTTTATGTTATACTTTCTTTCTCTGGTAGAAAATCTGTGGAGGAGTTGCTACTCTGCAGCATTAGAACCTTAGAAATATCAAATAACTTCCATGCATAGGCTATATTGAGCATAAGAAGTTCCATTTTTTACACACTTCCTGTTTTCTGTTTTTCTTTGGATAGGTTCTGACTTATTTTGATTACAGACATATGGGTTCATTGAGTTCCATGAGATATGGTTTCTTCATAAAAGCCATTTACATCTTCGCAAAAGTACACCAAAATTATGGTAAGTGTTCTCTTTAGTGAGTCTTATTTACTGTTCTTATAGTTTTTTGACCCAAGAAAATAGTTATTTTTTATTAGTTACTGCATTTTCTTTTCTCCATACTATTCATTCAATTTGTTTTTTGGGATTGCAAACAGGTAGATAGGAGTGGATTTCAAAGTTTGATTGTGTAAGAACAAAACATAGGCGTGAAGAGTTAAAAATGCAAGCTATAATATATCTTTCTAGAGGAAAGGCTTGAGTCAAAAAGTAATACAAATGAATAATAAATAGTGTATTAAATGCGTATAAATTTTTATATTAATAGTGCATAGATATTACATTTATAATTTATTAGCAAGTTACCCGTGCATTTCCACGGGACGGTATTTTTTTGCCGCATGATTAATAATACATATTACATGTTCATTTATGATTAAGAATATGTATGTTGCTTACATTCGCATGGCTAAAACCATATATGTTACCACTGCATTCATATTGTTAAAAATATTAGTTATATATAAAATCATACGGTCATAGCATACGGTTTAATTGTTTAAATCAGATAAACTTAATATGAGACCTCTTCTAGTTTAACATCTTGCTCGATAAAAATTCACTTTAAATAACATATTTATAAAATAAGAACAAATCTACAATGATGAAGTTAATGAATACAAAAATCAATAAAAATACACTTTAAACAACATATTTATAAAATAAGAACAAATTACAATGATGAAGATTTAATATCGGGATACATAAGCCATCATATTAAGTTTAACGAAATGAAGATTGACGAATAAAACATTGGATTGTAGACATGTGAGAGAAGAAGAGAGAAATATGAAATGAGAGGGAGAGAAGAATATGGAGATATGAAATGATAATGGTGGAGAAGTAATTCACATGTGAAAAGGGATTCAATCCCCTTTATTGAGAGATGTAATTTTTTTATAGAATAAAAAACAAATGGGCTCATTAATTATTAGAATTAAATTGTACAATGAACAAAAATAGAAGATTGACATGTTTTGGAGGGAAAGTTTTGATTGAGAGATTGACACATGTCATGAGAAAGCTTTTTTTATTATATAGGTAATAGATATCCTCTGAGTTGAGTGTGGACAAAAACCTATATGCATTAATGTATAATATATAACATAATATACCTGTAGTAGTGATGAATAAAAAAATCCAAAGAAGTAACTCTATGGGTAAAATTACGATATATAAATTGTGAGCATGGGAGTTTAAATCTTGAAGCTATGTACAATTTCTCCTTTAAAAATATACTTTTGGAAGTGCTTTATTTATTTATGTATATAGGGAATTCTCGTTACATAAAAGTTGGTATAGAAGATTAAAAAAATTTTAAAAACCGTATCTAATTTTTGTCTTCTATTTTAGATTCAACTTTATTACCATTCCTTATGTTTCAAACGAATATTTTCAGCCTTTTATTTTTTTTAAGTTTCGATTTGGTCCCTTTCATTAATACATTATGATAGCTTCAGATTCCACAATTTTGTCATCAGTTTCTCTGTTTTTGCATCATAATTTGACTTTTTGGTTGAAATCTATCATTTTCATTCTCTAAAAAGTAAAAACTACAAATTTTATAACCAAAATGATTTTTAAAGAACGGAGTAAATTGGAACTTAAAAAAAATGAACAAGACGAGTCATTTATTAATTAAAGGACCATATCTAGTCTTTTTAAATAAATATTGGATCAAAATAAATTATTTAAAACATAAAAGACCAAAATAATGTGCTTTGTTGAATCACTTAAATGGTTTTTACCTCTGAAAAAGAAACAGTTGAAAAACCAGGGTCAATTTTGTCCATTCACCTCTTGTGTGTACCTGAAAACATAACACAAACTAGTTCAGACTTCAGAGAGAGAGAAAAGTAAAGAAAGTCAAATTTAGTAGTTTTGTTTAATTCTCTGTAAATTCCTCTGATATCAAAAAGACAAAAACTTCTTATTATCCTTCCAATAATTTCTCATCAAAAACCAATATTTATTTATGTTTAATTACACTCTGATCCAAAACTTGTTCACTTTCCTTCTGACAATGTTGCAACTTCATCATTTCTATTTCTGAATTTCATAACATTCATCAAACAAAGGAAACCTCTTCTCACCGCCATTCTTATCATGGCTTCAAAATCTAGGTAACTCAACTTTATTGCTTTAAGATCTGTTTTGGGTTTTTTTAACTTCTCCTCTAGATTCACTTTTTTTTTGTTCTGGGTAATTAGTATGAGATTTTTATGATTGATCAGTTTGATATACTGATTATGGAAATGTTTAACCTAAATTTTGAAACTTTAAAATTTATTTTTGTTTTCTATCTGATTTCTATGTGGGTTTCACCTCCTTTTTATTTATTTATTTTTTGGGTTTTGATATCTACTGCTATTGTTAACTTATGCTGTACAATGGTGGTTACACCACTTCCTGTGATTTTAAGCCTAATTCTAACTTTTAGGTCAAATTTCCATCATCTTTCTTATTTTTCTGTGGGTATTTCGTGTTTGATGAGTTTGGGTTGGCAATGCTTCTAGATGCTGAAGCTTAGATCCATGTATCTGATTCCATATAAATTATGACCTTCTGTTTTTTTATAGTGTCTTGTCTTTTCGACTGATTAAATCATCAATTTGGTCCTTGAAATTGGCATATTCCAATTTGGTCTAATATGGAGAGAAAGTAAATTTAGTATCTAAGTCAATTTAGTCTACCACATTAGCATATTGTGTCAATTTCAGAGACCAAATTGATGTCATGCTCTTTTTCTATTTCATTTAATGCACTATTGATGTGGTATTGACATTTTGAATCTGATAGATCCAGTTTACCTGAAACTCCCAACAAAGCAACACCAGCTACCCCTAGCAAAGCAACACCAGCTGCTTCCAAAAAAGCACTACCAGCTACCGCCAACAAAGGCCTGCCAGCAACTCCCAGCAAAGCCTCAACTGCAACTCCAAGAGTTAGTAAACTCGGCAAAGGAGTGTCCAAACCAGAATCTGAGTCGACGTCACCTTTGCAGAATTTGTGCCTTTCTTCAGAGAGATCACCGTCTTCTTTGAACTCAAAGCTCACTGAATCACCACAGTCTTTGAATTCAAAGTCCACGGAAAGACCATCACGGTCTTTGACTTTAAAGCCCTCTGTTGAGAGGAAATCACCAAGACCCACTTCCACCCCACCTGATGTAAGTTATTTTCCCTGTGCCATCTCTTTCTTTGAGATTGACTCATGTTTGACTTTATTACTGAGTGTCTGCACTTGGATAATGGACAGATTCCTATACCAATTCTATTTTGGACAGCATTTGTAGTTAAGCACTTATTCAATGATTGTTTTTTGAAGTAAGCTAAAAAAAAGTGTATTTGTACAACCTTCAATAATAATCTCATTGAAATAAGAAAAAGAGGAGCTTATAGGGAATATAGCTTATAGGGAATATCGTAAGCCATTTTCATAAGATTATTGTCATAAGGTTTTCTCACATCCCCAAATAAGCTTCCTATAACCTCTTCCAGATGCTCCTGAAGCAATTGGATTTTCCAAATATCTCCATTCTGTTGAAAAGTGTAACAATTGAAAGGTTTGACTAAGTGTGTTAGTATGAATTATTTTGACATTTTTCTTCGAATTTGAATTTTTAGATAACTCATAGCTTCTTATCCATTATAATAGATGCCCAGTATCTGGTAGTGAAATGCTATGTTCCTTGATTTTTCAGAAGCAACCTCCTAGAGCTGCAAAGAGTTCAGAATTGCAGACTCAGTTAAGTCTTGCTCAAGAAGATCTAAAGGAAGCAAAGGAACAACTGATTCAGGCCGAGGAAGATAAGGCAAAAGCAATTGATGAGTTGAAAGAAGCACGGAAAGTTGCCGATGAGGCTTCTGAGAAACTCAGGGAGGCACTGGTGGCTCAAAAGCGGGCTGAGGAGGATTCTGAGATTGAGAAGTTCCGAGCTGTTGAGTTGGAACAGGCTGGAATTGAAGCTGCACAGAAGAAGGAAGAAGAATGGCAGAAAGAGCTTGAAAGTGTGAGGGGACAACATGCTTTGGATGTGTCTGCTCTTCTCTCTGCCACTCAGGAGCTTCAGCGGATTAATCAAGAACTTGCTATGACTTGTGATGCAAAGGACCAGGCATTGATTCATGCTGATAATGCAACTAAAGTTGCTGAGATTCACATGGAGAAAGCAGAGGTTCTTTCATCTGAAGTGACGCAGTTGAAGGCCTTACTAGATTCAAAGCTGGAAACGGAGGCCAGTGAAAACAAGAATGTATTGGAGCTACAAAAAGAGGTAGAAGCTCTTAAGCAAGAACTTGAAAAGGCCAAGGGTTTTGAGAAAAAGCTGACTGAGAAAGATACTTATATTGAACAGCTTAATGTGGAGCTTGAAGCTGCAAAAATGGCCGAATCTTATGCACATAGTTTGCTAGAGGAGTGGGAAAAAAAGGTTGAGCAACTTGAATTGAGAGTTGAAGAGGCAAATAAACTGGAGAGATCTGCATCAGCATCTTTGGTATCAGTAATGAAACAACTAGAAGGAAACAATGATTTGTTGCATGATGCAGAATCTGACATTTCTAGTCTTAAAGAGAAGGTGAGTTTGTTGGAAATGACAATTGGAACACAAAGAGGAGATCTTGAGGGTTCAGAGCGTTGTCTTCTTGTGGCTAAGGAAGAAAGTCTTGAAATGTCAAAGAAAGTGGAGTGTCTCCAATCTGAACTCGTGATAGTTAAGGAAGAGAAAGCTCAGGCTTTGAGCAATGAAAAGCTTGCAGCTTCAAGCGTGCAGACCCTATTAAAAGAGAAAAACAAACTTATCAATGAATTGGAGGTTTGTAGAGACGAAGAAGAAAAGAGCAAAAAGGCAATGGAAAGCTTAGCTTCTGCATTGCATGAAGTATCCACAGAAGCTAGAGATGCGAAAGAGAAGGTAATAGCAAACCACGCTGAACATGAAAGCTATGTGACCCAGATTGAAGATTTAAAGTTGGGCTTAAAAGCTACTAATGAAAAATATGAGTCCATGCTTGATGATGCTCAGCATGAGATTGATCTTCTTACATCTGGTATTGAAAATTCTAAGAATGTTATCGAGAACTGTAAGGAAGAGTGGGAGCAGAGAGAACTTCATTTAGTCAGCTGCTTAAAGCAAACTGAAGAAGAGAACTCATCCCTTGGGAAAGAAGTAAATAGATTGATTTCCTTACTGAAAGAAACTGAGGAAGAAGCTAGTGCTAAGAGGGAAGAAGAATCTCAGCTGAAGGAAAATCTGAAGGAGGTTGAGGCTGAGGTGATCTATCTGCAGGAAGCAGTTGAAGAAGCGAAGGCTGAGAGCATGAAATTGAAGGAGAGTTTGCTGGATAAAGAAAATGAGTTTCAGAATATTTTTCAAGAAAACGAGGAACTCCGTTCTAGGGAACTCGCTTCTATCAAGAAGGTTGAGGAGTTATCTAAGTTGCTTGAAGAAGCTACAACCAGAAACCAGATTGAGGAAAATGGTGATCTTACAGACAGTGAGAAGGACTATGATTTACTTCCAAAAGTAGTTGAATTCTCTGAAGAGAATGGACATCGAGGAGAGGACATATCGAAGGTAAAGCTTTCATTTTCAGCCAATGTTGAGGAACCCAAACAAAGCTCACAGGAAGAAAGTGTTGTCTTGAATGATGATAAGTCTGAGGAAGTGGAATCTCCTAAACCTGAGAAAGTGAATGGAAAAGTGAATGAAGTAGATGGAAGCAAAGAAAAAGATGAGAAGGTAGTAGTTGAATTCAAAATGTGGGAGAGCTGCAGAATAGAGAAAAAGGAGTACTCATCAGAGAGAGAATCTAAAGAGGAAGTTGAGTCAAAGAATGTTGATGAGGGCTTTGATAAGATAAATGGAGATGGAGCTTCTGTAACAGAGAAAGAAAGTGTTGGTGATGGTGATGATGATGATGTAAGCGCACCATCAAAGCAACAAGAACAACAGTTGAAGAAGAAAAAGCCTTTGCTTGGCAAGTTGGGAAGCCTGCTCAAGAAAAAAAGTGGTAGCAACCACAAATAGAACAATATTCTTCAACTTTGGCTCCTATATATATATTCAACATTAAATTGTGTGCATGTATTTTGGTTTTATGATTTTGGTTCTTAAAAGAATGGTGAGGCTTTGTAATATTGTTTAGGATATTTCTGTAATCACTCTACCTTTGGGTTATTATTATTATTATTATTATTATTTCTTTTTTGACTCTGCTTTTGGCCCTTTGGACAAAAGAAGTGGCAAGTTGGATTGTGTTCTTATGTCATCCTAAATCTAATCAAAGTCTAGGTAGATCAAGTCATACATTGACTTGGAAATTCTTTTGACGTATTAATGTTTCTCTTTCTATACAATGGCAACTCTTGCTTATAATAATGAATTTGTTAGAGACCAATCTAATTTTTGGATAGCATGATCTTAGAATAATTTTACTCCAAGGTTCAAGATTTTTAAGCTTGAGTAAAAAGCTTAGTCAAGCATTTATTTAACTTTTTTTAAATAAACAAAAAAATTATTTTTTCTCTTCAACAAACTTGTTAAATATATTATTGTAAGTCCAAATAAGCTCAACACTTTTCCAAATACCCCTACAAGCTAAAACAAGTTTATTTGAGTCTAAAACCAAGCATGTGTAATTTTCTTAGTACTTATAGTAATATTTTGGCACTACTCTCACCCTGTTGGAATCTTTTAGGATGCGTGGTTGTCCCTCCCAACAAATGTTGTTCCTAAAAATCAAACCTTAATCTTTTGATTTTTTTTTAAGGATTTGGTAAGGCCTTGTACCATTAGGTCAATGTCTTGTTAATAATATTTATAATAATATAAAAATGTATGAACAATAACGACGGTAAATAAATTTGTAGAAGAGAAAATATGTTGGAACATTTTTTTATATATAAAAAAGAACCATGTTCAATACAAGTATCATATACACTAATTGATAGAAGTATGATTAACAAAATAAATCAATAGAAAAACCGTATATACTGATAGTGTAAGATATACTGTCAGTGCATCATCCATCAATATTCATATTTAATCATTGTTGATTCTTCAAGAAAATACAAATTAATGGTGGATGATGTGCATAAATGTTTATAATGTATAGAAATTACACTTATTAATAAATACCCAGAACAAGTGGAGGAAGAAAATTCGAAGAATAAGCATCACTTGCATCTTCATCCATGAAATCATCCCACATTTCCAAGGTGGTTGTTGGGTTTACCGTGTTTTCATTTTGCTTGACTGTGGAACATTCAGGTGTGGGAGCAACACTTATGAAACCAAGTTGTTCATCAAACATTTGAGACTCATCAATGCAACTATTGTTTCTCCCACCATTCAAGTGCTGAAGTGCCTCAAGGTCATGCAAGTTGGGTAATTGATTTTGAGAAGAAAAACCAATCGATCCATTGCATAAGGTTTGGACTTTGGAGGATAAGTAAATATTCAATCCTAAAACTTCAAAAGGATTATTGAGTTGCTCTAAGATTGAGGAAGGAGTGGGCCCTGTGACTTGAAGAATATTGTGTAGCAAGTGAAGTTTGGCTAGTTGTGTTGCATGTGAGTGTAGTAGCCATAGAACATTATTAGTATTATCAGAAGGGTTTGTGAAAGTGTTGAACATGCTTGCAGCAGCTACAATCTGTTGCAGATTGTTACCGTGATCTGATCTTGGAAGGTGAGTCAGTGGGTCTAAATCCCATTTTCATAAGTTTTTTCTTTAAATGAGTGTTCCAAAAAAACTGAATTTCATTATCTGTCCTCCATGACTTGTGGAAATAAAGCATAGTGCATAACCCAATACAACATGACAGGATGAAGCATGTAAGGAATTGACAAAAACTTCACCAAGTCAGGAATGGAAAATCAGACTTTCTCTACACGAAGTTTCAGCCAAGTTACAAGAAGCAGATATTTTAACTAAGGCTCCATTGAAGTCAGATTTTGAGATTAATGTTGGCAAGCTGGGAATGACCAATATCTATTCACCAGCTTGAGGGGGAGTGTTGAATAGGAATCCCGAAATTTATGGAATATGATCATGTCTTTATTTAATTTTGTAGTTGTTGCTGGTTTGTAGGGATTCCTAGTTGATTATAGGAGTTATAAATTATTGTTTCCTTCTTAGATTCTGTTTTTTTTTACCTATTTATGTAATGCTCAGCCTTTTGATCATAAACATATCAGAAGGCTAAACTTAAAATGGGATACCATTTCTCACCTTTTCTGTTTTAAGTATTCTTTCAAGATTATAAGTTTAATGTTCAAACCTAGAGACTGAAAAATTAATTATTAAAGCTACTGTGCCATTTTGGAAAACAAGTCTAGATTTTAGCACCAAGGTTGGAGAAAAAGCAAAGCAAAATCCAATGTTAATATTATGAGAATACTGCTGCACCTGCAATCTCTTGTGCAGCCTGAGCACCAGCAATCCCAACGCATGAGTATAGAGAATTCTCATCCACTTTCAACTGTTCATATGCAAGGTATATATCCTCAACAGTAGCAACTTCATATAGAAATGTTAGGTCCTTGATACAAGATATGTCCTGGATTCCACAGTCAACATTAAAATAATGTAATAACTTAAGATGAAGCATGAGTGTGGAAGATA
Organism: Lupinus angustifolius; assembly: GCF_001865875.1. Lineage (NCBI taxonomy): Eukaryota > Viridiplantae > Streptophyta > Magnoliopsida > Fabales > Fabaceae > Lupinus > Lupinus angustifolius. The sequence goes on along the minus strand of NC_032026.1, from coordinate 16,388,154 downwards.
ATAAGCATAGCTGAGAATATCAGCAAATACTAAATTTGCAGTGACTAAATACCTATAACCAAGTTTATCCACAATAAAAATCTCAATTTCATAATTGGATGTCAAGATTCAGACACTTTTATCTAACCTTCCTTGGAACAGAAGAAGCTTGTAAGTGAGCTAACAATCCAAGCCAGTAGGCATTTGACTTAATTTTAGCTTCGTGTTTCATAAGAAGGGTCCGCTTAGCCTACATTAAGAGCACCAAAAGTAATTTTCAAGTAATAATAAAAGGTCACAATCAATATAGCTGTCAGAAAGGCATAAGGAACCATAGGTCATTCTTCTTAAATGTGATGCAAAAGCGACTCAAGCATATATTCAATAACTAACCCTGTCCAATTCCCTCTCAGTAATTTTGTTGCTACGCAGACCTCTAAGAACATTCTTGCATGCATCAACAGCTTTGTGCACCTGTAAATCAATTTAATCTGAAACTTCTATATAGAAGGAAAATGACAGCCAAACATTCGAAAAGTAGTTAGTATAAGAATGGAACCCACACCTTGCCTGGAGTTGCTGTCACTGAGATCATATACCATCCTAGTTTAAGCCTATCAAATAGGTATAATTCAAATGACACATCATATGTCAACCCCAGTGAACCTCTGACAGTTGTTAATAGCCTGTACATAATATTTAATTAGATTTTAAGCATAACTGGAAATTTCTCCTGAGTGGTTTTTTTAAGGTGACACTATGATGTATTTACCATTTATGATGCTAGTATAAGACATCCTAGACACGTGTACAGATCTCAGCGTGAAACTAGTAAGGGTTGGTCTGTTTTAGACATGAAGATGGCCGGAAGCCTGATTTCAGCCTAAAAGTAATCAGGGTTGGCCTAACTTTGGCATGAACGTGATCGAGATGGCTTGATTTCAGCCTGAAAGTGATTGACAAAGGTGTCTGAAGTTTCCACACTAAGCTAACTACTAGTGTGCAAGAAGTACCTAGATTCTATAATCTCAGCAAGCAACCCCATAGTTATGCCAAAGAAAAGAGGATGACCACGAAGGCTTCTCCGCGGACCACCTTGAGTTTGTTTAGCAACAGACCTTGACTGGTCATCTGCACAAGCCATTTTCAGCATTTAATGATTAACAATGATTTTGAAATGTAACATAGAGTATGAGGGTCACGAAGAGATATATAATCCAGAAAGCCCACCGTTGCTTGGTAATGCGTTATTAATTGTCTCCAACAGGTCCTCTCCATCAACAGTAAAACCCCAACGGTTTGGTGCTGGCCCAGCAATATAGGCACATGCCCTCTCATCAGTGTCCTTTAAAATTACCTGTCCAAAAGCAGATAAAATATGTTATAGGCCTGATGCATTAAAGTATTGCCACTGAATTCCAAACTTTGCAACTAAAGAATTGTCATGAAAGTATTTATTAGGTTCCCGCAACAACATATGCATGTAATGGCAATATATGCTTAGCTTCTCACTTCTTGAGACTGCAAATCAGATGGGGATGGTCGAAACAAGGGTGGATTAAATTCTTGCTCTATTTTATGATTTCTTGTGGCCTGAGCTGTGCCGAGGTAATCAAGGATACAAGACTCGATCTCCTCCTCAGTGAAGTCACCTACAATATTAACCTGAACAACAAACACAACATATTTTAAGCAAGGATTATAGTGTTTGAATGTAATGGTAAAAAAACTATGCTCTCAATATATATAATAGCAGACCTCCATGTTATCACCAACAAACTGACTCATTACTGCGTCCTTAACAGATTGCAGGGTTAAATTCTCTAGTGATTTTGGTGTTGGCTCAACAAATCGCTCATCTCCATCTAACATTGCTACCATGAGTTTGTGAGCAGTTGAGCGTTCCAAGCTCTTTGGGATGGATCGATAATATGACAGATATAATTGTCTTGCTCTATCAAAAGCATCATCAACCCAGACACTATGCTGCATAACAGAAACATCACAAGGCAGTTAAAATTATGTACAATGGAGTAATTTTTTTTACAGCCAGCAATATAGATACAGCACATTTGAATGAGACTGGGCTTAATTGGTAACAGCTAACAAGATGTTTACCTCAAGCACCATGTGAAGCAACTGAAATGCTGCACGCATCCCATTGTCCATTAAAGTAAAACGTAACTCCATAGATATGAATTCCTCTGTAGATTCAAAGGAGTAGTTTATCAGGTGATCCACACAGAAAAGTTGAACCTGGTATTACGAGTGAAATACAAGACATTCAGTAAATGGAATAGAACAATTCTGAGATACTAAACAATCTTCACATGCATAGAAGGGATATTTGAATGGCAGAGTTGTTCGAATAATATAATTTATGG